>NC_089580.1:106635327-106947698 GCF_019320115.1 Miscanthus floridulus | reverse complement strand
GTTGCAAATGTTATATATACAAGAAGCGGTAACACCTAGGGAAGTCTCGAAGACATTGTGATATTGGATTTTTTGTTGGTTACTCATCAAAGTCCAAAGATATAGAGTATTTAATCATGTCACCAGCTAGGTTGAAGAAACATATGATGTGGTAATTGATGAATCTAACGGCTCTCAAGGAGCACATGAGAATCTTGATGATATAGGTGATGAACCATTGAGGGAGGCCATAAAGAACATTCCGGTTGGAGGCATCAAGCCTAATGATGATGAAGATGATGTAAAAGTGGTCAATCCTCCTTCATCAAGTGTCCCACAAGATGGTGAAAAAGATGGAAGAGTAAAAAATGAAGACACTCATGTCTCCCATGAGCAAATAGTGGTACAAGCACAAGATGTTGATGCTCCACAACCTCCCCCTCAAGTGGTTGATAAAAGAAATTCACCTCTACTACAAGCTCATCCACAAGATCTCATCATAGGGAGTCCATCAAAGGGAGTAATGACTCGATCATAAAAGCTTGCTTCATTTATTAAACATCACTCTTTTGTCTCTTGCTTTGAGCCTACTAAAGTAGAAGAAGCTCTTCAAGATCTGGATTGGATAAACACCATGCATGAAGAGTTGAACAACTTCACCCGTAATGAAGTTTGGACTCTTGAAGAGCGACCACAAGGTGCAAGAGTCAGCTGAAAAAAGTGGGTGTTCCGCAACAAGCAAGATGATTAAGGCGTTGTTGTGAGGAACAAGGCAAGACTAGAAGCCATTCGTATCCTCCTTGCATATGCATCACATCATGAAATGAAACTATATCAAATGGATGTGAAAAGTGCATTTTTAAATGGATTTATTAATGAACTAGTCTATGTTGATCAACCTCCCGAGTTTGAAGACCCTAGATATCCTAATCATGTTTATAGGTTGTCCAATGTGTTATATGGGCTTAAGCAAGCCCCAAGAGCTTGGTATGAGCGCCTTTGGGACTTCCGCATTGAGAAGGGCTTCACCATTGGGAAGGTCGACACCACACTATTCACTAAGAAGCTTGATGAACATATCTTCATTTGTCAAGTGTATGTTGATGATATCATCTTTGGATCATCAAATGAAGATTCTTGCAAAGAGTTTGGTGAATTGATGTCGAAGGAGTTCAAGATGTCAATGATTGGAGAGCTTACATTCTTTCTTGGTTTTTAAGTCAAACAAATGAGAGAAGAGATTTTTATCTCTCAAGAGAAATATACAAATGATCTTCTTAAGAGATTCAAGATAGATGAATGTAAGCCAATCAAGACACCAATGCCAACAAATGGACATCTCGATCTAGATGAGGGAGGTAACATGGTTGATCAAACTCTCTACCGCTCTATGATTGGTAGCTTGTTATATTTAACCGTATCTAGGCTTGACATCATGTTTAGTGTGTGTATATGTGCTAGATTTCAAGCTAATCCTAAGGAAACTCATTTGATTGCCGTTAAAAGAATCCTTAGGTATCTTAAGCACACACCAAGCATTGGCCTTTGGTATCCTAAAAGAGCTATATTTGAATTAGTTGGCTATTTTGATTCGGATTATGCCGGTTGCAAATTTGATAGAAAAAGCACATCCGGAGGGTGTCATTTGCTTGGTAGATCACTTGTGTCTTGGTCCTCCAAGAAATAAAATAGTGTGGCTTTGTCCACCGCCGAAGCAGAATACATTGCCGTAGGTGCTTGTTGTGCACAAATACTTTATATGAAACAAACTTTGTTAGACTATGGTGTAGTTCTAGAAAAAGTACCTCTTTTGTGCGACAATAAAAGTGCGGTAAAATTTGCAAATAATCCGGTTCAACACTCTCACACCAAGCACTTAGATATCCGCCATCACTTTCTTAGAGATTATGTTGCAAAGAATGATATATCATTAGAAGGTATAAGGACCGAGGATCATTTGGCGGATATCTTTACTAAACCGCTAGATGAGACGACTTTTTGTCGATTGCGGAATGAGCTCAATGTTCTTGATTTTAGCAACTTCACTAAAAAAATGAGCTTGTGTTGTCCTTTGCATTGCATTGTAATATACAACATGTTTACTTTATGGTAATGCACTTAGGGCTTGTCTAACATGGTTAAGATAACCGCCGTAAAGCATGTGAAGAAGCTTAACCTTGGATCAAACTTGACAAGCAACTAGATTTACTTTCAAGTATTGCATTGCATATGCATGAATGTTGCTTTGTCGTTTATCTTCAATTGCCCTCTTATTGCCTATTTTGTTAAAAAGAATTATAGCCTAAGGCAAAATACTTTGAAAATTTTGAGGGTTTGAGAGAGGTCACTCATATCAGTCTCAATTGGTGTTTATTTGGATCTTATTGAAGTTGGGACTTGATTGGGAACAGGCAGCACAAAGGACTTTGAAGATTTGCTGGAAAAGGAGTGACCGAACATCGCACCAGACTCTAAAGTCCAGTGTCTGGCCAATTCACAAGAGGTGAACCTACTGCGATGGAGTGATCGGACTCTACTATTTAGCGTCCGGTCAGATGGTGGTTCAGCGTCCGATCAAGCGAAGGCGATCAAGGTAGTGAGGACCAGACTCTGGCTGCATCCGGTCGGGGTTCACCGGACGCGTCTGGTCGTGGCTCCAGAGGTTTTGGACCTCTCTAGAGTCGATAGGACTCTAGGTGGCTGCGTCTAGTCATTGCCATCAGAGCGTCCGGTCAGTAGATAACATGTGGGATTCGAACTCTTTTCTCCATTTCCTTATCTATCACGGTGGGCCACCTCATATAACCACAGCGCCGCCTTGACCTAGACCCGCATCCATGCCGACATTGCCGAACCCTAGCCGTGTCGTGCTCCACGCCATCACATCCCGCGCTGCTCCCTTGCTCGTGCCTCAGCTGCACACCATCAATGCGCCAGCGTCGCCACACTGCGCCTTCCCGAGCCCGCGCGCCGTCGCACGCCCGGCTCGCCACCAAGTCCGCGCCGCCGCAACTTGCCCGCGCTGTGCCCTAGCATCGCCCGCAGCACATCAACATCGCCGTGCCAACTCCTTGCGCTGTCACCTCACGCCAGCGCCTCTCCTACCACATTGCTCCACATGTCAGTGTCTATATGTTATGCATTCAACCGTCTATTTCTTCAAAAGTTTTTTGGCAAGACACCTTATGAGTTGCTCAATGGGAAGAAGCCGGACGTCGTATTCTTCCGGGTGTTTGGTTGCAAATGCTATATATACAAGAAGCGGCAACACCTAGGGAAGTTTCAAAGATGTGATATTGGATTTTTTGTTGGTTACTCATCAAAGTCCAAAGCATATAGAGTATTTAATTATGTCACCGGCTAGGTTGAAGAAACATATGATGTGGAATTTGATGAATCTAACGGCTCTCAAGGAGCACATGAGAATCTTAATGATGTAGGTGATGAACCAATGAGGGAGGCTATGAAGAACATTCCGGTTGGAGACATCAAGCCTAAAGATGATGAAGATAATGTACAAGTGATTGATCCACCTTCTTCATCAAATATGCCGCAAGATGACGATAAAGATGGGAGAGTAGAAAATGAAGATACTCATGTCTCTCATGATCACATGGTGGCACAAGCACAAGATGTTGATGCTCCACAACCTCCCCCTCAAGTGTTTGATAGAAGAAATTCACCTCTACTACAAGCTCATCCACAAGATCTCATTATAGGGAGTCCATCAAAGGGTATAATGACTCGATCTCAAAAGCTTGCTTCTTTTATTGAACATCACTCTTTTGTCTCTTGTGTTGAACCTAAGAATGTAGAAGAAGCCTTTCAAGATTCTGATGGGATAAATGTCATGCATGAAGAGTTGAATAACTTCGCCCACAATTAAGTTTGGACTCTTGAAGAGCGACCATAAGGTGCAAGAGTCATTAGAACAAAGTGGGTGTTCTACAACCAGCAAGATGATCAAGGCGTAGTTGTTAGGAACAAGGCAAGACTAGTTGCAAAGGGGTTCTCTCAAGTTGAAGGGTTAGATTTTAGAGAGACCTTTGCACCAGTTGCAAGACTTGAAGCCATTCATATCCTCCTTGCATATGCATCGTATCATGAAATGAAACTATATCAAATGGATGTTAATCACACACCAAGCATTGGCCTTTGGTATTCCAAAGGAGCTAGATTTGAATTAGTTGGCTATTCTGATTTGGATTATGTCGGGTGCAAAGTTGACAGGAAAAGCACATCCGGAGGGTGCCATTTGCTTGGTAGATCACTTGTGTCTTGGTCCTCCAAGAAGCAAAATAGTGTGGCTTTGTCCACCACCGAAGCGGAATACATTGCTGCGGGTGCTTGTTGTGCACAAATACTTTACATGAAGCAAACTTTGCTAGACTATGATGTAGTTCTAGAAAAGGTACCACTTTTGTGTGATAATGAGAGTACGGTAAAGCTTGCTAATAATCTGGTTTAACACTCTCGCACCAAACACATAGATATCTGCCATCACTTTCTTAGAGATCATGTTGCTAAGAATGATATATCATTAGAAGGTGTAAGGACCGATGATCAATTGGCGGATATCTTCACTAAACCACTAGATGAGGCTACATTTTGTCGGTTGAGGAATGAACTCAATGTGCTTCATTTTAGTAACTTTACTAGAAAATGAGCTTGTGTTGTCCCTTGCATTGCATTGTAATATACAACATGTTTAATTTTTTGGTAATGATTTTAGGGCTTGTCTAAGATGGTTAAGATAACTGTCAAAAAGCATGTGAAGAAGCTTAACCTTGGATCAAACTTGACAAGCAACTAGAATTACTTTCAAGTATTGCATTGCATATGCATGTATGTTGTTTTGTCGTTTCTCTTCAATTACCCTTTTATTGCCTATTTTCTTAAAAAGAATTATAGCCTAAGGCAAAATACTTTGAAAAATTTGAGGGATTAAGAGAGGTCACTCACATCAGTCCCAATTGGTATTTATTTGGGTCTTATTGAAGTTGGGACTTGATTGGGAACAGGCAGCATGAAGAAAATTTGAAGATCTACTGAAAAAGAGTGACCGGACGCTACACCGGACTCTGGTGTCCAGCGTCCGGTCAATTCATAGGAGGTGAACCATAGCTGCGAAGGAGTGACAGGAAGCTGAAACAGTACCTTTCCTACGTCCGGTTAGATGGTGTTCCTGCATCCGGTCAAGCGAAGAAGAAGATCTAAGGATTGACTGGACTCTGGCTGCTTCTGGTCAGTGGTGATCGGACGCGTCCAGTCATGACTTGAGCGGTTTTGGACCTCTCTGTTGTCGATCGGACTCCGGGTGGCAGCGTCCGGTCGTTGCCACCGGAGCGTCCGGTCAGTAGAAAACGTTTGGATCATAGACTCTTTTTTCCTTTCATTATCCAACACGTGGGAGGGCCACCATATAACGTCATTGTGGTTTTACCTAATCCGCACCTGTAACCACCCGTGCTGACATCACCGCCGCGTTCCCATGCCCGCAGCCATGCCTCCACACATTAAAGCACCGTGTCTTCCTCGCCGCATTCATGCCGCGCCGCCTGCTGCGCCGCCACGCCCGCGCTGCTCCTGTGCTGCCCCCATGCCACCGCACGCTCCCACACCCACATCGCCTGCCCACGCCACCAGCCAGCGCCACTAGTGCCACCGCCTGAGGCACCATTGTCGCGCCAGCATCTCCACGACCGGAGCCCCAGTTGCCATCCATCGAGCCCACAACTTTTGCTCGCCCACCGCATTGCATTGCTGGAACCCTAACCCTAGGCGATTCCCGGTGGTTCCCCACGTTTCGTTCCTCTGCTCTTCGGTTCGCCGGTTCGTCAAGTAGCAAGCCCTTGATTCTAATTTCGTATCTAATGCTTGCTTCTTAGGGTTTTGTATCTCTAGATGTATATTAAAATTATTCATATATCTGATCTATTCTATCGTGCAACAAGTCAGTGTGTTTGAGGTCACTTTAGCAGTTGTCAGTCATCTTAGGGCTAAGCTCGCGAGTATGGATCGAGGCCAAGCCTCAAAAGTGACAATTGGTAGTTGTTTCTTGTCAGTGACAGTTGCTCATTTCAGGTCCAACAATGGCACGTGTCAAGAATGCCGGAGGTGGTTTAGGTGATGAGAATCCGAGGCCTCTACCTCGCTTGCCTGCTGAGGTGAAAGGCAAGGGAACAAAGAAGACTACATCAAAGAAGTGGAAGTTTGTAGATGCTGATACAGCGAGAGCAGTAGTAGTAGCGGCCGTCGTAGAGCGTGTAGAGAGAGGAGGTGCTTGGAGTGGTGTTGTCATTGTAGATTAGCTTTCACCAGCACAGAGGTTAGCCATTGAGCAGGTTGAGCGTCGTCATGGTAGTCCAGCTAGGACTCTCATGCTTGAGGGACGACATGTTGTTTTGGAGGAGACTTAGCCTCAGGGGAAGCAGCAGCAGACACAGCCACCAGTGTAGTCAGAGGGTGCTGAGCAGACTTAGGCGACAGAGCAGACCGAGGAGACAAAGCAGACAACTCAGCCACAGTTACGTCGCTCTAGTCGTACTCCTACTCAGGTGACATCAAGGCCAGAGACATAGAGGAGGGGTTCTCGTCTGCCTCCTAGACCATAGGGTCTGCCTCCAGTGACTCACCTGGACTTGAGGGCCACCACGGTCAAGCAGGTACAGCAACTCAAGTGTGTTTAGTTCAAGGATTGGTTCCCGCTAAGGAGGGATGAGCGTGCTTTAGAGGGTTTCTATACACCACTATAGGAGGATTTCTATAATGCTTATTTGAATAGTGGTGTGGCTTTCAGATCTCAGAGAGTATGCTCTATTGAGGCCATTGTAGCAGCAGCTGGAGAGCAGATCTACCATAACCTCTCTTACTTGCCAGGGTTGACAGACTTACTTGGACGGACAGGCAAATATGTTCCATCTTGGGTCCATGAGTTCTAAGCTACACTTTGGATTGACCCAGCTCATAGGTTCATACACTTTGCATTCAGAGGCCGTGACTACAGGCTAATGAGCTTCAAGGTTAGAGAGATCCTCAGGTTACAGGAGTCACCCATCCGCCTTCACAAGGTTTGCTATGGTCATACAGAGCCTCCTAGATGCCCTCACGGCGGTCTCATGTCTCCCACAGATCTCATCCAACCTTGCTTCACAGAGTCATTCGGCGAGGGGTCGAGCAGGATACCTAGAGATCTTACTCTCACAGCTAGACTGCTTGATGCTATCATGAGGAGGACCCTGCTACCGAGGATGGGATATCATGAGGGATTGACTCGCATTCAGTTGTGGCTACTGAACTCCCTGATCCAGCAGACAATATTTGATATATGAGATCTCATTCTTTCTGAGATGGAGGATACACTTGCAGAGAGATTCTAAGGTCATAGGCAGCTATCGTATGCTCACTGGATCACATTTTTGATTCATAGGGCAGTCACAGTGAGGCCTCCTGAGATGTTGGCAGAGTATTCTGGTGCTACTATAGAGTTTCTAGCATATAATATGACTTAGATGCTCCGCCATAGTGCCGTGAGGACACCTAGCCAGCCATGTCGTTGCCTAGAGGTGCTAGAGACTGTCGCCCAGTAGGATGAGATTATCAGGGCATAGCACCATCAAAGGAGGAGCAGCTATATGCTTAGCAAGAGGGTATGGTCGAGAGCGACCCTAGTGATAGTTCAAATGATGACTACCAGGATATCCCTCGAATGCCTCCTCGATGACATGATAGTGAGGCTGGTGGCTCCAGCTCAGCTCCACAGCCACCACAGACAGATCCTACTCTACTTGCTATTCTTGAGCGGATGAGGCAGGATCAGGCTCGCTAGACCTAGGAGATCGCAACTGCTCTAGCACAAGTTCAAGTATCCAGCAGCAGTAGCAGGCCATGCAGCAGCAGCTCCTCATGCAGCAGCAGTTACTTGGATTCATGCAGCATGTCGTCTCTGCTATTGGGGCTCCACCGCCACACTTACACCTCAGCTTGACCAGTTTGCCACCACTATAGTGACTCCAGGTTTTTAGCCTAGTGGGCTTCAGAGTTAGGGACAACCAGCTACCTTGTTCGCCTCACCTATAGAGCAGGTGTCCCAGTGGTTTGCTTTGCCAGTGCTAGCCTAGGGTCTTTTCTTCACACCTCTACATACGGGCTTCACACTGGCTCAGACTTCCTCGATGCTTGTGACTGACACCCTAGTCTCTAGGAGCCTCGGTGCTACTTTTAGCGAGTTGGCAGGGCAGCCTACACCGCAAGAGCTATGTGTCTCTAGACCTTCCACTGTTGCTCCAGTCACTGGGACTACAGTGATGCTCCAGTTCCAGATCCAACCCAGACCGCTTCAGTGTCACTTCCAGCGATAGAGGGTTAGACTGCTCAGAGCTTAGGATCAGATGATGATGCTACCCAGTTTCAGATCGCTCACCGCGACTCAACGCTCGACTCGTCTGCTCCGGTCCCACCGACCGACCCTTAGGCTTTGGTGTTTGACACCAAAGGGGAGAGGGATCAAGTATGATAAACTTAGGGGGAGTGATATATCTAGGGAGAGCTTATCTATTATATTTGTCTTTTTATGTGTGATATATTATTATGCATTCATATTACTTTCATGCATTGAACTACATACGTGTGATCGTGATATTTATGTGATCGTGATATTAATGTGATATTTATTTGATAAGTGACATGTGTGCTCTCTACTTTGATCTTTATATATGTCATGTCACTTGGTTATGCTCATTTGCTTCACTTCTGCGATTTACTTCGATGCAAATGAGCTTTATTTCTTGTACTCATGTTTATTTCATATCTATTGAGTACATCATATTGGCTTGGGTCATATAAGCTTGCCTAACTCTTTTGTTCTTATTATCAAAAGCTTATATGAACCAAGCATGTTGAAAACCTCATCTCTTTTACATACTTGAGGTTGTATTGTTATCAATCACCAAAAAGGGGGAGATTAAAAGCATCTAGGCCCCTAGTTGGGTTTCGGTGATTAATGACAATATGAGATTACTATGACTAATGTATGTTTTACAGATGCAATTAAGTTAGGTCATGGTAATGACAATTGATTGGGCAATCATGGTTGTCATGCCCCTACGATGAAAATTGTTTCGGTTTTTAAAGGATGGACGACAAGGTTAAGGATGGACTAGTTCTAAATATCGTTTGGTGTTGAAGAGACACTTAGAGTAGTTTATGACTTTGTTTTTCCTTTGGTCATACTATTAAGGGGGTATGGACTAGTAGCTTGACCTAGGTGAGTCTAGTGGGTTAGGTGTGGTATACACTTGTCAAATCTAGCACTAGGTAGCTCTTAGTAGCCCTAAGATCAATTGGAGCAAACTTCATTCACATATAATTTCAAGTTAGAAGTGAATGGAGGGTCAAATGTTGACCGGACGCTGGTCCTGGTGTGACCGGATGCTGGCAGTAGAGTCCGATCAGTTCATTTGATCAAGTGAAGTCGTCTAGATGCGACCGGACACTAAGTGAAATGTGATCAGACGCTAGGTGCCAGAGTCCGGTCAACTCTAGTAAGGTTCCAGAGAGCGAGAATTCTGATCAGACGCGTCCGGTCAGTGCTAACCGGACGCTGGTCAGGTTCCGGTTACTGATCGGACGCTGAACAGCAATGTGACCGGACGCTGGGTGCCAGAGTCCAGTCAACATCAGTAAGGTTCTAAAGAGTAGTTTTCGTGTCCGGACACGTCCGGTCAGTGCTGACCGGACGCAGGTCAGAGTCCGATCACAACTTAATGGCTCAATGGTGGGGAGAACTGACCGAAGCGTCCGGCCATCCCGCAGAGTGCTGACTCAGACACATAACGATTCATTTTGAATGAGAGGGTATAAATACTTCCTCTATTCATTCAAGGGAGTACTCTTGCCTATTTCAACAGTTGAGAAACACCCTTGAGAGTGCCAAAGAGAGCAAGAGCCTAGTGAGGTGATTGAGATTTGAGAATCCAAGATTAAGGCCTCATTAGTGAAAAGAGAGTAGTAAGTGTGTATCCACCCTTCTCATTAGGTTTGTTGTGGTCAAGTGAGAGTTCTTGCTTGTTACTCTTGGTGATCGCCATCACCTAAACGGTTTGGTGGTGATTGAAAGTTTGGTGATCATCCGAAGGAGCTTGTGGATGACCCAAGTTGTGAGCAGTTGTGGGTGATTCACCGCGATGGAGTATCGAAGAATCAACCCGTAGAGAGCACTTGATCCTTGCATGGATCAAGGGGGAGCTACACCCTTGTGCGGGTGCTGCAATGAGGACTAGTGGGGAGTGGCGACTCTCCGATACCTCGACAAAACATCGTCGCATTCCTTCTTCTCTCTTTACTTTGAGCATTTACTTTTGAGCAATTCAATTCTTGTCGTTACATTCTTAGAATTGCCATGCTAGAGTAGGATTGGAATCTAGGGTGCTAAACTTTTGTGCGATAGATAATTAGAATCACATTCTAGGCATAAATGACTGAAGTGGGCTAGGTGTAGGGTTTAATTGTTGCAAAGAATTTTAGAATTAGCTCAATTCAGTCCTCTCTTGGGCATCTTGATCCTTTCAGTTGTCTCGAAATTTTGAGAAAAAATAGGTGATATGGCTAGGTGCCCAATCAGTCCCAACTTGGAGGAACCTGGTCAGGCTTAAACGACCTAATCAATTCCTATAAAAAATGATGAACGACAACAAATAGAATGACAAGAAGATTATTACATTCAAGCACATCAATTTCATGGCAACAAATAGAATGACGTGAAGATTATTACACTCAAACACATCAATTTTAGTTAATTATGACACTTGTAAACTTAAATCATTATGGTTTAATTTTTTTCGTTGCAACGCACGGGCACAGTCCTAGTGTTTTAAAAAGAGTGCTTTTTGCCCACGTATGTTTTTTATCATCCTATATCGAACAACACCATACAAAAATCCTGACTGATTCTGAACAAACAAACCATGCATATATCGCACATATATAGAAGCTGGCAACACGATAACATACATAGAAGTTGGCATCGTGTTTTTTTATTATGAATGAACATCTGAAGCAAATTAAACGTCCTTCCATAGGTTCCAAACTTCAAACTTGGGATGCAGGTTCTGTGGCTTGAGACGGTACAGGAGCCGAAGGCGGCGACGACTTCTGGCCACTGACTGTGACCGCAGCCACCTCCTCTGTAGTTTGCTGCGGTTCAGGCTCCACCACCGGCTGCCCCATGGCCAACTCCGGCTGCTGCGTTGCCATCGGGGGCTTGGTGGAGCTTGTGGGCGTCGTCGTCACTTGGAGCAGGACGTAGGACGCGATCTGCATGCCTGTGGCGGCGACAGTCAGGACTGTCGCTGCCGCGAACAGTGAGCTACCTGGGGCGCGGTAGCAATGGCCGTCGGCGTCGGGTTGTCTCTCTTGGTCCACATTAAGCGCAGCGCCCGTGATAAACAGTGCCACCACTAGAAGCACAGTTATCCTGCAATATAGAGTATGGATGTGCATAACTCTGTATCAGTTTTAACTGGAATGGAAAATATAAATGCGGAAAACACACCGTTTTATTTATGGCTTGATATATAAACACGTGATAGAACAAAAAAAATCGGTGTGGACAAAAACATGCTTTAGTTTAATTTACTAATAGAGGATGGAAAGTTAACTGATTTGCATATAAATATATAGCTTCCCAAAACATCGTCCGTTCCAAATTACAAGACGTCTTAGCTTTTCTAGATTTATAACTTTTTCTATGCATCTAGATATATATTATGTCTCTGTATATAATAAAAGATATGAACCTTAAAATACCAAAGCGTGGACGGAGGTAACTAATACACGTGCGTATACGTACCATGAGACGGCGGAGAGGACGATGCCAACGATGCGCCTTGTCTCCGTTGGTACCTCCCATGTCCGGCAGCACCCGCAGCAGAGGCTGGTGGCGGTGACCACGACCTGAGCCGTGATCGCCAGCAGCGCCGCGACGATGCCACAGGCCAGCGCCGGCGTGCTGCGGTACTGACACTTTCCGTCGCTGCCATCGTCATAAGGCCCCCAGACGTAGGCCTGCGCCGTGGCGGCCTCCCCGGCGACTCCGAGGATGAGGATGATGAAGCCGAGGAAGCCCACTGCAGAGCACACCACCGCGACGTGCACCCGCATGATGACGCCGCCTTTCTTCTCCGTCGTCGTCGTCGTCGACTCAGCTGCTACTACGTGCCCACCTTAACTCCTCGACGCTTCGTCTGCTTAGAAGATTCTCGCTGTACTACTGCGCGCTCTCTGATATACATATCATTCCACACGCAGGCTTACTACATCCATGCATCATACGGATAGTATAGTATTAGTGAGCTAGCTCGACCATGGTTGTTGCATTGATTATTACATTGTTGTATGCACTTTGTACTTTTGTGTATACCTGGGTGCAGCTTGCATTGTCTGCCTCCAATCACTACCGGAGACTGTGTAGTTACCGAGTGCCTCGACAATTACCGAGTGTCAAAAGTCGGGGCACTCGGAAAACAGTACTTACCGAGTGCCAACACTCGAAAAACATAAACACCCGGTAGTAGACCGCTTTACCGAGTCAGCACACTCGGTAAATTCAGACACTCGTTAAAACTACAAGTTTACCGAAGGGGCACACTCGGTAAAAACAGCCACTCGGTATTGAGGTGCCACGTCACCTAGGATACCACCCGTGCGCCAAACGGCGTCACGGCATGACATGTTTACCGAGTGTTATGAGCATACACTCGGCAAACATCACGGTAACAACAGCTCCGCCCATCAAGCGCTCATAGCAAATAAAAAAGACCGAAAATGTTTACCGAGTGTCACACTCGGTAATAATAAAGTTTTACCGAGTGTAAGTGCACAACACTCGGTAAATACTATCTTTTACCGAGTGTATTGGCGCAACACTCGGTAAAATTCAACCAAATTTCTTGTTTTTTCCCTTCATTCTTTTTTCTCTATCCACATATGATATTTAGTACTCCATTCCAAAATATGGTGTTTATTTCGATTTATTTACTATATTTCACAAAATTTTCGTTCTTTATGAAAATTAGGTACATATCGTGTAAATTTAATTGTAATAATTAAAATCGAACTCGATAAATCATGAGATTGGAAGAATTAACATTGAAGCATACATCTATGTTATAGAAAATTTTTCATAACATTTCGGAAGTATTTTTACATTCGTCGCTGCCGAACCGGTACATCTTCCAAAGAGACGCTAAACATTCACAATGACGAGTAGGATTTCTATTAAGAGTGAAATTCAACATTATGATTTGAACTTGGAATTTTTTAGATAGTAAATAGATGACATGAAATAGTTCATGTGAAAGTTTGGTGCATTTTAGGATTAAATTGGCATTTTTCATTTTTGTTTTGCATGAAATAATGGATACTTTTACCGAGTGTGACCTCAAACACTCGGTAAAGGTTAGCCACGGCCCACCTGTCTGCCACAGTGGGCTGCCATGCTTCTGTTTACCGAGTGCCGTAGATCTAGGCACTCGGTAAACATGTACCAGGCCCACATGTCATTGGGTGCGGTGCTTCTGTTTACCGAGTGCCGTAGATCTGGGCACTCGGTAAACAGAAGCATTCAACACTTAGTCGTTTCTCCCTCAAATCATGCACAGACACACACACACACCGCACACACCCGCGCATCCCCGCCGCACCGCCGCCGTCCCCCGCGTCGGCGCCTCCCCGCCGTCCCCCGCACTTGCGCCCGCGCCTCCCCGCGCCCGCGCACTCCATGCCGTTGCCGGCGCCTCCCCGCCGTCACTGGCGCCTCCCCACCGCCGCGGCCGCCTCCTCCCCTCCACGCCGTCGCCAGCGCCTCCCCACCGCCGCGGCCGCCTCCTCCCCTCCACCACCGCCGCCTGTCGTTCCCGTTCCTCTCTCGCTCGCTCCCGTGCCGAACTGCCCATTCACACTCACCGTCCGGAAGATTGCATCTCGCCGGCCGGCGACGACCGTGCCACCTGCTCCCATCCTTGCGGCTTCCCTGGCCTCGATCTGGCGCCTGAGACGAAGACCACGGAAGGGAGCGCGACGACGAGCTCGACTGATTCCGCGACTTGTCCGCTATACCTGTACGGCCAGGGCCGCCGCCTTCTCCAGGTGCGCGAAAGAAATTGAATTTTCTGCCCCTTCGATTGCTCGATGTCAGCTAGGCTTGTTTCCCTGGTTCAAAGAACGTTAGTTTGCTTCTTTGTCCTTTCCTATCCACCAGTAAGCTGGTTCGAATCAAAGTAGTGCCTTAATAAGTTCAGTCGATTGCAACACTATGAATGAAACGAGGAGTGCTCGTGCAGATCTTGTAGTCGCCAGAGAATGAATGAAGCTCCCTTTTTTAGTTTCCAAATGTGAAGATTTTGCTAGGGATAAAGATGCTGATTCTTATGGTGTGGCCCTTTATTCCTCCCCTGGTTCATTAGTCCAAATATATACTGTTCTTGGTTTTTGGGCACGGCCAGCTTTGCAAGAATAGCACAGCGGGATGATGTGGTTGTGCACTGGGTTAGCTAGGCTTCCATAAACAATGACTAACGTAGTACAAGATGATGTGTGCTAGCTCTATAATGCAAACGGGATCGGACATGAGAACCACTCAAATTAACCTACAATCATGCATGATCTATTTATATTATTCTGGGCATCCTCATTTCCAGGCACCAACTAGATAACGAGTGCATTAATCAACTATATATCTGATTGTTAGAATTTCTACACCATGCATAGTAAATAATTAATAATAGTATACTACCTTTATAACCTCCGAGGGGCGAAAGCCTCCCAACCAAAGGAAGCAACGCTCAGCAGGGGATACCCACACCCCAGATAAGAGGTGGAAGACATCGGCCCTGGCCATGGTGCCTTTTAGGTGCAGCAGCTCCTCGTGCTGCGCCATGCCACCATTCACGAAGCTCTGCAGCTGCTCATCCGCCAGGTGCTCGCTCAGCGCCGCCCTCAGCTGGAACATCAGATTGCTGTGCTCTTCAACCCACCTTCCATACTCCACGTCAAATACTGCAGCTGTACATTCATCATGCATGCATGTTACATACACAGAATTAAGTAACTTATGGAATTAACAGTATGTAGAGATGAAATGGAGCGTGCCCAGGGAGGTGGAGCCCAGGATGAAGGAGGAGCCCAGGGTGGAGGAGGAGGACGGCGATGATGAGGGCGTCGAGAGCCGACACCTCCTCCACAGGACGACGACCACGAGTTCGTAGCGGCCACGGAGGAGGATGAGGAGGAGGAGGAGACCAGGGAGGAGATAGCGGAGGCGGTGGAGGAGGCACGGAGGGAGGATGCTTCCGAGCGGGTTGAGCGCGAGGAGGATGCCGACTTGGTGGCAGAGGAAAATGGGGTGCCTACGGTTTGGCTGCGAGGGTCGTCGCGCCTCCCAGACTTACCCATACAGAGACGGCCAGTGATTCGACCATCCGGAACTAAGTAAGTAATTTTTGCATGTTAACACTAATTCACAGGTTTTTAAGTTATAACAGAAACTAATATTCAATCTCAATAACTTTGTGCAGGGATTGGGAAATGGTGATCCCAGGGAGTCACTCTCGCCGAGTAAATGGGATCCTGGGTCTTCTGTGCAGGGCAAACTACCCCGGGATGGTGAGGATCGATGGTGTTGTGCAGCCCGCCATGAAGTGGTCCCACTGGCACGCCGCCAGCGATCAGACTGATCGAGCTGGCAGGTGTTATAATAGTAAGGCCGACCGGGTGATGAAAGAGCTGTGGGTACGTGTTCATCGCACTATGCTGATAATAACATCACATTAATTGTATATTACTGACTGTATTTGCTTGTAGGATTACTACACCTTGGCGGAGGGAGTACGTAGGGAGGACGCGGATGACGTGGTGAACAGAGTCTGTGTTCACCGAGTGCAGGACCTCTTCTACGAGACAAAGCTCTTGTGCAGAAGAATTTACCATGCCCACAGAGGAAACAGAGTCACCAGAGCGCAGGCAGTGCACCTGCCCCTAACTAAGGAGCAATACTTGACGGTAAACATGAGATTACATCGTCTGTGATTAATTGCACTGAAATTGATTTATGATTTGTCATGTGCTCGTGTACGTGCAGGTGCCTCCTGCTTGGTGTGCGGGGATGGACAACTGCTGGGAGGCCATTGTGGACACGTGGTTGAGTGAGGAGTACGAGCAATATCACGCCGTACGCTCACGTTGCCGTGCGATGATGCAGGGTTCCTCGCACAAACAAGGGCCCACTACCCTCAAGGAATATGCAGCCAGATATGTACGCGGATTTCATTTCGTTGTTGCTACGCTAACTTCTGAATGCATAATATCTTATTGTTGTGCTTCTTCCTGCAGACGCGGTTCCACCCCGGCCAGGAGTGCGCCTCGTTCAAGGCATATGCCTTGGCACACAAGGGCAAGGCAAAGGACCCCGACCTTGTCTACAACCCGGAGGACCCGCCCGAGGCATACAGTAACCTAAGCGTGCACAGTCGCCTCAGCGAGTACACGACGATGGCGAGAGAGATCCATGGGCCAGAATTTGATCCGAGCACCGCTGACCTCGAGGGTGACATCGTCATGAGGTTGGGACCAGGTAAGCCACACGGGAGGTACTGTGGCAGAACCTCCTAAGGAATTGGGCCCACATGCACCTATCGTTGTCTTAACAGACCTCGGATAGCGTACACGAGTTCCCAACAACTCAATAGGTCTGTCGGGTGTCCTCGGGAAACCCGAATCATCCACGATTCTCTTTTCAAACAGGATCCCAATCACAGTCATTGGAGATTACAACAGTTTATTCAAATATATACCAGAGTAAAAGATAGCGGAAGTCTTAAGATAACATAATTACAAACCAGTTGTTTTCAAACTTACAATACCATAAGTGTTATACAACCATAGTAGCGGGATAATATTACATTAACTTTATTTATCATACAAACTAGTGCCTTGTCCAAAGGCCATTCATTACTCCTCATCATCATCGTTGACTTCAAACACTGACATGCAGCAGGGACCAAAACAAGCCTGCGCATGCGACTCACCTGCAACAAGGGTTAACAAACCCTGAGTACAAAGGTACTCAACAAGACTAACCCGACGGAACGGGGTGTAAGACTTTAGAGATGCAGGGATTTGGGACAAGGTAAAGATGTAGCAAAATTCAAGTCCTTTGCTAAAAGCTTACTATATTTATCCTATTCTCAAATTTTACCCCTAAGTCCTTTTAGTTCTTTATCTCAAACTAAATGTAAATTTCCCATATTTCATTCCTTCTCATTCCATTCTTCTTCTCATATTTTAGTAATTCACCAGTACTACATTGCTTCTGTAATGAATCGAGTCTCCATATCCGCAGAGCACCGGCAATTCGAATTGATTCAAGTCCCAGCTGGGGATTCCTTATCACACGACATATGTAGAACTTAATCTTGCATATATCAACCTCGCTATCGGATCTTCCTATACTAAGCCGTCTCCACGCCACCCGAGAGTACAGCACACCTCAAATCCAGCCACATTCCAGCCACGAGGGTACACGCTACTCCCGCCATCTCTCCACTCCCAGTGCGCGGGCATTCGTCTTAGTATCGGATTAGCCGAAGTAGGCTTACCGGAGTATGTGACCAGTACTACAAAGTGTCTCGTTCAGAAGATCCACAATGAGTGGCCTTTAAGCGACATAGCCGGCAACATTACCCAACATTCAAGATAAGTTATCCGACTAGTCTCTAGTTCATTCTACCTTCTTTCTTTCTTTGGCTAGTATGCCATCTTTGATTATATCAAAACTTTTGCTTTGAAAGCCTATCATAAAGCATACTAAGCATTCTACGCCTTTGTAAATAAAAACATCTTCAATGATGGTAAACAATTAACAAGGTAGCCAATGCATCAAGTAGGTAACATTTGAAGTAATCAACTTAATGCAGTAAGTAACATAGTTGATAAACTTTTCAAAGTAACAAGGTGATGGCTTAATGCATAAACCGGGGCTTGCCTTCGTTGACGATTTCCGGTTCCGGATTAGTACCACAATTATCAAATCCCGTGACAATCGGGGATTCTTCTAGAACTTGCTCAACTAGAATCGTTTCGTTCTCGGGTTCTACACGAAATAATAACATATGCTTTAACATGATGATAATGTAAACATGATGCTTTCACGGCACATGAAATGTAAAAACACCCGCAAACGATTTTATTTCGCAGTACAGTTGCAAGCCAACAAAACCAACCTGTAACCCTATTAGTAAGAACCACACATGTGACTTGACCTAATGGATCTTGGAACCCTACTAGTAACAAAACATGACCAAAACAAGATCCAACACTAATCAACACTTAGGGTTTCGACAAGTTAACTTGTTAATGACCTTGGTTATTACATGAAATGTCATTAAGACTTACTAATTACAAATTAGATATTAGTTCAAAAACTAATCAAGGTACTAAGGATCATTATAAGTTAATGACCCAAGGTCAACAATCAATTCTTAAGTCAAACAAATCTTAATTGATTAAACATTGATTAAATGAATAATTAATTAAATACTTAAGTCTATATTAGGTATAAAATAAACTTTGTCCAATTAAGCTCAAATTTTTATGTAAGCTTCCTCATGATAAATTAGTGTACCAAAATAAATTTCATAATTTTTGGAGTTATATAGTGACCTACAAAAATCATGGAAATTGCATTTTTCAATTAATGGACCAAATATTTGAACATTCAAAATTTAACTAAATTTCAAATTTCAAATTTTTAAATCATACTAGAACATGTACAGAAGCTACACAAAAATTTTCAGAATTTTTGGATGTGTAAATAAATTCCTACAAAATTGCAAAACTGCTGCACTATTCAAAATCAGAAATTAATAAAAGTCACTATTCTCACTCACGCTCTCACTGACAGCCGGCCCCCACCTGTCATCCCTAACCTCGGGATTTGACCGTGGCTGCGACGGCGCTGACCGGCGCTAGCTCACCGATGGTGAGCTCAACTGTGACGACCATGGTACCAAAACAATCACAAGGACTAGCCGCGTCGACCAGTGGGATTTCGGAGGTAAATTACAACACGGAGCTAGGCTTACGCCGTCCATGGCGGACGCGGTGGCACGGCGATGATACGCCGGCGAAACAAGGGCGGTTGAGATCAATCAAAAAGCTTAGAAAGGATCAGCAGCTCACAGTGATCACGATGATGTGCTTGGCGCAGTCGGAGATGGCCTGGAGTAGCCTGGCCATGGTGAAGGCAGTCGCGGCGGAGCTCCGACCGGTCACGGGGAAGACGGGTTGCGCCGGGCGATTCTGGCCAACATCAGCGACGAGAGCAAGTCGGGGAGGATCACAAGACCAAAGCGCTCGCGTCGACGTAGCTAGGAACGACAGATTCGGCTCGACGAGACCTACGGCGAGCGGCGGAGCTACGCGGTGGCTGAGCAGAGCAGAGGGAAGAAATGGGAGCGACGGCGACGACGGTGGCTATTTATAGCCCGGAAGGAGGCGTCCGGTGTCGCCAACACACGGGCGGACTCGCCACGGTGACAATGGCGTGTCACCGCGCGTGAAAGCGGCGAAGAAGGGCGGCGGCAAGCTGACTGCGTGGCGCCGGCGGTGAGCAGTGAGGTGGAGGTGAAATTTTGAAATAATTACAGAACTGCCACTGCATTCATATCTCAAATTACTCAGAAATTTTCTAAATAAGTTGAAAATCTCCAAAAATGAAAGTTGCTCAACTTTTCAAGTACTACAACTTTGGTTTAAGAAACATTTTCAAATTCTGCCTCCATTTTGAAATTCAAATTTGGGGTACATTTAAAGATTTGAATCATTTCAAAATTACTCCAAATTTTGTATGTAAACTTGAAAAACTTTGAATACCAAAGTTGATCCTTATAAAATAATCTCCAACTTTGCTTTTTGCCTCAACCCCAAATTCCTCATGGATTTTGAATTAGTTAAAAGGGGCAAAAAGGACTTTTATAATTTGAATGTGGATTCAAATTTGATTTGTCTTCCTTTTACTTAGATTTTGATTTTTGACCAGTAACATGGCCCATTAGGATTATTTGAGTCAAAGGACATATGACCTCACATGATCACATGAAATTTAACCCCTGTGGTCATGATCTGTATTTAGGGTTTTTGAAACACATCACATGAAATAACAACATTATGAAATAAACCTTATTTAGTGAATGCATTCAAAACTTTATACTATATGAATGCTTTGCAATGCACATGATGACATGTCAAATTTTAGTATTAGGTCAAAACACCAGAGGTGTTACAACCCTTCCCCCTTAAAGAAATCTCGTCCCGAGATTTAAAACTTAAGGCAAAGTAATGGAAAAGGAAATGTGTCAAGCTAACACATTACAACTTTATTCAAAAGGCTAGCGAGGGGTTTTCCATTCTGTTAATAACAAGACAAGTTACAATATAGACAAGGTATTGCAACTAGATAGAAGCGAAGAAGTCAGGAAAGTTCTCTTCTAAGTAATCCTCGGACTCCCAAGTAGCTTCATCTTCCGTGTGTTGATTCCATTGTACTTTGTAGAACTTGATTGTACGTCTACGAGTGACTCGATCTTTCTGATCTAAGACTCTAATGGGGTACTCGGCATAAGTCAAATCAGGTTCTAGTTCTACACCACCAAAGTCGATTTCCTGGTCAGGTACTTGAAGACACTTCTTTAATTGAGATACATGAAAGATATCATGTACCGCTGACATGTGATCTGGTAATTTGATGCGATAGGCGACTGGTCCACATCGTTGTTGGATCTGGAAAGGACCGACATAACGGGGCGCCAACTTTCCCCGAATCCCAAAACGATGAACTCCTTTCATCGGTGATACCTTGAGGTAGACATAATCTCCCACTTTGAATTCTAGCGGTCGTCTCCTCTTATCAGCATAGCTTTTCTGTCTGGATTGAGCTACCTTCATATTGGCTTGTATGAGTTTAACTTTCTCTTCAGCTTCCTTGACCACATCCGGTCCAAAGAACCAACGTTCTCCAGCTTCTGACCAATTTAACGGTGTTTGGCACCTACGGCCATACAGTGCTTCGAATGGTGCCATTTTAATACTCTCTTGATGGCTATTGTTATACGAGAATTCAGCTAAGGGAAGGCATTCATCCCATTTAGTACCAAAGGAAAGAACACATGCTCTTAACATATCTTCAAGAATTTGATTTACCCTTTCAGTCTGTCCGTCTGTTTGCGGATGATAAGCAGAACTACGGATAAGTTTAGTTCCTAAAGACTCATGTAAACTTTTCCAAAACTTGGATATGAACAATGATCCTCTGTCAGAGACAATGGTCTTGGGTGCCCCATGCAGACTGAAAATTCTATCAAGATAAAGCTTTGCATACTGCTCCGCTCGATATTTATCTCTGACTGGTAAGAAATGAGCTATCTTTGTTAGACGATCAACAATAACCCATATTGAATTGTAGCCTGTAGATGTCCTAGGCAATCCCACGATAAAGTCCATACAAATGTCTTCCCACTTCCAAGATGGAACTGGCAACGAATGTAATGGACCTGCAGTCTTCATATGAACTGCTTTGACTCTCTGGCAAACATCACACTTGGCCACATATTGAGCTATTTCTATTTTCATTTTGGTCCACCAATATCTCTTTCTCAGATCATGATACATTTTGTTGCTACCCGGATGAATGGAGTATCTTGCAGAATGAGCTTCATCGAGAATCTGCTTTCGCAGCTCCGGATTTTTGGGTATTACCAACCTATCCTTGAACCATACAACATCTGATTCATCAATCTTGAAACATGTTGGTCTTCCAGATCTGACTTTATCCTTAATATGGGCTATGCCCTTACTTTTCTGTTGAGCAGCAATGATCTGATCTTTGATAGTGGACTCAACTACAATATTGGACAGGGAACCTTGTTCTATGATTTGTAAATTCAGATGCTCCATCTCTTGACACAATGTCCGCTGCATCGGTTCTACAATCAAGCAATGACAATGACTCTTGCGACTCAGGGCATCGGCAACCACATTAGCCTTGCCCGGATGATAATGCACCTCTAAGTCATAATCTTTGATAAGTTCTAACCATCTTCTTTACCTCATATTCAGCTCTGACTGGGTGAAAATGTATTTCAAACTCTTGTGGTCCGTATAAATATGACATATATTGCCCAATAAATAATGTCACCAATTCTTGAGTGAATGGACAACAGCAGCTAATTCAAGATCATGGGTGGGATAATGTTCCTCGTGCTTCTTGAGTTGTCTGGAAGCATATGCTATGACTCTGCCTTCTTGCATAAGAACACAGCCAATACCAATTCCAGATGCATCACAATAGATATCAAATGGCCTCTCGATATCAGGTTGTGCTAATACTGGTGCAGTTGTCAATAACTTCTTCAATGTCTGAAAGGCCTCTTCACATTCGGTTGACCATACAAACTTTGTTTGATTTTTCAACAGTCCAGTAATTGGCTTCGCAATTCTGGAGAAGTCAGGGATAAACCGACGGTAATATCCTGCCAACCCTAGGAAGCTACGAACTTGATGAACAGTTGTAGGTGCTTTCCAATTAAGGACTTCTTCTACCTTGCTCGGATCAACAGTTATACCTTCAGCAGATAGCACATGACCTAGAAATTGTACTTCTTCCAACCAAAATGCACATTTGCTGAACTTGGCATATAGTTGGTGATCTCTTAATCTTTGTAGAACAATACGGAGATGTTCCACATGTTCCTCTTTGCTTTTAGAGTAGATAAGAATGTCATCAATAAACACCACGACAAACTTATCCAACTCAGGCATGAAAACTGAGTTCATCAGGTACATGAAATGAGCCGGGGCATTGGTCAGCCCAAAAGACATGACTAGATACTCATATAGTCCATATCGGGTAGTAAACGCTGTCTTTGGCACATCTTCACGTCTGATCTTAATCTGGTGGTAGCCTGATCTTAAGTCTATCTTTGAGAATACCTTAGCTCCCGCAAGTTGATCAAAAAGTAAATCGATTCGGGGTAAGGGATATTTGTTCTTGATGGTGACTTCATTTAATGGCCTATAGTCAACACATAACCTTAAGGTTTGGTCCTTCTTCTTCACGAAAATAGCAGGACATCCCCAAGGTGATGAACTGGGTTGAATGAAACCCTTGTCTAACAACTCTTGTAGTTGCATTTTTAATTCTGCTAATTCTTTCGGTGGCATCCTATATGCTCTTCTGGACACTGGTGCTGTCCCTGGTTTCAGATCAATTCTGAACTCTACGTCTCGGTCTGGTGGCAGACCAGGCAGGTCATCGGGAAAGACATCCGTAAACTCACATACCACTGAAATTTTCTCGGCTCCTTCAACAATAGTTGCACAGACGGTCTCCACTGTACTCTTAGGAAAAGGAAGTTGGATGAGAAGTTGGGTTTTGCTGTCAGGTGCATTTACCCTTATTGTTCTACGCAGGACATCTATGATAGCCCCGTGTTGAGTTAGCCAGTTCATACCAAGGATCACATCTATATCTTGATCCTTTAATATCAGCATATTGGTAGGGAACTCATATCCTCCCAAATCAATAGGTACATGCTGAACTACCTCCCTTGTACAGATTCGTCCCCCTGGCGACTGTATATGATAGGGTTCTTTTGTTTCCCCAATAGCTATCCCATGCTTCACAACAAATGTACGATTGATGAATGTATGGGATGCACCAGAATCAAATAAGGTAATTGCAGGATGCTTAGCAATGTGAAACATACCCATCATAACTGGTTCTCCTTCTGGAATAGATTCCACTTGCGTATAGAATACCCTTCCAGTTTTCTTCTCAGCCTGACCCTTCTGACTGTTCTGAGCATTGCCCTTGTACTGATTCTGAGCTTGATTAACAGGGACTTTGGGTGCATCAGGATTGTTCTTCCTAGGATACGGACACTCTCGGGAAAAGTGCCCGGGTTTACCACAATTATAGCATGGAAAATTGTGATTCTGGGGAGTAGCATTGCGGTTTGCATTATTTGCATTGCTCTGCTGCTGCGGTCCTTGATGTGTATAAGGTATATTAGTTGCAGGACGAACGAAGATTTGCTGCCTGCTTAGGCCTTGTTGTGGGCGGAATGGCGTACGGCCATGATGCTGAGGATGGTATACTATCTTCTGACGCTTGCCACTTGATGATCCGGAAGCAAATATTTTCTTCTTCTTCGCCTCCTTGTGTCGGCGGTAATTTTCTTCCGAAGCGATAGCAATGTTGATTGTTTCATGGTAAGTTGCATTACCACAAGCTGCCATCATTGTCTGAAGTTTAGTGTTCAAGCCTCGAAGAAAATGATTCTTTTTCTTCCTGTCCGTGTTCACATACTCAATAGCATACTGAGACAGGTGGTTGAAACGCCCAACATATTGCATCACCGGGTGCTCCCCTTGCTTAAGAGCCAAGAACTCTTCCAGCTTCATGGTCATCACACCGTCCGGAATATAATGTGCCCTAAAGGCATCCTTGAACTCCCTCCAGTTGATTTGGTGACCAACGGGCTGTACTGCTACCAAATTTGCCCACCAGGCACCAGCAGCTCCTCGGAGTTGCTGTGCCGCAAACCTTGGTTTTTGAACCTCAGTACAGTGGATTAACTCGAACTTTTGCTCTATTGTCCTAAGCCAATCATCAGCTTCTAAAGGTTCGTCTGCCTTAGAGAACACGGGCGGACGTGTGTCAGTAAAATCCACATAAGTTGACTCGTCGTTTCCATTATTGCGACGGCCACGATTAGGGTATGGTGCCTGCTGGTTCTGCGCCAACTCCCTTAACAGCCTGGCATTCTCTGCCGTTGCGTTGACGAGTGCAGCTATGGCATCTGCCATAGTCGAGGGCATTGGTGGAGGATTTGGGCACTCATCATCATCATGCGAGCCACTAGCACCAGTTCGGGTGATAGGACGAGGCATCTGTTAGAGAAACACATTTACTTACATTATTCTTTATTGAAAGCTTTTAAAAGGTTGCATACTACAAAGGGTTCTTATTTATATTACATGTCTTGTATCCCACAAGACAACCCTGGTTTTCTAGGGAAGCAGCAAAAGAACTACTTCTACTCCATGCTCTCAGTCTTCGGCATCCATGCCTGTATCGGACGAAACCTCATCTTCCTCTGAGAAGTACACTAACTCCTCAGGGTCCTCCTCTTCTTCATTCTCGACTTCTCCTGGAGCTACAATCATTTCTTCATCGGTAACTTCACCATCCCCATGAGGAGGATGAAGTTGAGCATATAGCATATGGACATTCTCATGTAGAATGGCATTGTCCATCTCCAGGTCTTCTACGTAGAACTCCAACTCATGGACGCGTTCATTGGCCGCATCCTCTCGTGTCCAGGCTTCATTCCGCAGCTCCATGGTCATGGTGATACCCCTTTGCATTTCCGCCAGTTCTTCTTGATCTTTAGCATGAGCTCGACGAAGAGTGTTGAGCTCCTTGTTAAGGTTCTCGACGTTGACGGGGTTGCTTGAAGATCCTTCATCTCCTAGGGTCTTGGCACTTCCTTCACCAAGCTCATGGTTTTGTGGTGCCAACTGGTGACGAGGGACTCCGTGAGGTCTCGTGGACTTGCGTGCGGTTTTCTTGGTCTTTGCCATAGCCTGTACGATTTAAGGTAGGACTATAAGAATAGCTTGAGGATAATGGAGGTTAGCAAGAATGGGATTGACATTACTTACCCAACCACTATTAAGGGGAATTATTATGCAATGTGCTCAAGCATGATGCATGAACCGATCTTACGAATCTAAGTACAAAAGATTGATATAATCATAAGCACTAGATTTTCATAATACATAGGACAAACCTAATCATATTATCCGCCACAAACTTTCAAATAAGACAGGATTGAGGCTAGATCATAGGTAAGAAGAAAGAAATTGAACTTTCAAAATATCATGTTTACTTTCATTGATCCAAATCATTTTGAAGGTTTTCCAAAGTAACCTACAATGATCTTAGATGGGAACTGCTCTGATACCAGCTGTGGCAGAACCTCCTAAGAAATTGGGCCCACATACACCTATCGTTGTCTTAACAGACCTCGGATAGCGTACACGAGTTCCCAACAACTCAATAGGTCTGTCGGGTGTCCTCGGGAAACCCGAATCATCCACGATTCTCTTTTCAAACAGGATCCCAATCACAGTCATTGGAGATTACAACAGTTTATTCAAATATATACCAGAGTAAAAGATAGCGGAAGTCTTAAGATAACATAATTACAAACCAGTTGTTTTCAAACTTACAATACCATAAGTGTTATACAACCATAGTAGCGGGATAATATTACATTAACTTTATTTATCATACAAACTAGTGCCTTGTCCAAAGGCCATTCATTACTCCTCATCATCATCGTTGACTTCAAACACTGACATGCAGCAGGGACCAAAACAAGCCTGCGCATGCGACTCACCTGCAACAAGGGTTAACAAACCCTGAGTACAAAGGTACTCAACAAGACTAACCCGACGGAACGGGGTGTAAGACTTTAGAGATGCAGGGATTTGGGACAAGGTAAAGATGTAGCAAAATTCAAGTCCTTTGCTAAAAGCTTACTATATTTATCCTATTCTCAAATTTTACCCCTAAGTCCTTTTAGTTCTTTATCTCAAACTAAATGTAAATTTCCCATATTTCATTCCTTCTCATTCCATTCTTCTTCTCATATTTTAGTAATTCACCAGTACTACATTGCTTCTGTAATGAATCGAGTCTCCATATCCGCAGAGCACCGGCAATTCGAATTGATTCAAGTCCCAGCTGGGGATTCCTTATCACACGACATATGTAGAACTTAATCTTGCATATATCAACCTCGCTATCGGATCTTCCTATACTAAGCCGTCTCCACGCCACCCGAGAGTACAGCACACCTCAAATCCGGCCACATTCCAGCCACGAGGGTACACGCTACTCCCGCCATCTCTCCACTCCCAGTGCGCGGGCATTCGTCTTAGTATCGGATTAGCCGAAGTAGGCTTACCGGAGTATGTGACCAGTACTACAAAGTGTCTCGTTCAGAAGATCCATAATGAGTGGCCTTTAAGCGACATAGCCGGCAACATTACCCAACATTCAAGATAAGTTATCCGACTAGTCTCTAGTTCATTCTACCTTCTTTCTTTCTTTGGCCAGTATGCCATCTTTGATTGTATCAAAACTTTTGCTTTGAAAGCCTATCATAAAGCATACTAAGCATTCTACGCCTTTGTAAATAAAAACATCTGCAAGGATGGTAAACAATTAACAAGGTAGCCAATGCATCAAGTAGGTAACATTTGAAGTAATCAACTTAATGCAGTAAGTAACATAGTTGATAAACTTTTCAAAGTAACAAGGTGATGGCTTAATGCATAAACCGGGGCTTGCCTTCGTTGACGATTTCCGGTTCCGGATTAGTACCACAATTATCAAATCCCGTGACAATCGGGGATTCTTCCAGAACTTGTTCAACTAGAATCGTTTCGTTCTCGGGTTCTACACGAAATAATAACATATGCTTTAACATGATGATAATGTAAACATGATGCTTTCACGGCACATGAAATGTAAAAACACCCGCAAACGATTTTATTTCGCAGTACAGTTGCAAGCCAACAAAACCAACCTGTAACCCTATTAGTAAGAACCACACATGTGACTTGACCTAATGGATCTTGGAACCCTACTAGTAACAAAACATGACCAAAACAAGATCCAACACTAATCAACACTTAGGGTTTCGACAAGTTAACTTGTTAATGACCTTGGTTATTACATGAAATGTCATTAAGACTTACTAATTACAAATTAGATATTAGTTCAAAAACTAATCAAGGTACTAAGGATCATTATAAGTTAATGACCCAAGGTCAACAATCAATTCTTAAGTCAAACAAATCTTAATTGATTAAACATTGATTAAATGAATAATTAATTAAATACTTAAGTCTATATTAGGTATAAAATAAACTTTGTCCAATTAAGCTCAAATTTTTATGTAAGCTTCCTCATGATAAATTAGTGTACCAAAATAAATTTCATAATTTTTGGAGTTATATAGTGACCTACAAAAATCATGGAAATTGCATTTTTCAATTAATGGACCAAATATTTGAACATTCAAAATTTAACTAAATTTCAAATTTCAAATTTTTAAATCATACTAGAACATGTACAGAAGCTACACAAAAATTTTCAGAATTTTTGGATGTGTAAATAAATTCCTACAAAATTGCAAAACTGCTGCACTATTCAAAATCAGAAATTAATAAAAGTCACTATTCTCACTCACGCTCTCACTGACAGCCGGCCCCCACCTGTCATCCCTAACCTCGGGATTTGACCGTGGCTGCGACGGCGCTGACCGGCGCTAGCTCACCGATGGTGAGCTCAACTGTGACGACCATGGTACCAAAACAATCATAAGGACTAGCCGCGTCGACCAGTGGGATTTCGGAGGTAAATTACAACACGGAGCTAGGCTTACGCCGTCCATGGCGGACGCGGTGGCACGGCGATGATACGCCGGCGAAACAAGGGCGGTTGAGATCAATCAAAAAGCTTAGAAAGGATCAGCAGCTCACAGTGATCACGATGATGTGCTTGGCGTAGTCGGAGATGGCCTGGAGTAGCCTGGCCACGGTGAAGGCAGTCGCGGTGGAGCTCCGACCGGTCACGGGGAAGACGGGTTGTGCCGGGCGATTCTGGCCAACATCAGCGACGAGAGCAAGTCGGGGAGGATCACAAGACCAAAGCGCTCGCGTCGATGTAGCTAGGAACGACAGATTTGGCTCGACGAGACCTACAGCGAGCGGCGGAGCTACGCGGTGGCTGAGCAGAGCAGAGGGAAGAAATGGGAGCGACGGCGACGACGGTGGCTATTTATAGCCCGGAAGGAGGCGTCCGGTGTCGCCAACGCACGGGCGGACTCGCCACGGTGACAACGGCGTGTCACCGCGCGTGAAAGCGGCGAAGAAGGGCGGCGGCAAGCTGACTGCGTGGCGCCGGCGGTGAGCAGTGAGGTGGAGGTGAAATTTTGAAATAATTACAGAACTGCCACTGCATTCATATCTCAAATTACTCAGAAATTTTCTAAATAAGTTGAAAATCTCCAAAAATGAAAGTTGCTCAACTTTTCAAGTACTACAACTTTGGTTTAAGAAACATTTTCAAATTCTGCCTCCATTTTGAAATTCAAATTTGGGGTACATTTAAAGATTTGAATCATTTCAAAATTACTCCAAATTTTGTATGTAAACTTGAAAAACTTTGAATACCAAAGTTGATCCTTATAAAATAATCTCCAACTTTGCTTTTTGCCTCAACCCCAAATTCCTCATGGATTTTGAATTAGTTAAAAGGGGCAAAAAGGACTTTTATAATTTGAATGTGGATTCAAATTTGATTTGTCTTCCTTTTACTTAGATTTTGATTTTTGACCAGTAACATGGCCCATTAGGATTATTTGAGTCAAAGGACATATGACCTCACATGATCACATGAAATTTAACCCCTGTGGTCATGATCTGTATTTAGGGTTTTTGAAACACATCACATGAAATAACAACATTATGAAATAAACCTTATTTAGTGAATGCATTCAAAACTTTATACTATATGAATGCTTTGCAATGCACATGATGACATGTCAAATTTTAGTATTAGGTCAAAACACCAGAGGTGTTACAGGTACTATATGGGCAACAGCACCATAGACACGGCCAACACTCAGACACTCGCCCAGATTAGAGCCCGGAGCACGAGTTCGAGCCCGGCCATACGCCCATGCTCACAGCCCCAGGTGGTAGCACTCCAGGTTAGTTCTGTTGCATTTGTTGTCCATTCATTTTCTACCCGTTCTTTATTTGCATTCTAACTATGTGATAAATAATTGTAGGCCCAGATTGAAGCCCTGCAGGAGTCACAGCAGGCCTCACAGAGCCAGTTTCAGGCCCTCCAGCTATCGCACCAGGCCGAGTTGGCACAGGAGAGGGCGCGAGTGCAGGCCTAGCTTGAGGCCTTCCAGCAGTCGCAGAAGGCCTAGTACGAGTACATGGCCAGCTTTTCTCAGAGCATGGGCTAGCCTCCACCGCCTCCGCCGCCGCCGATGATACCGTTGGTGCCTCCACCTCCGCGCGACAGCACTCCTGTGAGTCACTCTTCATCTTGAAAGGCTTTTTCAGTTCAGATTGTGCTACAGTCAACACTATCATGTTAGAACCTAGAAGAGAGTAGGATACATACATGTATAAGTTAGATTATTAGTAATATTGTTCAGACCTTAAAAGGCATCATGTTAGGTTCTACATGAGTACATAGGTGTTTGCCCAATTCATGTTCAGTCTACTCGACCATGTGTGACGATATCTTGCACATAGAGGAGAACTAAACAGCAACTAACTTGATATGTGTTATCTATTATATGCCTATATATTGATGTCACTGTTAACTGGTCTTTCGAAGGAATATTTGAATTTGGCATACTACCTTATGATTAATTGACAAATATGTTTATTTTCTTTTGCTCCCTCATTCCAGGGACCTTCTACAGCTGGATCGAACAACGATCAAGACTTGGACTTGTCTCCGTTTCTCGGTAGGGCTCCGACCATGTGACAGGACCATGTTTCACTTGTTTGTATGTTGAACTTAGAAGTGGGTTGAACTTTGTGGACTTTGGACATGTTGATGGTGTTTGTGGACTTTGCATTGTGCTTGTGACATTTGTTGTAGCTATATGTTGGTTATAATGAGTGGATGTGACATTTGTGGACATATATGTGATATATATTGTCTATCTGTTGGTAACTGTGATATTCTGTTATAATTGTTGTTAATTGTGGCTGGATATGCACTGAAACAAACAAACAAAAAAAATACTGTGGACAAGTTTTACCGAGTGTAACACTCGGTAATGGTGATGTTTACCGAGTGTTACACTCGGTAAAACAGAGAACAGAACCAAATTGGTTCTGATTCTGTTAATTTTGCCGAGTGTGCCATTTTTTACCGAGTGCCACGACCCCACTCGGATATATGTGCCATTTTTTACCGAGTGCCACGACCCCACTCAGATATATGTGCCATTTTTTACCGAGTGGAACACTCGGTAAATGAGTTACATGTTTACCGAGTGTTACCGGTACACTCGGTAAACTATATTAGGAAAAAAATATTTGCGGAATTGTTTTAATCATGAAAATGGTTATCTGTTTACCGAGTGCCATGTCTAACACTCGGTAAACGACAAGCTTGGGGACTGACGACCGTCACGTCGTAGTTGTTTACCGAGTGCCGGCGTAGCACTCGGTAAGATTTATTCTCCGAGTGCCCCGTTAGTTGACACTCGGTAAACTAACTTTACCGAGTCGTTGTTTACCGAGTCATGTTTACCGAGTGTGGCACTCGGTAAAAGATTTACCGAGTGTTTATCCATATTTGCCGAGTGTTTATCACATTCGGTAATTAATTAGTATCCCGTAGTGAATGTTCGTGCAAGATTTCACTTCGGGGTCTCCGCTGCCTCTCGCATTTGTTTTTACTTTGATCTGAACTCAATGCAAAGATGGCAAGATAAATAAATAAATAAATTTCTTCCGAAGCTCGGCGACCTCTCAGGGCATCCACGGTAGCAAAGACAATTTACAGCGTCTGATCTTGTTTTAACGATGCACATTTGACTTTAAACCCCCCCTCCCCCCCACCCCTGCCGTCGTTTCCGCTTCTTCCTCCCGCATCGACGGCTCCGCGCTCCTCGCTCGCGCCGCCCTCTGCCTCCTCGGCTCCTCCGTCGCGCCGTCCTCCACCTCTCCCAGCTCCCCCACGCCGCCCTCCGCCCTCCAACGGCGGGCCCCCCACGGCAGCCCGCCCAAGGGCATGCCGGGCCCGAAGGGGGCGGCACAGCAAGTGCCCTCCTGAGGAGCCGACGGCAGCGAGGGGTGGCGCTCCGGCTGTGGCCGTGCCGGGGCCACCTCGTCTCTGATGATGACAGCGGTTCTTCCTCGTGCCAGGCTCTGCCTCCTCCGCTTCTCCCTCGCGTCGTCCTCCGCCTCTCCCCCCCTCCCCACGCTGCTGGTACTTCACGTTCGTGCAGGGGTTCGCGTACCTGGCGCCGATACGCCTGCAGGGTTTTATGGTGAAGTACATGGTGAACCCGTGGCGGGCCTACATGCGGCTCTTGGTCCTGCTCATGGGCTCCAATGGCCTCACCAAGGGTTCCCTCGCCTCCTTCGATTACCCTGCTGAAATCAAGTTCAGGTCAACCAAGGTAATTTCCTTTCTTTTTTTTCAATTCGGAGAAAATGTATTGCTCTAAAAAAATATTGCAGCAGCAATGCCTAATGTCTTCAGCTGGCAATTTGAGTATTATTGTAGTGGCAAGCATTCATAGGTTCATGATTTCTTTTTCACCTGTTGTGGTGGTATACGTTCCAAAGATGCTGGCTCTTATCATGTATCCTCTTCGAACAATTAATGAGTTCGCTATTGGGCTAATGAAAATTTTTGGATGCTTCATGCTCAAAAGTTTTTTTTGATGCTCCAAGACAGCTTTATTTTTCTTTTCTATTCTTTAGAATACATGTTCTATGTAAGATGTTTTTTCCCTCTAACTGCTAATGGTGCCTTTGTTGTTTACATGCATGTGCCCTTTGTGCTTACTCGACAACCAGTGCTGCATAGTACATCATGTTGTGAAGTTCTTTACCTTCATGCTATGCCACAGGATGTGCTTTGGCACCCATTGTTATGGAGTACCTAGATTCAGTTCATGGTGAAGTATACAATTTATTATGGGTTCACAATTTTGGTGCAGCCTATTTGTTATAACCTGCTCTGTACATGGCTTTGCTGACTTTCTGTTCTTTGGAGCAGGACCATGCATTAGTGCTAAATTTCTACTCCACTTTTTTGGGTTGCACAATGAGACGTCAGGGAACGACAATTGCCACAGACGAGTGCATTTTGGTATATCTTTTATTGCTTTTGCTACTCCACAATTTAGGTTCCATGCCTTTGTTCAGTGCAGTGCCATATTTCTTTGCATTGCAGGTTCCATGCCCTTATACAAGTTCCTTCTTGAGGTCATCTGGGGCTAACTACTCTGTTCGTTGCAGTTCACTGTCCAATCAGTAACCTGAGGTGACAGTGGTTAGCCAGCCTTTTCCTATTAGCTTTTCCAGTTCATAGTGAGTAGTGTGCTACCTCCATGATCATTTGGACCCTCTATAATCTTACATCAGTAATGTTGTATACATCGTTTTCAGAATTTCAACTATCCATTGCCTGAGACATGTACACGTACTACAGTTTTTGAGCTATTTATTTGGTTTCCTTATAGGAGCTAATGCAAGATTGATAGTTTTTTCATCACTTTCTTAGTTGCAGCTTATGTACCTGCATATATGTCTACACATATAGATATAGTAACATACATCACTTTCTTGGTTGTATTATTTTATTTTTGGTTTTTCTGTCTTGGTGCTTTGATCTCCAATTAAATTTTACATTCCTGCCTTGTCTTGTGCAGAGTATAGGCTAGGGAAATCAGAGTTATTGTACCACAGTGATTGGTGCCTGGTAAGCCTGTATCCATTTCCTATTCCATTTTAGTTCTCCATATGTTGGTTTCGTACCTGGACTAAAAAAAATAGTCACCTTTATAGCTTATATTTTTTTCGCCTTTTGGTTGCTCTTGTGCTTCTTCTGTGTTTTTTCCTGCTTTAAAGGATTACATTGCAAACAAGAAAAACTTTGATTTCCTTTCCGCATCTGTTGCTGCAAGACATAAGTCCTTTTGGGCCTTGTTGCCACCAAGAAATCCCTTGTTCTGCTTATTTCTTGCGCAATCTTGTGCTCTTCGGGGTTTTCGAATATCTTGCCTCTGTTTCATGGTTCCTGATGCTTGTTTCCTCTGTGCTGTGTGGTGAAGGGAGTCAATTAAGAGGAGTGGTTGTTTTTCTAGCAAATCCATCTGTGCAGACTGATAACATTGGAAGGTGTGTTGGTGAGTTCCTTTGCTTATGCCTGGTCTATCTTCCTTCCTGCCTTTTTAGATGTGTGGCGTGGTGCCTGGTGGTGTGTCTCTACCACACGTGTTGATCTTATAACTGTTGCTACTTATAGGTGTTGATCTTGATCAGGAGGGGGTAAAGTTCTTGTGTAAAATAAATTCGAATTCATTAGAATTATTTTTTGGTGCCTTTCAATGGCTAATAATCGGTATATATTGCCCATAAGGATCCACACGACCTTTTTCCCCACGTGTGGGGTGACACGGACTGATAGCTAAACTATGTTTAGTTTCCCTTAGTAAAAATATGTTTTCCTGTGTTCCGAATTGAGGCAGGAAACATATTTTAATGAGCCTAATCAGGTTATTAACGTGAACAAAAGGAAACTTCTCAGATGTTACTCAATGAGATTTAGGCAATTATTACCTGTACATGTAACTTGATGTGTTATTCATTTTTCTTACTCCTATGTTTAATATATAGACTTGCCTTGAACTAGCCATCTACAAATTTAGCATCGATTTCGTTCAGTGGATCACATATCATATGAAACATACATCTAGTGGCAGCTATGCTTATGCCGTTGTTGCCTCCTCCTCCTAGGTTCCTTTTCTGAAAATTGCTGACAGCTTTATTTGCTTAGGTTCGTTCGCTTGATTTCCATTTCTGTCTTGATGCCTTTTTATTTCCTTTGGCCAGATGTCCCGGTATCATGTTTGGCTTTCTGTTCTATACTATCGCACCATGTGTTGTTTCCTAAACAAAGGTTAGAAAGCTCCCAGTTCACGTTAGCATCTCATATTTCCAGTTTCCCTGTTGCTGGTCATTAATGTCTTCCTCTGAATATGAATTGAAAAAGGGTAATTTTTTATTTGATGGTGATCATTGCCTGATTTGTAGAGTTATAACTTCTTGTTTTATTGATACAGTGATTGGCTTGATACAACAATACTATATCCACATGCAGCACTATTTGAAGGTGCTTATTTCATGATCTGTAGCGGATTGCAGCAGTGATAGGAAAACATGCTTCATATTTTTCGTTTGTATGTTGAAAGCTGGCCTTGATGGCTCACTGAAGAGTTCTGGTCCTATATTTATGGATGTTGCTGCTTCTTGCTACTCCCGCATGTGTAGTCCTAATCTTAGTTTTCTCTCTGTTCCAGCTTCTCATTGATCCACAACTGTTGTATTTTCTTTTGACTACATTTCTTTTATCTTCTCATGTTCAGTTCATTTTATCTCCCATTTTCATCTTGTCTGTTGCGCATGGCGGAGGTGTGCTCTCTCCCCTTCTCCCCCACCCCTTCCCTCAGCTTCCTCTCCTCACTGCGAGGATCTTGGCCCCCCTATCCTAGAAGTCCGTCGGCTCCTGCCGCTCTTTTGTTTCTAAATGTGCGGATCGTGCGCACAGCTGATATCCTCCACTATACAATGATGCTTAATTGTTTCATTCTTCATGTTATCTACTGAGGTTTTGGGGATGTGCAATGATGACCTTTTTTTAGATTGAGACAATGTAATTGTGCAATGATGATTAATTAATTCATCCTTCCATAATTCTTTCTATTTGCATTAGTTTTGTGATGACTATGCCATTATATCTTAGCAATTGTGTTTTCCATGTGTTGTTTTGTTTTCGTTAGTTGCTACAATTTGTGTGTTTGTTACTGACCATAAGTCCATTGTGGATGATGTATTTGCTTCACATAATTTGTTGGTTGTCCTAGGAGCACACCCCATTGCCAATGATGTATTTATTCCTATCCATCTCTCTCCACCTTGCAAATCCAGTTTGTTCCTTGACATTTCTGCATGTATTTTCCCTTTTTCTTTGATTATCTCAGTTGGATTCTGTTCTCGCCGCACCCCAGTATATAGCTCGCAATTTTGTGAATTTGATGTATGATCATATCTGCTGTTAATGTGAAAAGAAAAGGATTGGAGCATGGAGGGCCTCACCTGCATCTCTTGTGGACCCACTTATTTGCTTGGTTAATTTGTGTCATAAGCAATAGGCAAATTCCTAGAACCCTCATTTTGTCATGTTTTGAAATGGTCATAGCTTCCTTTTCTGTTCTTTTTTCTACCTCTCCATTTTGTTATGTTTTGAAATTATGATAGCTTCACCTCTATCTGCTCGTTTTGCTGCTTCTCCATTTTCTACTTTTGGACTGAAAGTATACATTCGCTTCTACTAGCACCAACCTTATTCAACCGAGATTCATAATCTCGGTGGCCATAATGGGCGCCTCTGTTTCAGCTAGTTGTACATCTATCTTCTGTCTTTGTTTTTTCCTTATGTGTTTTGGTCCTTCTCCTGGTCCACCTACTTCTATGGGTGGTTTCTTCGTTGCTGCACAGCTGGTGTGTCTAGCCATATAGGAGCACTAGATGGTTACATGCTTAGTACAATGCAGGACAAGATAATCATTAGTCTGTTCGCTTGCTCGTATATGATCGTGGATTATAAGCTGGAACAGTATTTTTCTCACACTAAACCAGCCAGCAGTAAATAATCCATGATCGTTTACGACGAAACGAACAGACTGTATACCTCTTTATTTTTTATCATTTACTAATATCCTGTGTTGGGGAGACAATGGACCTTTGCTTTCATATTCAGATGTTCAGTATTTCTGGGGTTTCTTCAATCTTCGTAACCTTTAGGCCATGTACGAATGCATCATGCAACATAGGTAATCAAAACATTGTAAGATTTTCTTAATCAGAACAAATAAACACATTATGCATCAGTTACAACTCTTGCTATTAGTTTATTTAATCAACAATTTTTGCTACTTTTTATATCAGTGGAAGAACTCGACATGGATATGATCCTTGCCGCCGCCAAGGATCAAGAGGAGGTGAGAATTGCAGTTGTAATAGAAACGCTCAATTTATAAGAGCACAAGTATAATAACAATCATTGAAGCGATCAAACTATCATACTTTTCCCGTCGGAGTCGTGTTGGGTCATCTTTGGTACAACTCAGGTATAGTCGCGAGTCCGATCAACGTCGTACCCTCAGAGATACTATCAGTCTGTTAGGAAATTGAGGCCCGGTCTATCCTTGGATTCAGGCCATTGGCTCCCCGTACACTCTTACTTCGTTTAGTGTGCGCATTTTCACTTATCGGGTCTCGGTCTGAGTTGGGCTACTCGGCTTTGTGGTCGGAACGGTTTATCCGACCAACTAAGTGTTAGGCATGTGTACAACATGACATGAGAACGTACAGCGAATCGGTCCTTAACCGACACAGACAGAGATAAATAGACATGCCTTGCTTCTATATCACAATTTCGTCATATTTTCTTTTATTCATTAACACATAGTTATTTCTACAATAGTAATTATAGCCAACAGTGATCAAATATCTACCTATATCTTGTAGGTGATAGGAAATCATTCGACTTCTATTTGTAGGTGACAGAAAATCATTCGACTTCTATTGGACTAAGCATGACTAAGCATATATTCAATCCTGGACCTGCATAGGATCCAAGATATATTTGTTTGGACAAAGAAAGTATATGTAGCAAGTGGTTTTAATCAACTCTTAGTACTTAATGCATCAACACAAAAGGATTCAAGTTGATATTTAGAAAACATAGGAGGCTTAAAATGTTCCGGGGCTTCCTTTCAGATACGAGGAAGGTTGGTGATCAGGACACTCAGGAAGATCTTCCACGTTGACTCCTGTCTGAACCTCCTGATCCTGGGCTGCCTGTTGCTCGTCCTGATGCTCGGGTTTGAACTCGAGTAGCGTCACTTTTTTCGGGGAACCTATTACATGCATATGCACAAATGAGTATCATAAATGCATAAGAGATGAGACGACATGATGAAGTATATACGCATGAGCATGATTTTCCGTAAGATGTATGATAAGTTTAACATTCGTTGACCAAGTAGATGCATAACTTTCTTCTAGTTGATCTTTAATGAGTAGGTGGATCTCTTATATAGTACAAGAAACATACACTCATTAAGTTCTAGTAACCTAAGGTAAAGTTGTTAATTATCGGTAAGAGTTTTAGAATCTGTAGCTAACAACTAATCTCAATTAGCCTAAGCAGCTACACAAGCATCACATAAGATAAACAATTACAATTTGACTTAGTCATTTTCTGGGCTGTAAACAACAGTTAGTTATTTTGGCCATATCTAGAGTTCTATTCAATCAAATACTATGATCTTAGACTTTATGGAAAGTTTATAAAACTGCCTACAATTTTCTTATAGTCTAAGATGATTCAACGGTTATCAAGGTCAAACAAAGCAATTTCTTAGATCTATTTAGAAATTCCATAGAATAAGCATTTCTGGAGATCAACTTTCATCAGCTATAACTAGCAAACCATTTAGCCTATTGTCATGAAAATTTGACACAAGCAAGATAAGTAAGTTGTCTATGTTGTGAAATGACACATATACGCGAACGGACGTCTATAGACGAACAGACGTCTCTTCACAAGTGATCTTATCCATTAAGGTTAGGATTAGTGGATAGGATTAGACAGTTAATTTTAGTTTCAAAGGACATGTCTTTTGGGAACAGTCGTGTCCCTTTGTGACATTCCTCTACTTGTATAAATATATTTCCAAGATTAATGAAAGCGATAGTTCTCCCAAATCTGTTCATTTCCATTCACGCTTTAACACGTTATCAGCACGATGCTCTATGATCCAGAAGGCAGGAGGATGACGATGCCAGTGATGTAGATTCTCCCACGTCGTCTCCGCTGCAAGACTGCTGTTGTCATCTCCAACAACAAGACAGGCACAAGGGCCATCAACACACTGGAATCAAGAACTCAATGTTGATGGCAATGGAGACGCTTCTCCATCGGCGTTCCTGGAAGAGACGAACAGCAAGAACTCCTTTCTCTAGGAAGGGTTCGAGAAGAGGCCTACGTCGAAGAACGAAGGGAAAAGAAACGTGGATTGCAAGCCTCAATACAAGAACGGTATGTATCGATGTTTTTCCCCCAATTTGAGATGTTCTTACCTCTAAGAAATCGGTAGATACTGCCCTCCGATTTTACCCTCACTAGCATCGGACACATCTGGCCGGTGGGAGTTGTCGCGCCTGTCCGTAGGCTACGCCGATGGCAATTGCGCGCGCCGGCCAGTCGTGCGGCCTGTGCGCACAACCAGCCGCGGTGGATCTGCGCACCAGGCTGGTCACAGCCCACGGTGCCTACACGCCCATGGCGATGGTGGCCTGTGGCCCGTGCCTACGACCTTGCGCCATGACCGGTTTCTCCGGCCCGCGCCCCGCTGCGACCCCGTGGCGGTGGCTGGACGCGAGCCCTGTGACTGTTGTTTCCCGTGGTGGCGCCCCGACGACCTGGACGGCTTGTGGCCCCTCTCGCGTCCGCGGAGGTGGCCCTACGCCTGCGCCTCGCCCGCAGCGGCCGGCGGTTCCCGCGCTCGCGCCTCGCTGTGGTCTTGCGCCGGCAGCTAGAGGCCAGCCCGGCGGTGGTCGGTCACCATGGAAGCGGCCGAGAGGCGCCTGCCCGGAGGCCAAGAGACGCGGCCGACGGGAAAACCGTCCATTCCTCCGTGCATTGGATAAGGTTGTGCAGAAATGCACAAACCTCGTCTTATTTTCTATGAATTACATGATAATCCTAACAGATTATTGATGTATTCCTGATTTATGTTTAAGCCCTCAGGTTTTAACATACTACGGTGTACTATATTTAACTCATGTAAATGCTCATTTTATACCTTAGATTTAAAATGCATTATGATGCATAATATTTACCTCTTGTAAATAAGTATGTTTGAGACCCATATGTCATCAAGAATTGCATCATGACATGTATTGCTGCAGATGAATTTATCACTATAAATTCGCTTTCCAGATCCTATGTTTTCTAGATTTTTTTAGTACTGTTCAAAGCGTTTGTCCAAATTAGCAAACCCAATAAGCATGTGCTATTAACATTGCATGTTCAAAGCGTTTGTCTAAATTAGCAAACCCAATAAATATGTGCTATTAACATTGCATGTTCAAAGTGTTTGTTCAAAATGGCAAACCCAATAAACATGTAGTATTACTATCATGACCTTATTATTGTAATTACTTTGTTATTTGCAATTTTCATTTCATGATAAGCCCTTTTAAGCTTTATTATTTAAAGCTCATAGTGCTTACATTTTTAATGCAAAATACATTAAGTGTGTTACCTCATTACTTGTATATAACACAAATATTTCATATTGTATGTGGGCCATACACAAGGTAGCAACATAGTTGCTGCTGTAGGATCTACACTAAGTTCTTAGTGACTATCCTCAACGTGTGTACCCAATTCGTTTGTGGATTAACTAAGGTCTACATCAGTCTTTTGATGATTACCTTAAAATGTGTTTATACAAATTGCTTACACCATTTGGCGTCTACTGTTTAACAGACTATGTCTATATTATTAGAGGTCTACATCTTTATGATGACTACCTCTAATGTGTTAACATAAATGAGGTTTACACTATTAGTGAGATAGATCTTGTCTCCTATTTATTTTGCATTAATTAATACAACATCATCATAGCAATTTTAAATTTGCCTTTAGCGTAAATTCAGAAAATCTATGGTTTAAACCTTGTTAGAATAATAGCCAGCAAAGAGTTTGATCTCTTGCTCTTGATGGTCACTATTATCTAGCATGGTCAATGGACGTAATGTTAAACCTGATGTTCTATGGATTCATATCAATATTTGATGCTCCTCATAAGAGAGCATCACCACTTATGATCAATTTAAATATGGAGTTTTATTAAAATAAAGCACCATATACATCCATATCACACGTATGTGTATCTCAATGGGTGCAAATCGAAGCATTATATGGCTAGTTCTTAATGGGCGATATGAACAACACAAGGCAGTTATTCTGCCCAATGCCGACTAAGTTTGGCCACAACTTTATCTCTAGGATCTTAAGTCCACTTGAGAATAGAAATATGTTGTTCTCAATATCCTCTATATTGCGTTTTGGGATTCCCGCGACTTACCATATATATTCTAGATTAATTCCTACATTACTTCAGGTCTAAGTGTATGATAATCTCTTATCTAGGAATCATCATTAGCATTATAGTGATGCTCTATCATCTGAAGTATATTGAATTTTCAGAATCATAACAAGTTCGATGCCATGTAATAATGCCATCCATAGAACTTTAATGGTAAGATTTAACGCAAAAAAGAAATAGCAGCCCCATGCATTCTTTAGGGTCAAGGCATTTCCTAAATATGATAGAATCATATTTTGTCCCAATTGTGTATGTTACAGCCACACAACTTGGAATGTTATGTCTTGAAACATTTAATTGATCGGTATTACAAATTCATTGGACATAAATATTCGGCTCAATAATAAAGATATGAAGCACACTTCTATCTTCAATCTGACACCATCAGGAAGGCTAGCTGTTCACAACAAGTTTTATGAAAAAACCAAGTAGCAACCAAACACTTAATTAATAAGTGGGTCTTATGAGCATGGAGAACATGACCATCGAATTTACTTCGCTTATCCATTTTGGAGACCAAATTTGTTTTCCATTTACAAAGATACCTAGTATCTATGTCCCATTTTGATGTTGTAATATAAAATGTTGTCATCAATTTCAATGAATATCACAATAATGTGCCATCACATTTGATATTCCATTAATTAACTTGTATGTAATCTATATATCTACAAAGAATGTCATTATATTCTTCATGCTATATATAGACTTATACGGTAGTCAATCCAAATGCAAAGAGGAATTTTGCTTAGTGGATAGTTACATCATAAACTCTATACGTAGGGAAGCAAAATATTCCTAAACTCTTACATAGAGACAAGAAAATATTTTGTTAATCGCTTGACGCGATGTCATGATAGTGGGCTTTGGTCATCCTACTATCATACTCCCTATTGGTACTCAAATAATAATCATGAATCCATTCTTGTATTCTGATTTTAAAATGTACCCAATTAAAATTATAGAGATATCCGTCAATATGGTTTTCATATGGAAACTCCAAGATGACAACTAAGAGGAGTATTTTTCTCTTAACAACGGATATGGCAATACTTAAACAAAACATTCTCAGTTGGATTTGACTACATATACATAACCTATATCCAATGTTGCGTACAAATAATTCTCTCTTGATGTCAACAAGACTTGGCACATTTGCCTTAGTTATTCAACTATAGAGATAACTTGAGAATTATTATCAATTCTATTGGTCATAGCATCAATATGAGCCACTACATTTCTTGAAGAAATTCAAGAACATATATGTGACTCTATTTACCATTTTATGGATCATAAAGATACTATGTAATGCACATTTATGCATCTATAATATTGTCGGGTACCATAAAAAGGGGTGCCCTAAGCAAAAACCAAAAAAATCGCTTAGACCCTACAAAAATCAAAGCCAAGGGACAACCACCGGTAACCCCCACCTTATCCGAGGCTCAGCTGGACCGCTCGGCCCACCTCGAGCAAAATCCGGGCCCACCCGAAGCGGGCTCGGCCCAAAATAAAACCGTAAGGCCTCAGATGGGGAATCGATTCTCCGTCTCGCTCGAGGCCCCGTACGTAAGGCCTCGGACGGGGAACCGATTCTCCGTCTCGCTCGAGGCCCCGCACGTAAGGCCTCAGACGGGGAACCGATTCTTCGTCTCGATCGAGGCCTCGCACGTAAGGTCTCGGACGAGGTGCCGATTCTCCGCCTCGCTCGAGGTCGGCTCAGCGACAACCCCGTCGCCTCCGCCTCGACCGATTTCCCTGACAGAACGTCACGTCTAACTAACGCGACCAACCACTCCCGCGACGTCAGCCGAACGACGACTCGACACAGCAGAGTGACCGACGAGATGGGAGTCGCATCAACACCATGCCATCCGGGACAGGACGGGGCAGGGGTTACCGGCCGCTGTGCTCGACACTGTGCCCACGACTGACACCCGTACTGCACTGTGCTACCTAACCTCTGCTCCGAGGACAACGCGGCGTGGGGAGTCAAGTCCGGGTCCCTATAGTCTCGGAATCAGTGCACAGGACCAACTGCTCCCTCCGAGCCTCTGCAATTCGCTTCAGGGTCTCGGTAGCCTCGGGATTCGCGCCCGCCGAGCCCCCCACGATGGTTCGGCCTCTGTACCAACTGAGCCTCGGCTCTTTACGCTGTTGACATACAGCGATCAACACGTCGTCCATCATGCCCTACGTCAAGCTATCACTGGAGCTCCCACGTCGCACAGGATCGGGCGTGACCGGCGCGTCGCTCTAGTACATCAAGGACAAGACCGCTCCGTCGACCATGCCGCCACAGTGACATGCTACAAGCTCGAACACGCCACCTCCGCTCACAAGACGCCGCGTAGCGAACACATGTATCACCCATGTCCCCCCTTCAATTATAAAAGGGAGAGACCGGGGCCGTTTCTAGAGAGACACGAGACACAGAGAGGTGAAGACGAGCTCACGAGTTCTCGAACTCACGCATAGACGCACGCACAGACAGACGGAGATTCAAACACACACACACGCAAACAATGCGCAACACTCTGTAATACGCACGCTTCCTCGCTGCCTGAGATCAACATCTCAAGCAACCCACACCGCTCCACGCAGAGACCTGGGACTAGCTCCCTCTCTCGCCCTGCTTGTAAACCCCTACTATAAGCACCTCGGTGCAAGGAATACAAGATCGATCTCTCAGACTGGACGTAGGACACCTATTGCCTGAACCAGTATAAACCTTGTGTCTCTTTGCATCACCATCCAGGATTAGGGGCACGCAGTACATTTTCACTAGTTGGTTGAGGGCTCGCCGGTCCAAAACACCGATAGTTGGCGCGCCAGGTAGGGGTTCTACTACATGTCAGCTTTGTCATCCCAACAAGTTCTGGATGGTAGACCCTGTACGACCACTGCATCTCGGCATGGTGATCTGGTTCGGGAGCCTAGAGTTCATGTCTCTAGGATGTGAGTACGATATGGTACTCCTCACACCTAGAACCCCACCGACTGAAGACGACACCACGCACCAGTAGCCCAGGCGCAGGCGGCGCCCGGGCCACCGCTCTCATCGTGCTCGCCAGGCACAACGTGAGCGGGACCACCCCGACACCGCGCAAGCTCAGGGCGACGCACCGCGCTCTGCCGGTACCCCATGCCCGGCTGTTGGTACAGAGTCTCTGGTTGGGGACCTGTCCAGCTTAAGTCTGGGCAAGGGAAAGACGCCGGTGGCGCGTAGCGACGTCTCGTCATCAAGCTCTGCCCCACCACCTCCTGAGGAGTCGACTCCGGCGATGGCGTCGTCCCCGTACCCCTTCGAGTTGACTAATGTCGCCGCCGCCTACGCTTCCGCCTATGCTTCCGCTCACGCGGAGCACTCAAGATGCCACCAACGCTTCGCCCTCGACCTCGATGCCACTACCTCGACCCACACCCGCGCCGACTCCTCGGAGGAGGACGAGGCGTGGGTCGGAGCGGACTTCGTCGGGCTTCGTGACCCTAAAGCCATGCGTCGCTTCCTGGCCGCGAGCGACTACTGCTTCGGCTACTCCGACTTCGATGACTCAGGCACTTACGACCCCACTCGTGAGTGCTTCCACATCGGGCTCGGGATGCCGAGAGCAAGCGATGAGGACGAAGGGGCAGGCAACCGCACCTTGCACCGCGAAGGGGCAGGCGACGCCACACCTCCATGCGTCGAGCCCCTGGTGGCGCGGAACGAGAACCCCGCCCACGAGGAGCTTCGACGCCTTTACTTGGAGCAGCTCCGTGAGCTTCAGGCCAATGTCGAACAAGATCGATTCCTTCTGCAACAGCTCTGAGACACTCTCGAGCGAGAACAGTGGGGTCGCGGTGATGGCGGAGCAGCCCGGCGGAGGGCTCGCGATGTCAACCGCCGCATCAACAATGACGAAGGGGGCGAGCAACCCCCTATCTTCAATCGCGCTAGCCAGAATGTCGCGGCAGCGGCGATGCTACTCCGGACGATGCCCGAGCCCTCTACCATGGAGGGGCGACGGGCCCACAGCGAGCTCCGAGACCTCCTTGAGACTGTCGCGGTGCAGCAGGCCGAAAGTTTCGCCTCGACGGCGCGGAGGCGCCTCGGAACTTCCCACGGCATCGCCTCGACAGGATAGGGAGGCCTCGGTTCGTCCCGAGCCCGCTCGGGCACCGACGGCCAACTGGCCCCCTCGGTGCACGATCGCCTTGGCGACCGACGCGAGGCATAAGGCGACCACGATGCGGTCAGCAGGCGACGCCGCCATGACAATGAGGGGCCTGCTCGAGGCTACCACCCACACCGAGGCGGTCGCTACGACAGTGGGGAGGACCGCAGTCCTTCTCCTGGGCCACCTGGCCCTCGAGTCTTTAGCAGGGCCATCCGCAGCGCTCACTTCCTGACCCGGTTTTGGCAACCGGCCGACCTCACAACGTACAGCGGCGAGACCAATCCTGAGCTTTGGCTGGCTGATTACCGCCTGGCCTGTTAGCTAGGCGGTGCGGACGATGACCTACTCATCATCTGCAACCACCCGTTGTTCGTGTCGGACTCGGCGTGAGCCTGGCTCGAACACCTCCCTCCCTCGCAGATCCACAACTGGCGCGACTTGGTAAAGGTTTTCGTCGGGAATTTCCAGGGCACATACGTGCGCCCCGGGAACTCCTGGGACCTCAAGAGTTGTCGCCAGGGGCCGGACGAGTCTCTCCGAGACTTCATCCGCCGCTTCTCCAAGCAGTGCACCGAGTTGCCCAGCGTCGACGACTTAGAAATTGTCCAGGCTTTCCTCTCCGGCACCACCTGCTGAGACCTAGTCTGAGAGTTAGGCCAGAACGTGCCAACCTCGGCGGCCGCGCTCCTCGACATCGCCACCAACTTCGCCTCGGGCGAAGAGGCCGTCGGGGCCATCTTCCCCGACAACGACGCCAAGGGGAAGTGGAGGGACGAGGCCCCCGGGGCCTTGGCTCCCCACCTCCCCAAGAAAAAGAAAAAGGGTCGCCAAGGGAAGCAGGAGGTCCTCGAGGCCGGTCTAGTTGCGGCCGTAGATTGCAAGAATCCCCGAGGCCCTAGAGGCCCCGGGCTCTTCGACGATATGCTTAAAAAGCCCTGCCCTTACCATCAGGGCCCGGTAAAGCACACCCTCGAAGAGTGCACCATGCTTCGGCGTTACTACGCCAAGCTCGGACTCCCCAACAACGATGCCAAGATGAGGGGCGCCAGCGATAGGGACAACGACAAGGACGACGGGTTTCTTGAGGTGCACAACGCCTTCATGATCTTTGGCGGGCCTTCAGCGTGCCTCACGACACGCCAGCGAAAGAGGGAGCATTGGGAGGTCTTCTCGGTGAAGGTGGCCGCTCCCCGGTACCCTGACTGGTCTCGGGAGGCGATCACTTTTGATCGGGATGACCACCCCGATTATGTCCCGAACCCAGGGCAGTACCCACTCGTTGTTGACCCGATCATCGGCAACACCCGGCTCACCAAGGTGTTGATGGACAGAGGCAGCGGCCTCAACATCCTCTACGCCAACACCCTAGAGCTCCTGGAGCTCGACAAGTCACAGCTCCGGGGTGATGCCGCGCCTTTCCACGGCGTCGTGCCAGGGAAACGCACGCGACCCCTCGGGCGCATCGACTTGCCCGTTTGCTTTGGCACTCCCTCCAACTACCGCAAGGAGGTCCTCACATTCGAGGTGGTTGGGTTCAATGGAACCTACCACGCCATCCTAGGGCGGCCGTGCTTCGCCAAGTTCATGGCGGTCCCCAATTACACCTACCTGAAACTCAAGATGCCGGGCCCCAACGGCGTCATCACTGTCGAGTCCACGTACAAGCATGCATATGACTGCGACGTCGAATGCATCGAGTACGCCGAGGCTCTCGTGGAGGCCGAGACCCTCATCGTCAACCTCGACCAACTTGGTAGCGAGGCGCCTGATTCCAAGCGTCGTGCCAGGACTTTCGAGCCCACGGAGACCGTCAAGCTCGTCCCGATCGACCCCACCTGCCCCGATGACCGGGCGCTGAGGATCAGCGCCACCCTCGACATCAAATAGGAAGCCATGCTCGTCGACTTTCTTCGCATGAATGTCGATGTATTCGCGTGGAGTCCCTCGGACATGCCAGACATACCGAGGGAGGTCGCTGAGCATGCCTTGGACATCCGGGTCGGCTCCAGACCGGTGAAGCAGCGCCTGCGTTGATTCGATGAAGAAAAGCGCAGGGCCATCGGCGAGGAGGTGCAGAAGCTTTTGGCGGCCGAATTCATCAAGGAAGTGTCCCATCCGGAGTGGTTAGCTAATCCTGTATTAGTTAAGAAGAAAAATGGGAAGTGGAGAATGTGTGTAGACTACACTGGTTTGAATAAAGCATGTCCAAAAGTCCCTTTCCCATTACCTCGAATCGACCAAATCATTGACTCCACTGTGGGATGCGAAACCCTATCCTTCCTTGATGCGTATTCCGGTTACCATCAAATCTAGATGAAAGAATCCGACCAGCTCGCGACTTCTTTCATCACACCATTCGGCATGTACTGCTATCTGACTATGCCGTTCGGCCTCAGAAACACAGGGGCCACATACCAGCGGTGCATGACCCATGTCTTTGGCAAGCACATCGGGCGAGCCGTCGAGGCCTATGTGGACGACATCGTGGTCAAGTCCAGGAAGGCCAATGATCTCGTCGGTGACTTGGAAATAGCCTTCAAGTGCCTCAAAGAGAAGGGCATCAAGCTCAACCCCGAGAAGTGTGTCTTCGGGGTCCCCCAAGGCATGCTCTTAGGATTCATAGTCTCGGAACGTGGCATCGAGGCCAACCTAGAGAAGGTCTCGGCCGTGACCAACATGGGGCCAATCCGAGACCTCAAGGGGGTGCAGAGGGTTATGGGATGCCTTGCGGCCTTGAGCCGCTTCATCTCACGCCTTAGCGAAAAAGGCTGGCCTCTGTACTGCCTCTTAAGAAAATCCGAACGCTTTTTAGGGACCCCCGAGGCCGAAGAAGCCCTCGCCAAGCTCAAGGCATTGCTCACCAATCCTCCCGTCCTGGTATCGCCGGCCAAAGGCGAGGCCCTCTTACTCTACATCGCCGCAACGACCTAGGTGGTCAGCGTGGCCGTGGTGGTTGAGAGGCAGGAAGAGGGGCACGCTCTACCTGTCCAACGACCTGTTTACTTTATCAGCGAGGTGCTCTCCGAGACTAAGACACGCTACCCCCACATCCAGAAGCTGATCTACGCCATAGTCTTGGCTCGACGCAAGCTGCGTCACTACTTCGAGTCCCACCCGGTGACCGTGGTGTCGTCTTTCCCTCTAGGAGAGATAATCTAGAACCGGGAGGCCTCGGGTAGGATAGCCAAGTGGGCCGTCGAACTCATGGGGGAAGCCCTGTCTTTTGCACCTTGAAAAGCAATTAAATCCCAGGTCTTGGCTGATTTTGTGGTGGAGTGGATCGACACCCAACTACCGCCTGCTCAAGTCTAGGCGGAATGCTGGACCATGTACTTCGACAGGTCCCTGATGAAGACCGGGACAGACGCGGGTCTGCTCTTCATCTCACCCCTCGGAGTGCACATGCGCTACATGATTCGGCTCCGCTTCGCCGCCTCCAACAACGCAGCCGAGTACGAAGCCCTCGTCAACGGCTTGCAGATCGCCATCGAGCTTGGAGTACGGCATCTCGACGTACGAGGCGATTCGCAACTCGTCATCGATCAAGTGATGAAGGAGTTGAGCTGCCATGGCCCCAAAATGGAGGCGTACTGCAAGCTGGTACGTCGCCTTGAAGACAAGTTCGACGGTCTCAAACTCAACCACATCATGCGGAAATTTAACAAAGCCACGGACGAACTGGCAAAGATGGCGTCGGCACGGGCCCCGGTTCCCCCGAACGTCTTTGCCAGAGACCTCCATAAGCCTTCCATCGACTACGCCTCGGCGGCGGAAGAGGGCCCACTGGTCGAGCCCATCGCAGGGCCCGAGGCCCCCTCTGTCACCGAGACCCCTTCGGCCGAGTCCGAGGTCATGGAAGTCAACGCAGAGCCTCCCGAGGCCAACCAGGGCATGGACTGGCGAGTCCCGTTCCTTGATTGCCTCGTTCGAGGAGAGCTCCCTGTAGATAGGACCAAAGCCCGATGGCTTGCGCGACGAGCCAAAACTTACGTCCTCAGCAACGGCGAGTTGTACAGGCGAAGCCCATCTGGCGTCCTCCAACGATGCATCACCACCGAGGCAGGCCAAGCCCTACTTTGGGACTTGCACGCGAGAGCCTGTGGGCACCACGCAGCACCTCGGACGCTCATCGGAAACGCCTTCCACCAAGGGTTCTACTGGCCAACGGCGGTTGCTGACGCCACCAAGCTCGTACGCTCCTGCGAGGGATGCCAGTACTACGTGCGGCAGACGCATCTCCCAGCCCAAGCCCTCCAAACCATCCCCATTACATGGCCATTCGCTGTGTGGGGGCTCGACATGGTTGGGCCTCTGCAGAAGGCCCCCGGGGGCTACACCCATCTGCTGGTAGCGATCGATAAGTTCTCCAAGTGGATCTAGACTCGTCTGATCAATCGAATCAAATCCGAGCAAGCGGTGCTGTTCTTCACGGATATCATCCACAGGTTCGAGGTTACAAACACCATCATCACTGACAACGGGACACAATTCACCGGCCACAAGTTCCTGACGTTCTGCGACGACCACCACATCCGTGTGGCCTGGTCGGCCGTAGGACACCCTAAGACAAACGGCCAAGTAGAACGTGCCAACGACATGATCCTACAGGGCCTCAAGCCGAGAATATACAACCGGTTGAAGAAATTTGGCAAGAAATGGCTCGCCGAACTCCTGTCTGTCATCTGGAGCCTGAGGAACACTCCGAGCCGAGCCATGGGGTTCACACCGTTCTTCCTGGTCTATGAGGCTGAGGCCATCCTCCCCACTGACTTGGAGTACGGTTCCCTGAGGCTACAGGCCTACAACGAGCAAAGCAACCGCACTGCCTGCGAGGACGCCCTCGACCAACTGGAGGAAGCCCGAGATGTCACGCTGCTACACTCGGCCAAGTACCAGCAAGCCCTACGACGCTATCAAGCCCGGCGCATTCGAAGCCGAGACCTGAAGGTGGGCGACCTGGTGCTGAGACTGAGGCAGAGCAACAAGGTCCGCCACAAGCTGACCCCGCCATGGGAAGGGCCGTACATCGTTGCCCAAGTGCTAAAGTCTGGGACGTACAAGCTAGCCAACGAGAAGGGCGAAATCCTCACCAACGCTTGGAACATAGAACAACTACGTCGCTTCTACCCTTAAATTTACAAGCATTGTATACATTGTTTCTCAAAATACAATAAAGAAGCGTTCTTTAGTTATTCTAATTTTTTGAGAAACCCTCCCGAACCTATCGATGGGTGATCAGCGTTACGATAACGCTACAAGGGAGACTCGGCTCTGCCTCTACAGAGGTGCCCACCGTAGGGCTCGAACAAGACTCAGCTCTGCCTCTGCAGAACCGAGCCTCCCTCGGGGGCTAGAAGGGGGGAACCCGTCCTAGGCACCATTTTTTAATCGTTTTTCAAATAAATTTCTACGCCAAACTCTCTAACGTGTTCTAACAAATCGATTGTAAAAAACCTAAGGGCCGAAAGTCTGTCTCAGGGCTAAAAGGCCGGCCGAGCCATGAGACGGCCTACGCCTTCGGGCTACGGCACTCCCTCACCACCTTTTCCCCGAGGGGCAGCTTAGGTTCCGAGGAAGTTTTTTGCAAATGATATGTTCAGAAACGAGACAGAGGGCAGAGGCTCGGAAAAACAATAAAAAATGATTAAAAAGCGTAGATGCATAAGTACTTTAAAAAAGGACTCGACGGCCACAAGCGTCATGGTACGATAATAATCCTAATCTGTTTACATGGCCCCTTTGGCCCAGGTCAAGGCTTAGGGTCTCCAGCGTCGGCGGACGGCGTGGGAGGAACCACCTCCTCTTCGAACAGCTTGGCCAGCGTCGTGCCGGGGCCCTCAGCCGCCTCCATCAGCTTCGTGACCTCCTCGTCGGCCTCCTCGTCATCCTCAGCCAAGACGTAGCCGTCACTGACGGCATCGAGGTCGACGCCGGTGTAGTGCGAGGAGACGACGGCCAAGGCGCGCTTGATGCCCATGTGCAGCGCCCCCGGAGTCGCTCGCGCACTTGGCCGCTCAACGCGATCAAGCGGCTCCCAAGGGAGCTGCCCGACTCGACCCCCTCATCCTCTAGGGCCTCGCAGGTGGTATGGGCGGTGCTCTGCAGCGCGTTGTGCTCCCCAATCTCGACCTCGAGCACCGCCTGCACTTCAACAGAGCCTCAGCTGCCCAGGAGACCTCCTTCTCTAACCCTGCGCCAAGACAAGCAAGATGGGGTTAAGCGCAAAAGAAAATAAGCCAAACAGAGGCGAAGGCCTACGGGACTCACCCTCGGCTTTCTCTTTCCAGCGCTGGACCTCGACCCAAGAGGCCTCAGCTGCCGGGAGACCTCCTTCTCCAACCCTGCACCAAGACAAGTAGGATGGGGTTAAGTGCAAAAGAAAATAAGCCAAACAGGGGCGAAGGCCTATGAGACTCACCCTCGGCTTTCTCTTTCCAACGCTGGACCTCGACCCGAGAGGCCTCGGCCGCCCTGGAAGCCTCCTTCTCTAGCTCTGCATCACATCGGGGAGTTAGGGGTCAAACGTAAGAAAAATGAATAAAACAAGGGGAACAGGACTCACCCTCGGCCTTTCCCTTCTAGACTAAAGCCTCGGCTCGGGAGGCCTTGGCCACCTTGAGGGCCTCCGCTAGGGCGCCTTTTGTCAGCAGGTGCGCACCCTGCTCTGCCCCCAGCTGCCCAGCGATGGCCTTGGCAGAGGCCGTCGCTTCTTTAGCCTGGGACCTGAAGGTGTCCTGCTCAACGGCCACCCGGGTCAGCTCCTCCTCCAACTCCTTGATCCGTGCCACCAAAGGGGCGGCCTGCTCCTGAGCCGTGGCCGCCTCGGCCTTCATATCAGCACAGCGAAGGCGGAGGTCCTCCACCTCCACGCTCCGCGTCGACAGAAGCTCGTGGGCATGGCCGAGCAAGTCCTTCTACCGCTGGAGCTGGTCCCAGACGTCCCTCTCCCGCTGGAGGAACATTGACTTCCCGAGGGACCGGGCCTCAAGCTCCTGGATAGGCAGAACAGGGGTCATGCACTGCGAGAAAACTCAAAAAAAGACGATACCGCATGAGAAAAGAAGACGTGTACTTGGGCAACGTCGGGCAGATCGTCAGCCATGACGGACAGCGCTGTCCGCAGCGATCGCTCCGCCAGCTGGCGGAATTGCTGGATGGAGCCCCAGCGACCCCCTCAGCCGCGTCCTCGAGGGCGAACAGAGGCTCCCCCTCAGGGTCGTCCCGGCTCCGCCAAGACATGCGGGTGATCCCACCCGCGGGGCTCGGGTTGTACCCGCATGAGGGCCGAGCTTTCCTCGCTAGAGGTCAGAGCTGGCTACTCCACGGTGCTAGCCACCTCAGCATCCGCCACCTCCTTCCCCCAGGAAGTATCGTCGGAGGAGATCGAATGGACCTCCACTTCTCGGGCACTCTCCTGCGACGACGGCAGGCCTTGGACCGGGGGCGGTATTGAAGCTTGCCCCGCCTCCGTCTCCGCTTCCTGGGCCACCGGCTTCGCCGCGCCCACGCTGGCCTCCACCACCTCGGCCTCGGTGGTCCCAGGAGCTCCGGCCTCCGCCACCTCGGCCTCGGTGGTCCTAGATGCCCCGGCCTCCGTCGCCTCGGCCTTGGAGGTCCGGGGGGCCTCGGCCGCGCCCTCGGTGGCCTCAGCGACTGAGGGCGCCTTGGCCCCATCTGACTCGCGGGCCTCGGCCTCGTGGGTCAGCTCCTCCTCCTTCGCTTGCTCCGTGGCCGCCTCAGTAGCCTCTCCCTGGGCGACCGGCTCCTTCGGGTCGGCCCTCACCGACGCCGCGTCATGTTGTATGGCGGCTTGCGCCTCCACCACCCATTGGGCGGTGGAGCAGGTGCTCACCTTAAGCGCCTTACGTGGCGTCAGGGCGGGCACTTCCGCCTGACGCTTCTAGCTGAAGGCAAAGCACCGACAAGGTCAGCATACGACCAAGGGACGACCGAGAGATGCTACAACTCCACTGACCGCTTTTGCACTGCGTCCCTCGTCCTCCGCAATGGCGGGGGTGGAGGCACCACCTCCGCGTTCGTCGGTGCTGGCCGGCCCTCGCCGGACTCCGGCGCCCCCTCCACCCTCTGCGGAGGTGGTTGCGTCACCACCGCCGCCGCCTGCTCCACCTCCGCTGTCGAGCCCACTGGGCTGACGTCGCGCTTCCCTAACGCCCGTGCCTCGGGCGTGTTGGCCTTGGCCCCGGGGCGGGCGATCGCTGGTCCCGAGGCGTCCTCTCCTCCTCCTGGAAACGCCGGGCTTCTTGCCGACGCCCCGAACGTCGTCCCCCTGATGTCAGGGAGATGGTCTAGGATATCCCGCCCCGCCTCGTTCTCGTCGTCATCACTTGAGGAATCCGACAACGACGGTGACGAAGACGGCTCCACCAGGAGACCCTCGTGCCTCTGATGCCGGCGATGTTTTTCCAGCTCTTTGCGCTCAAGGTTCTTCCTCTTGCGCTTTGCCTCCTTGGTGTCCTTCCGCTTCTTTTGCGCCTTGACGTGCGCCCGGTTCAACGCCCGCCGCTCTACGTCCTCGGGAACGGGCGGCGGGGAGGCTCGCACGTCCCTCATCCCCTGCAGGAACGGCGAACACAAATAAGGGAATAGGAAAATGCGAGGAGCAAGGAGGCCTCAGGGGTCGCAGCGGCGCGTGACATACCAGAGAGAGGTACCCCCGCGATGGGCGCATCGCGAATGGGGTCAGACCACTGCTCCTCAGCCGGCCCTCCACCATCTCTCTCACCCGACGTAGAATCTCCTCGTCGGAGAGGGCGATGGTGGACATCCGGACGCCATCGATCGGCTCGTCCGGTGTCATCTCGAACAAGCGCTGCCGCCGAGCCATCAGCGGCAGCACCCTCCGGCGGTGGAAGGCTGCCACGACCACAGCAGCCGTAAGGCCGCGGCTGCGCAGCCTCTCCAGTCCCTCTAGGAGCGGTCGCAGCTTGGGTTGATCAGCCACCGGAACGCCGTACCTCCACTTCTCCGGCTAGCTCTTCACGACCCGCCCGGTATAGGGGGGAAGTCTGTCGTCGTCATTGCGAAGGTAGAACCAGCTGTTGTACCAGCGATGGTTGGACGACGCGAGCTGGGCCGGGATGTAGAGGGGCTGCCGATCTTGGCGCACTTGGAGAGTGCAGCCGTTGGCCCTCATCGCCTTCCGCGTGCCCGTTGTGCCCGTCGGCTTGGTGGTGAACCCCGCATGAAAGAGGTGGAGCCACAACTCCTAGTGGGGGGCGATGCCCAGGTACCCCTCGCAGACGGCGACAAAGATGGCCGCCTGCGCGATGGAGTTGGGATTGAAGTTGTGGAGCTCCACGCCGTAGTAGTGCGGGAGCGCCCGCATGAACCGGTCCGCTGGCAGGCCGAGACCACACTCGTGGAAGGCCACGAAGCTCACGACGTAGCCATCGCGTGGCCTCGGCTCCGGCTTGCCCCCCAGAGCAATCCACTCCGTCCTGGTGGGGTCGGTAACCGGGCGGGGGAGGTCGTCATTGACGAGCGACTATAGTGTCTCCACGAACACGTCGGACGGACCCCAAGGATCCTCCTGGAGGACAACAATGCCGCCAGCCATGGGTGCGGTGGAGAATGCGGCTACGGCGGTAAGGCTCGCTCTCTCTCTCTCTCTCTCTCCCTTCTCCCTTCTCCCCGACGCTCTCTGTTCCTAGCAACGGCTTGAGGGCAGCAAAGGCGAATGTAGACAAGGTAAGGAGGAGAGGGGCGAGGCTCGAGACATATTTATGCGGGAAGGGGGCGAAACGGATGGGCGATGAAATCGGGGAAGTTTCCCTCAGATTTGGCGCAGTTAATCCGGATCCGATTAAACCGCCCACGCGCCCACCTTTTCCTTATTAATCGCGCACGCACAGTAACGTCCCATCCGCTAACGTCGCGTCGCATCTGACCATAGCAACGGTAGGTGCCGTTCTGTCTCCCCGAGAAACCGCCTCAAAAGGCGCACCTGCCGTTGTCAGCCGATGGGAGGAGAATATCCCCCACCCGATTCCTTTCAGACGAAGGAACTGGGCATCGAGCCCGTTACGGTCCAGGGGTTCGAAGGCTGGGCCCCCGAGGGTCTCGACAGCCACCCTAGGACAACAGAGTCAGGGATGACTATGGGCGAGCCCGTACATGGCCGAGGCCCAAGCAAGCGATCGCTCTGGATGCCTTAAGTCATGTCCGAGACCAGCGGGGAGGTCTCTGAATGGGATCCCACCGCAGGGAGGCACCGAGCCGCTAGGCCAATCGAATGGCCCTAGGACCCACTAGAGAAGCCCTCTGGTACTTTTGGAGTGCGTCTCTGGACCACCAGTCGACCCCCATCGAATGGGGCACGGGCCTCCACTCGGACTTACCCGATAACAGCTCACCGGAGGTGTCACTACTCACGCCCACCGAGGGTAGCCTGGCATACTTCACCCCTCCTTCCGAACAAAAAGGATGCGCGAGGGTCGCACAAAAAAGACAGGGAAACTCCTGATCGCCCTCTCGCTCCGTGTAGAGGCTCGGGGGCTCTTTCTGCAACCAAGCCGAGACCCAACGACCCAAACTCACACTCGAGGGCTCGGCAAACAACCCCTCCTTCCGAACAAATAGGATGCGCGAGGGTCGCACAAAAAAGACAGGGAAACTCCTAATTGTCCTCTCGCTCTGTGCAGAGGCTCGGGGGCTCTTCCTGCAACCAAGCCGAGACCCAGCGACCCAAACTCGCACTCGAGGGCTCGGCAAACAACCCCTCTCGAACAAAAAGGATGCGCGAGGGTCGCACAAAAAAGACAGGGAAACTCCTGATCGGCCTCTTGCTCCGTGCGGAGGCTCAGGGGCTCTTCCTGCAACCAAGCCGAGACCTAGTTACCCAAACTCGCACTCGAGGGCTCGACAAACAACCCCTCCTTCCGAACAAAAATGATGCGCGAGGGTCGCAAAAAAAGACAGGGAAACACCTGATCACCCTCTCGCTCCGTGTGGAGGCTCGGGGGCTCTTCCTGCAACCAAGCCGAGACCCAGTGACCCAAACTCGCACTCGAGGGATCGACACACAATCCCTCCTTCCGAACGAAAAGGATGCGCGAGGGTCGCACAAAAAAGACAGGGAAACACCTGATCGCCCTCTTGCTCCGAGCAGAGGCTCGGGGGCTCTTCCTGCAACCAGGTCGAAGACCAGCAACCCGAACTCGCACTCGGGGGCTCGGCAAAACGCGATAAAGGGCATCGAGCCCATTACAGTCTAGGGGTTCAAAGGCTGGGCCCCCGAGGGTCTCGATAGCCGCCCCAGGACAACAGAGTCTGGGATGACTATGGGCGTGCCCGTACATGGCCAAGGCCCGAGCAAGCGATCGCTCGGGATGCCCTAAGTCGTGTCTGAGACCAGCTGGGAGGTCTCTGAATGTGATCCCACCGAAGGGAGGCATCGAGCCCTCGGGGCCAATCGAACGGCCCTGGGACCCACTAGAGAAGCCCTCTGATACTTTTGGAGTGCGTCTCTGTACCACCAGCCGACCCCTATCGAATGGGGCACGGGCCTCCACTCGGACTTACCCGATAACAGCTCACCGGAGATGTCACTGCTCGCGCCCATCGAGGGTAGCCTGGCATACTCCACCCCTCCTTCCGAACGAAAAGGATGCATGAGGGCCGCACAAAAAAGATAGGGAAACTCCTTATCGCCCTCTTGCTCCGCGCAGAGGCTCGGGGGCTCTTCCTACAATCAAGCTGAGACCCCACGACCCGAACTCGCACTCATGGGCTCAGCAAACGCGATAAAACCCCTCGCTCAAACACGTGAAAAGCCCCTGGACGAATAAATCCACACCTCTAGGGCCTCGAGGGCTACACCTGGCGGGTGCGCTCACACGCACCCATCGAGGCCTCGAGTACGAAACACCATCCCGCCAGGAGCTGCCGTGAGCCAAGTCTCGTCAAAACCTCAGGAAGAGCGCTCACGCTCTCCCCAAGGCTCGGGGGCTACTGTCGGGTACCATAAAAAGGGGTCCCCTAAGCAAAAACTGAAAAATCGCTTAGACCCTACAAAAATGAAACCCAAGGGACAACCACCGGTAACCCCCACCTTATCCAAGGCTTAGCTGGACCGCTCGGCCCACCTCGAGCAAAATCCGGGCCTACCCGAAGCGGGCTCGGCCCAAAATGAAACCGTAAGGCCTCGAATGGGGAATCAATTCTCCGTCTCGCTCGAGGCCCCGCACGTAAGGCCTCAGACAGGGAACCGATTCTCCGTCTCGCTCGAGGCCCCGCACGTAAGGCCTCGGATGGGGAACCGATTCTCTGTCTCGCTCGAGGCCCCGCACGTAAGGCCTCGGACGAGGTGCCGATTCTCCGCCTCGCTCGAGGCCGGCTCAGCGACAACCCCGTCGCCCACGCCTTGACTGATTTCCCTGACAGAACGTCACGTCCAACTAACGCGACCAACCACTCCCGCGACGTTAGCCGAACGACGGCTCGACACAGCGGAGCGACCGACGAGATGGGAGTCGCATCAACACCATGCCGTCCGGGACAGGACGGGGTAGGGGTTACCGGCCGCTCTGCTTGGCACTATGCCCACGACTGACACCTGTACTGCACTGTGCTATCTAACCCCTACTCCGAGGACAGCATGGCGTGGGGAGTCAAGTCCGGGTCCATGTAGTCTCGGAATCAGTGCACAGGGCCAACTACTCCCTCCGAGCCTCTACAATCCGCTTCAGGGTCTTGGCAGCCTTGGGATTCACGCCCGCCGAGCCCCCCACGATGGTTTGGCCTCTGCACCAAATGAGCCTCGGCTCTTTACGCTGTCGACATACAGCGACCGATACGTCGTCCGCCATGCCCTGCGTCAAGCTATCACTAGAGCTCCCTCGTCGCACAGGATCGGGCGTGACCGACGCGTCGCTCCAGTGCATCGAGGACAAGACCGCTCCGTCAACCATGCCGCCACAGTGACAGGCTACAGGCCCGGACATGCCACCTCCGCTCACGAGACGCCGCGTAGCGAACACATGTATCACCCCTGTCCCCCCTTCAACTATAAAAGGGAGAGACCGGGGCCGTTTCTAGAGAGACACATGAGACAGAGAGGCGGAGATGAGCTCACGAGTTCTCAAACTCACGCATAGACGCACGCACAGACAGACAGAGATTCAAACACACACACACGCGCAAGCAACGCGCAACACTCTGTAATACGCATGCTTCCTCGCTGCCTGAGATCAACATCTCAAGCAACCCACACCGCTCCACGCAGAGACCTAGGACTAGCTCCCTCTCTCACCCTGCTTGTAAACCCTTACTACAAGCACCTCGGTGCAAGGAATACAAGATCGATCTCTCAGACTAGACGTAGGGTACCTATTGCCTGAACCAGTATAAACCTTGTGTCTCTTTGCATCACCATCTGGGATTAGGGGCACGTAGTACATTTTCACTAGTTGGTTGAGGGCCCGCCGGTCCAAAACACCGACAAATATAGTCCCAGGTGTGTCTCTTAGTCATGAGAACCATCACTATACCAAACTCATTGCTCGAAATTTTCAATTTAGAGTAAGTTATCCTAGTTGCGGGATCAAATCTATTTTATATGGAACAGTTTGGTTTTTGGGTACTATATATCAAGTACCTTATGTCCATACCAATAATGGTTTTATTGAGTCTCTTATTGAGAATCAAATTGCATGACATATTAAAATAGAATTGTAATTTACCAAAACTAAGTTGTTTTCATGCGGCCTTACACACCGCATCGTTAATTCAAATTCATCAAGCTGCACTTATACAACTCCCTCCATTGCAGTATGTACGTGAAACTTTGGCCGCAGCCAAACATTTCCCATCTGCGCATCGAGTATGTTTTCACATACCCAAATCATCACCCCAACATACCAATGGGCATTAGGGATCCCAAGAGGTAACTCTACAGGGGATATATAAATTGCCCGTATGTTGATCACATTTGAGGATAATTCCAGGCATTAGGGGGAGATTTATACCACATTAAGAATGCCAGGAATCAAAAGAGCAATCCTCACATCCACGTATCAAAAATTCTAAACCTAATCGTTTAGAATGTCTTATGTTTGCATCATATTGCAAAGAATCTGCCAGAAACATTTACTGATAATAAGGGTGTCACAAAATCCTCTTATCCTACTTATAATGCGCTCGAAAGAATGGAGGTACCAATTAAAACCATTCAACTCCCACTTCCAAAGAAGAGGGAGAGGGGGAGAAGTACAGCCGCTCCTAAGGATAATGCTCCAAGTAAGCGTCTGAGGATACCAAGGACAATATCCTCCAAATCAGTAAATCCAAGCCAACCTCAAGTTGGTAGACACCCAAAATGGATGAGCATCCAAAACCCGGATCAAAATCCACCCGGATCAATGGTGCACCCAAATTCTAATCTTGGAACATTGGAACACCCTAAATCCATATAGGAAATAACTCGAAGTCCAAAAGGGTAAACATTTTCACATGCTATATTGATTTCAAGAATCGAATCAATCATTTAAAGACTACAAATTGTCGCAGCATATACTCCTCAAAGATTGCTTTTTTACCTTACTTATCTAGACCAAAAGTCCTAGGCAAAGTGTCTTCACACTCAAATTTGGTCAAACTAAAAGGTGGCAATTAAAGAGATTGCTCTTGTTCAATGATGAGAAGTATTACCACAGTAATATCTTCCCTCGTAGTGTTTCTTTTCAGAAGCAAGCTGGTGAACAATGAGAGCTTGTAGCATATGGTTTCACGTAGAGACCCAGCATAGCATACCCCATGGTATGTGTGAAAATAAAGTTTTTCAAATTAAATAATTGGCATATCAAATGAATTTGATAGATTCGGACGTATAAGTCCCAATGGACTTCACATTCTGAATCCAAATACAAATCACAACATACATTGTGTATAATTAAGCATGATTGCGTATATTGGTTATTTTGATATCATCATGATACAAAAATAATCATGCAATCATTTGAGATATAATTTTCATCATGTGGATTCGAGATGGAGGATTTGGGTAAGACCAAATATTACCTAGGCTTACAACTTGAGCACCGTCTTTCAGGGATTTTAGTGCATCAATCAGCCTATGTCCAGAAAATATTGGAAAAATTCAATATAGACAAATCATATCATAACAAAACTCCGATGATTGTTCGTTCTTTAGAAATAGAGAAAGATCCATTTAGACCATGAGATATTGGAGAAAAGATATTGGGACCAATGTTTCATATCTTAGATCATTGGAGCACTTATGTATCTTGCAAATTGCACCAGGCCTGATATCGCATTTGTAGTGAACATACTAGTTAGACGGTGCAAATCCAACTCACCGTCATTAGACGGGAGCGAAGCATATCCTCAAATATCTTAGTGGCACAATGGATCTTGGTTTATTCTTTAAGAGAAATCATGATCCCAATATGATAGGATACACGGATGCTGGTTACTTATCTGGTCTCCATCCCAAACTGGATTTGTATTCTTACATGGAGGTACAACTATTTTATGAAGTCTTCTAAACAGACTCTGATGGCGACCTCTACTAATCATTCTGAAATTATTGCTCTATACGAGACATCATGAGAATGTGTATGGTTTCACGGAATGATTAACCACATACAACAGTCATGTGGTATTGGTTCAATTGAATCACCTATAATTATCTATGAAGATAATTCGCTTGTGTTACACAGATACAAACAGGTTACATAAAGAGCAATATCACTAAGCATATTGTTCTAGAATCAGGGGGAGACATCTCCTAAATGTTGACCTATACCAGCATCATATTATACTCTTTTCTTTCACAAGTTTTACTTACAAGGTTTCTTGTTAAAGTTTTTAATGAGGTAATATTAACATAAGCATGTGTCATATTTTCTATTTTCCCCACCGGAGTTTTTGTGGGAAATATCAAAGACACATTGCCCTCACAACTCATCCATAATTTTTTCCTAAAAAGGTTTTTCATGTGAGTTATCCAAGAGGCAATACCAATAATATGTCGTCCTATTTTCTCTTATTTTTTCTACTGGGTTTTTACAGGAGTTTTAGCGGCATATCACTTTATATTGCTCATATTTTTTCTGAAAGGTTTTTGGGGGAGTTATCTTTATGTTGTATCTCCAATATTTTTCCCCATTAGGGGTTTTAATGGGATACCAATGACATAGTGGTTTATTTAAATCACAAATAAATATGCCATGTTCTCCTTATTTTCCAATAAAGTTTAAAGGAGTTTTTATGGCATATCATACATTCCTCAGATTTTTTCCATAGGGTTTTTCGATGAATTTCAGTTTACAGCTGCATTGATCTCAAGGAAGATTCGATCAAGGGGGAGTGTTGTGAAATGACACCTATACGCGAACGGACGTCTACAGACAAACAAGCGTCTCTTCACGAGTGATCTTATCCATCAAGCACATGATTAGTGGATAGGATTAGACAGTTAATTTTAGTTTCAAAGGGCATGTCTTTTTAGAACAGTCGTGTCCCTTTGTGACACCCCTCTATTTGTATAAATATATTTCCAAGATCAATGAAAGAGATAATTCTCCCAAAACTGTTCATTTCCATTCATGTTTTAACAGTCTACAACTTACTTTATTATTGACAAGATTCATAGCAAACATTATTTTACCCATGTAATTTACTTAACAACAGAAATTATCCAAAACAGTCACTATAATTGAATTATAAAGCAATTAATATTTCACTGCATACAAGCAATCAAATCTGGGCACAACCAATGGTACCAACATTTCATAGACATCATATACACTTTAGAAAATATAATGGTCAAGCCCAAATAAATTATTTAAATGTCTTTATTAATTTATTGGGACACTGAGGTGAAATAATGAACATATATAAAAAATACACAGTAAATTCTGAGAAAATTATAGTAGTTTATATATGCTCCCAATAGGCTACTATATAAATTTCATGCCAACTGAATAAGTATATCATCCTCTATAAAAATGACAAGGTATATAGACTTATTTTAGTGAAACTGATTTGACCTAGTGAGAAGTGTCAAACAACAGGTTTTATATTTTTCTTAACCTCACCTTAGCATAATTACACTGTACCAAAAAATTGCATGACCATATGTTACCTATTTTTATTCTAATGAATTTCACCAGAAATCACCATTTATTTAGGGTTAAATAGAAAAACCTTATTCAAAATAGATTTACTGTGGGTTTATCATTTTTTCTAGCTAGAGGATGTTAATACAAACTCAACAAAATTAGAATCATATTTTTATCACTTAACTAGCTCAAGATATGCATTTTACAAGATTTAAACTAAGTGAAAAGCAGTTTATTTGCCCAATTTAATTTCCCAAGAAACATGTCAGAAACTATGTATTTTATATTTTAAAAAAATACTACACATCCTAAGGAAGCTAGCAAAATTGGAATCATTCAAATTAGATAATCCTATCTCTAGATATGAAATTTTGAAACATGTATTCAAATATGTGAAATAAATAAGAAAAATCAAAGAACACACATACTAACAGATGGGGCCCACGGTCAACGGAGCCCGCTCATCAGTGAGACAAGCGTAGAGCACGGCATTTGACCGGTGAAAACTCGTCGATGGCGAGGTCTCCGGCGAAACCTCGAGCACCATCGTGTTTCTCTCGTCAACCCACACCCAGGGGTACCCTAGGTTGGGTCGGCGGCTCACCAGAGCAAGCTCACCGGCGAGCATGGCGGACGGCGGTGGTCGCGCGGTGGTGCATCGGCCGTCTTTGGCCACGGCAGGCTCTGGCGAGGATGGTCCTACCTCTACGATGACCTAGCATAGTTCTAGAGCAAGATCTGGCCATGGTGGAGTAGTGGGGGGCCTGACCGCGTGCATGGCGGCACGGCGATGCCCAGTGCACACGGCGGGGCTCTCCATTCTGGCTAACCAACGGCGAGAGGTGGGTCTTCATCTTCGCGGTAGGAGCTAGGGTTCGTGGCCATGCACAAACATCTTCGACCGTTGATGGCGAGACCTAGGGGCTGCTGGCTGCGACGAGCATGAGCTCGTGGGCATGGTGAGAGCGATGGTGTATTCCCGCATGATGGTACGGTAGCATCTACCCTAGCTCCGGCCTGAGCAGCAGTGACCTAAGGCAACTACGGACCGGAAGATGGGAAGACGGGAGATGTAGTAGAGCTGCCTAGCCACAGTGAGCCGAGAGCGCGGCGGCGCTCCGGTTGCAACGACGATGACGAAGTGAAAAGCCGCTTTACCTTGGTTTGAAGGGTGGTACTGGTGGCTTGAGGAGGTGGGGTGATGGTGGAGCAGCTGTGGCCAAGAGGAATCGATCGATGGAGCTGCAATGACAGCGAGCGAGCTTGGCTCCGCTCTAGCTGGGTGCGGCGAGAAAGAGAGAGAGCGAGTGAGAGTGAGTGGGAGGGAGCAGCAAGGGCGCAACCCTCTTGTCCGTGCGCTGGCCTGACTGGCCCGGTCGTTGTCGGCGTACGACCACCACGTGGCGACCGCGGCCTAGCACAGTCAGCCACTGACGCCGCACATGTTCGCGGTCATCAGAGCCCGGCGTGCATGTCTGACAGAGCAACTTTGTGATCATGTAACTCCTAATCCGTGGTGAGTCAGTGTAATGTGTGTGAACAAATCTTGTAGAACTATGTAAAGGCTACAAGATTACTTTAGAAATCATCTTCTAATTCACAATGGTTTGGAAGTTACATCACCTCAAAGTCAGGTATGTTGAAACTATAATCAGCTCCAACACGAAGTTTTTTAAAGTTCAAAACAGTATTTTCTTGTTACTTGTGAGCTGTTTTTGAGCATGCTACGCATTGAATTAGGTCTTGGCCCAAAAATAAAAGTTGTTACTCTAGTCAAGTACTATAACTTTGCTTAAGGGTGAACTGCCATACAATCACTCTAAAGCATAGTTTAACTTTAGTCAAACTAGTAACATGAAAATCGGAGTTTCTAGAATAACTATGACTTGGGGGCTGTTTTGGTCGATGTCATGAATTCCAAACTTGTTCCATGTACCATCCTAAACATGTTAAGGTGTTTCTATGGCCCCACAAGCATTTTATGCATTGGTCACATAGAATGCAAGCATATACATGCATATAGCTATCGTCACATGTAACAAAAGTAAGGTGATTGAGATAACACTTCATATGCTTATGTTCATGGATGCTCAATGATTCTCATGCTTATGAATGCAAGTGCCCAATGCATGCTTAACACTAGGGTGTTACAACCCCTCCCCCTTATAGAAATCTTGTCTCGAGAATTAAAAGACCTACCATTTTTCCATAAAAAGCGGGATAGACCTCGCGCGGATAATCTTCTCGTTCCCACGTAGCATCTTACTCACTATGATTATTCCACATCACTTTGTGAAACTTGATCACACGGTTTTGAGTTACTCTATCCCTGCTATCTATAATTTGCACTGGCTTCTCTTCATAGGCTAGATCCGATTTTAACTTGATATCTCTAACCTCCACTCTTTCTTCTGGAACACGTAAGCATTTCTTTAATTGGGATACATGAAAAATGTTGAAGATAGCTCTCATTTCTAAAGGTAACTAGATCTTATGGGCTACTCTTTCGTTTTTCTCGATGATTAGATATGGACCTATATATCTAGGTGCAAGCTTTCTTTTCACACCAAACCATTGTACCTTTTTCATTGGTGACACTTTCAGGTATACATAATCATCTACTTCAAATTCAATGGGTCTTCTTCTCTTGTCAGCATAACTCTTCTGCCTTGATTGAACGACTTCAATATGTTGCTGAATGATATGCATCTGCTCTTCAACCTCTTTGACAAAATCAATACCATAGTATCTTCTTTCTCTGGGATCAACCCAATTCAAAAGAGTTCTACATTTACGACCATACAAAGCTTCAAAAGAACCCATCTTAATATTCTTTTAATAACTATTATTGTAGGAAAACTTAGCTAAAGGTAGCAATTTTTCCCATGAACCCTTTGAAGAGATGACACAAGCTCTCAACATGTCTTTCAATATTTGATTTACACATTCAGTTTGCCCGGAGGTCTGAGGGTGATAGGTAGAACTTCTGACTAAGTTGGTGCCTAACATCTTATGCAAATGTTCCAATAAAATAAGTAGTGAACTAAGGCTCTCTGTCAGACACAATGGTTCTTGGCACGCCATGTAGACGTACTATGTGGGAGAAATACAACTCAGCATAACTCATACGGTTGGTAGTCGGTTCTAACTAGAATGAAATGTGCAGACTTAGTTAGGCAATCCATAATCACCCATATGGAATCAAAATTCTTATGAGTAGGTGGCAGTCCAACAATAAAATCCATGCTAACTTTTTTCCACTTTCAACCTAGAACAGACAGTAGTTGAAGAAGTCCAGCAGGATTCAAATGAACAGCCTTGACTCGGCAACAATTATCACATCTAGCAACATAAGCTGCAATTTCCTTCTTCATTTTGGTCCAACAAAAATGGGTCTTCAAGTCCTGATACATTTTACTACTACCCAAATAAATGGACAGTTTAGAAGAGTAAGCCTCACCTAAGATCTGGTTTCTAAGTTCCTTATCCATCAGCACTACTAGTCTGTCTTTAAACTATAGAACACCATTCTCATCTATCTTGGAATGCTTAGTCTCTTGCTCTTTCATCGTTCTTTTGATGTGGAACACACCCGGATCGATCTTCTTAAGCTCGATGATCTTGCTCTCAAGAGAACAACTGATCGTAATATTGTGTAGCACAGCAGTATGTAACAAATTAAAGCCATCTTCTAACAGAGAATTACAATGAGACTTTTTGCTCAAAGCGTCTGCAACAACATTCACTTTGCCAGGATGATAATGTACTTCTAAATTGTAATCTTTGATCAATTCTAGCCATCTTCTCTGTCTCATATTCAGTTCGGGTTGAGTGAAGATATACTTAAGATTCTTATGATCTGTGTAAATATGACACATATTGCCAAGCAAATAGTGTCTCCAAATCTTCAATGCGTGGACAACCGCTGCTAATTCTAAGTCATGGGTTGGGTAATTGACTTCATGCTTCCTTAGCTGACGTGAGGCATAAGCAATGACTCGGCATTTCTGCATAAGAACACATCACAAACCGGTACCTGATGTATCACAAAACACATCAAAAGGTTTCTTGATATCAGATTGTGCAAAACAGGAGCTGAAGTCAAAAAAGTCCATAAAGTGTGAAAATAGCTTCACACTCTGGAGTCCAAACAAATTGAGATTAGTTGTTAGCTGCATGTTCTAAGCTTCTTACTGATGATGAACAACTTTACATTAGGTTACTAGAACTTGGTGAGTGTATGTTTCTTGTACTATAGAAGAGATATGCACCTACTCAGTAAAGATCAACTAGAAGAAAGTTATACATCTACTTGGTCAATGAATGTTAAACTTATCATACATCTTGCGGATAACCATGCTCATGCATATATATTTCATCATGTCATCTCATCTCTTATGCATTCATGATACTCATTTGTGCTTATGTATGCAATAGGTTCCCCGGAAGGAGTGACGCTACTCGAGTTTGAACCCGAGCGTCAGGAGGAGCAGCAGGCAGCCCAAGAGCAGGAGGTTCCAGCGGAAGGTGGAGTCAATATAGAAGATCTTCCTAAGTGTCCTGATCACCAAACTTCCTCGTGTCTGAAAGCCCAAGCCCTGAAGCATTCTAAGCCTTCTATGTTTTCTAAATATCAACTTGAGTTCTTTTATTTTGATGCATTAAGTACTAAGGGTTGATTGGAACCACTTGCTGCATATACTTTCCATGTCCAGATAAATATATCTTGAACCCTATGTAGGTCCAGTATCGAATATATGCTTAGCCATGCTTAATCTGGTAGAAGTCGGGTGATTTCCTATCACCTATAAAATATATGTCGATATCTGGTCACGGTTGGCTATAATTGCTATCGTGGAATTAACCATGTGTTAATACATAAAAGGAGACCGGGCGGGATTATGATAGAGACGCAACAAGGCATGGAGGTCTTGGTGCCTATTTATCCTCATCTGTGTCGGTTAAGGACCGATTCGCTGTTTGTCCTCATGTCATGATGAATGCATGTCTAGCACTTAGTTGGCTGGATATGCCGTTTCGATCGCGAAGCCGAGTAGCTCAACTTAGGCCGGGACCCGGTAAGTGAAAGTGCGCACACTAGAGGAAGTAAGGGTGTGCGGGGAGCCAGTGACGTGTGAAAGAGGACCATGACACTTAAGATGGGGTGAATTAGGCAACTTAAAAATCTAACTCTAAACTATGGCATCTTTTTCTAACCTTAGCAAAACCTATGTAAAAGAGAAATTATCTAGATGTGCAACTACGGTTTTGCTAGTGTGTTGCTATCTCTACCGCAAAAGGAGTTATGCAAACAATGTAAATGCATAAGCTAAAGAGTAAGGTAGAGATATGCAACTCTCGTCGATGACTCTGGTATTTTTACCGAGGTATCAAGAAGCGCGTAAGCTGTCCCCTAGTCCTCGATGGAGCCCCTCCCAAGGAATCCCTGGAAAGGGCTAAGCTCCTAGTCGGGTAACTCCATGAATAGCCCTAGGCCTTCCCCACGCGTAACTGGGTCTCCAGTGTGCCTTCTGGTAATCCTCTCTGAACCGCTCCCCACCGTCTTAACTATCAAGCTTTCGGCCAAAATATCGTGGACCTTGTTCCCTCCGGTACGCGGTGGCAGCCACACTACAAACACGGTTGGTGTGATCTTGTAAGACTATAAGCTCCTCCGATATATAACAATGGTGCATGCAAGCACCGAGTGGTAAGAGGTATGCAAACCTTACTAAACACTAGGCCTAAACCTAGAGCAAGCGCATAAGCGGTGGTCTAATCAATCTAAGCACTTCGCAAAGCACCTACGCTAATAGCCTAATGAATCACTAAGCACTATGCAAGTAGAGATCACTAAAATGGTGTATCAACACCCTTAGTATGTTTCCTCAGCTTCACTTACCTCAAATGGATGGTTGGGGGGTCTATTTATAAGCCCCATTGAGAAAGTAGCCGTTGAGGGCGAAACTTAGCTTTCTGCTACTGACCGAACGCTGATCATGTCCTGACCGGACACGTCCGGTCACTCACAACGGTCACTTGGCCTTCTCGCGATCAACTGATCGGACGCTGATGCGTCCGGTCACATGCCACCAGACGCGTCTGGTTGCAACTGCACCGCTGTAGAACCTCTCTGGAAATGATCGGACGCTGCACCTCATGCGTTCGATCGTCCAGCCTACTGCATCTGGTCATACTAAAAACACTGACGTGACGATGAACAGTGTCACCGGTGCGTCTGGTCACAGGTGCCGGCTCGTTTCTTCACGATCTTGCGCCCGGCTTGGTTCCAATCTTTGTGCTTGGACTTTGCTTGACTTTGTATGTCTTCTATGCATCTTCACATGTCTTTCTTGAGGTGTTGATCATCGGATCATCACGTCGCCTTCGTCCAAGTCACGTTTTGCATCCTATTGAACTACAAAATAATTACTTGCAAATCCATTAGTCCAATTTGGTTGTGTTGGTCATGAAATAACAAAATTTTAAGTAAATGGGCCTAGGGTCCATTTTCCTTACAGCATGAGTCCAAGGGCAGGCCGGGCCTAAACTTTCTGATAGACTGGTAGTATCCTAGAGGGTGCGGCGCTGATCGGACCCGCGACTGTACCTGAGTTGTACCAAAGGTGACTCGACGCGGCCCCGACAGGGAAGTATGGGTTTGTGTTAGAAATAACTCCCCAGCTGGTTGGAATCAATTCGAGTCGCTGTCTCTCTCGGATAGTGAGAACTTGACTGAGCAGCGGCAACGTAGCATTAATTGATGGAACTTGATGGTTATGATGATGCTCAAATTAATACACCGGATATGGTTACTAATGCTTGTTAGCTTAATCAAGTGATTGCTCTAGTACAGGTGCTAATCTAGAGATGCTAAATTGAATAGGTATTCAATTTGATACTAAAGATATTAAATCTCCAAGTTATGTTAATTAAGCTTTTATGCAAAATGTTGTCAAGCTAACTCCACCGATAAAGCCTTGCATACTTCTTGGTGTCATATTATTTATGGTTTACGATGGGTAAGTCTAGCTGAGTACATTCTCGTACTTAGGGTTTATTCTCTCTTGTTGTAGATGATATGATGTATTAAGGGTACTGTAAGAACTGCCTTCATCCTGTCGTGGATGAGGATTAAACCATGGGGCATGGTACTCCTAAGTTATCCTCTCTGTTATGCTTTTGCTGGAAATGATCATGGTACTGGGATGTATTTGAACTAAGTGTGATATTGATGTCAAACTACTTTGCTTTCGCTATTTGAACTTGGTTTGTAATAACTATGTGAACTCCAATGTATGTGAGATACTTATGAACCATTTGTGAACTGTGATGTATTATGTGACTTGTTATATTGAATCATGTACGATCTTGGCTTGTATGTTGGTTGGTTTGAGATCCTTTATGATTTCATCGGACTACCGGGTTTATATGGGCTCAAGTATGATAGTTTGATCGCTTTGGTGATTGCTATTGTACTTGTGCTCTTATAAATTGGACGCTTCTGTTACAGCTGGTATCAGATCAAGGTTCAATACTAAACTTGTCATATGGGTATTTAGAACAAAGGTTTTGTTTTATAAAATCAGATTGACAACTTATAGCTATATATATAGGTGTGTTAAAATCTGAATTTTAAATTTAGAGTGTGCGAGTGGTCATATCCTTTATGTCTAGTTAAGGACTATCAGGTGGCTAAATAAGTACTAACATGATGGTTATTACTTTCGTCATCCATACAGCGTGCTATTATATGGATGCCATTTACTTGAGTGGTAATGTATGGATCAATTGCTTCTACGCCTAAGGTAAGAGTGGCAAGACCCCAAGGGTGAGCGTGCGGTCTAAGGGGAGAGGTAGCTTTGGTACTGTGGTATATATATCCCATATATATACTAAGGTATTTAATTGTGGGTTAGCTTTGATACGGCTGTAGATGCATATTTATATGTATGAATGATATGTATTTACTTTCGGGTAGCTTTGATATGGAAGTATATGTATGTATATATATGGGGAAGTATTTAGTTGCAACTTAAAGCCTAGATTTATATTTTGGCATATATAATTGTTGGGTTGGGCTGAAACGAAATTCTTGTGCAGGTACACTAACAACGAAACGTGTAGCCCGATTAGTTATGTATATTGAAAGAACGTATATATGCCACCGTGTATGTCGTTAGAATTTTAAATTTTTTCTAAGATTCATGAGGACGTATGGAACGTGCATGCACCATGTTCACTCATGCATTTACATTTTTACATTCCTCCTTCCCTTATAATTGCTTACCACATTCATTAAATTTCTTCTTAAGTATGATAGTTTGATCGCTTTGGTGATTGCTATTGTACTTGTGCTCTTATAAATTGGATGGTTCTGTTACAGAAGCTGTCTTTAGTTCTGGGTCTTGATCCACTTCATTTAAGGCACCTTGAGAAAGTTCATGTCTCAGCATGATTAGTATAGTTGTAGGCTGTTTTATTTGGGGAAGACTGGGAAATATAGATTTTAGCATGCCATCAATTCTCAAAGTACAGTGTGGTGACATGCAGCTATTTCCCTAGCTCAAAAATTACCTCCATTCTTTATGGACATGACAAATTCTGGATCAATGGATTTTTGAGACACGAGGAGACTGTGTAGCATGAGGTTGTGTCATTGATTCCTCTTTTGAATTGTTGGGTTTATTTTAGAAATCAGAGTGTGTTCAAGTGTGTGTTCCCCAGATTCATTGTTCAAATTGATTAGGTTCTTCATATGCACTGTAGTTACATGGTTGAGATATGTATGAAAGACATGATGTTTAGATGCCTAATGTAGCTTATTTATTGACGTGGAATGCATAGTTGCATGGTGCATCAATTAGGGTGGTAAAACGGTAGTGGGTTTGTGGGTTTTCTTTCAACATTTTGTTCATTTGATAATCAAACCAGTCAATGTATCAACCAATACTTCCAAGCTAATTTGTACCATTACCATTTACTTATGCAATAGTCGCACAAAAATTTATTATGCAAAATGTTTTGAAAAGGACCCTCATTAATTTTTACTCTGCTGTAGGTTGAGACCAAAACTTTCTTTGATATGAGCAACTAGAATAGAGCAACATATCTCAGGTACAGCCTTTCACTATGTAGACTTATCAAAGACTCTCATATTAATTTTCCTCCTACTCTTTACCCTTACAAGTCTAAGCACTTAGTTTTTTGTGATTCATTGGTTGATTCATATATACACTAATATACAAAATCTTTTCTGCTTATAGTAAAAAAATGCTTTTTGCACCTAACTTTTGATGCAAATTCTGCATTCCTTGAACTATTATGTTGCTTTTGGTTCAGATGTATAGACCTACTTTAATCTTAGGGTTCTCATAAGACCTTTCTACACTTCTGAATTTTATTGAATCTTACATGTAATAAATTTAGCTTCTTAGTCCTTGTTTCATAGTACTGCTAGATTTTAGCACATAGTTACTCTAATTTTCTTTCGAGGTTTATGCCCAAAGACAACATATAATACTCATGTTACACTCAATACCGCAATAGTTACTGCCAACTGCATCAGCTAAAACCATGGTTCCTTCTTCCAGCACTCTATTTTTAATCAAGACCTGCTGCTGTCAAGACTAACTGATCCACTACACTTTTACTCCCCCCCCTCCCTGCATGTTTTCAGGGGAAAAGAGTAAGGAACAAAAGAGGTAAAAGCAGACATCAGGAACAGCTAAACAAGAGGCCAACATAAAATAAAAAACGGTTCTAACTCAATTCTCATCCTATAAGTTTCCTTCGGAAATTCATTTCTCTAGTTTTGGTATATCGGATTGATTTGTCTATACATGTAGTCATTTCGCCGTTTACAGATGGTCCAGCGTGCAATGCTGAATACTTCCATGAAGAACGAGGCTTCAAATTCCTCCTCTGCTTTCTCAGGCACGGGAAACACTTGAATTTGCAAATTGCTAATTCATCACTTGCAACCTACTAATGATTCTGGCAGTGACATCTATGAAGGGACAAAAATCATAGAAGCTCATTTTAGTAGCTAGCCATTACTACCTTATCACGATCATGGTACCAATCATCTTTAGGATACTTTGTTATGTTGACTTGTCTTTATGTAAGATCAACATTGATGCTTTTCTTGTCTAATGAATTATAGTATTAGTTTGTTTGACAACCATTCCATGATGAATATATTCATTTAAGTCTCATTTAAAGATATCAAACATAATCGTGGTAGCCTACGTGCGCATGGGCACACACAATGTACTAGTAAAGTAATTATAAGGAAACGAACAGCTAAGGCGTTGGCAACAAAATGATCCAGTTAAGAAAAGGAGGAAAGTTAAGGAGGAAATTGCCTAAAAATTGCCACCTCTTTCTTTTGCCAGGGACATTAGAGCATCTCCAAGGGTTCCCTAAAAATTTCTCCTAAAAAGTCCATGTTTCTCAACTCCTAAAAAGGTATTAGAAGAAAAAAAGAAGGTCATCTCGAATAGTACCCAATATTTCACTTCTAAAAAATTAAATTTTGGTCCCACTTTGGGTTTTTTTTTGCGGTGCTACTTTTCCAGCGCAAAAGTGTTCCTGGTCGCGCAACCCTACGCCGCCGCCGCCTGCTTCCTTCCTTGCGCCCTATCCTGCAGTCCTAGCCAACCATCTAGTTGTAGCATTCAGCACAACATGCCATCAGTATCATCTAGTACTAGTAGCATTGAACCACAGTGGCATGCAAGCAAAGCCGGTGTAGTAGTAGAACCATTTAGCAGTAGGCGCCCAGCGGTAGCTCATTGCAGGCAATCAGCCGGCAAGCATAATAGCAGGCAACCTTTCCACACAACGGCAGCAGACGGGCACGCAACCACGGGCTCCCTCGGCTACGCAAGGACAGGCATGGCCGCCCGCCAGCGGGACTCGGCTAGCCAAAGCCTGGCATCGGCATCCTAGGGGCGGCCACCGGTGACATCTGCTTGGGCAGGTGCGGCTACGCCAGCCATGGCCCAGCAGGTGATGGCTGCCAAACCCTAGCACTGGTAAAACCAAGAAGACGGCAACATAGATTGGGTTTAGCGATGGATTACCTCCTCCAGACGATGTCGGCGACAAAGATCTCCTCTGTATGGCGGCACGAGATGGCGCAAAGGGAAGAAGAAACCACGCCAAAAGACTGCGACACGAGGGAAACCGCTCAGGAGGACAGGATACGCGCGATGAGGATGGCGCATAACTTTACACGAATTGAGGGAGTTTTTCCCAAGTCTTAAAAGATTAGGAGTATATATTAAGAGTTGTTGAAGAGGGGGTTTTCCTCATCTTTCTAAAAAACAAGGATTAGAAGGATGTTTAGGGAACTCTTGGAAATGCTCTTATACACTGCCCCCTCTGTCCCAAATTCAAATAAATCAACTAATGTATCAAGATAGCACTTACTTATCTAAATATAAAGCAAGAAATTGATTTATTTTTAGGATGGATGGAGTATCTTAAAGAAAGAATAACTCATATTGTTGGTGTGAAAAGTGACCAACACATAAATATTTGTAGTTTTGTCGTACGTTGTGATCGGATGTGGCCTAACACTCAATGACACATGGTTTATACTGGTTCAGGCAACGTGCCCTACATCTAGTTTGAGTCGGTTGGTGACTTTATTTCTGAGCCTTGGTGCTCGAAGTTTGCTATGGGGTCACAAACGAGAAGGAGTAAGATGGGGGTATCAGAGGTCTGGTCGGACTCTAAACCGAAGGGCCAAGAGTGACGGGAGCTCTGATGTGCACTAAGTGTTCGAACGTATGCTCTGTTTGGCTTGAGAGCTCTAGAGCCAAGCAGAGAGAATCAGAGTGATCCATCTGTTGTTCGTTGGAATCGTTGGAATCATTCAAACCGATCGTAGTTCAACTCGCCCTCCTTTTGGAGAGAGCGCATCCCCTTTTATAGCTGAAGGGGACGGCTTTACAAGAGACAGAGAGTGAGAGAAAGAGAGTGTGTGTGCTACCTAGTCTTATTGCCCACACCATCGGGTGCAAGGTGGTTCGTCGGCGCCCACAATACAGTTGATGGCTGGATGCATGTGGTTAGCTCTACCATGTTCTTCTGGTATGGCAAATGTCGGCGCCTACCATACTGTAGGTCAAATGTCGGTGCCCATAACATTGTTCATGTTCTGACATGTCTGGAAGGTTGTAGAGCACCCTTCTGATATGACCTGTCAGTACTATCCTACAGGTGTGCAGGGTACGGTCCTCGGTATTGCGGTTGACTTGAGAGCCCTGCCTTACTTGCTCCACCTGATTCTTTGGGTTCTTACTGAGCGGACGTCCCTGTTCAATCATTTCCCAATTGGCTCTGACCACGCTAGTCGAAGAAGACCTATAAGCAGAGGTTTGGTGTACTCCCGGTCGGAGAAGCGGGTCAGAGTCAGAAGTGAGTGTCGTCCTCTCCTTTGCCAGGCCTTCCGGTCAGAGAGGCGGGTCAGAGTCGGAAGCGAGCATCGTCCTCTCCTTCATCAGGCCTTCTAGTTAGAGAGGTAGGTCAGAGTCAGAAGCGAACGCCGTTCCTCCTTAGCTAGGCCTTCTGGTCAAAGAGGCGGGCCGGAGTCAGAAGCGAGTGTTATCCTCTCCTTGGCCAGTCCTTCCGATCAGAGAGGTGGGCTAAAGTCAAAAGTGAGTGTCATTCCTCCTTAGCCAGGCCTTTCGGTCGAAGAGGCGGGCCAGAGTCAGAAGCGAGCACCATTCCTCCTTTACTAGGCCTTTCGGTCGAAGATTATATCGCCCTTTTGGCCTATCGTTAGGTTTTTGGGCCAGCCCAGGAGTTGCGCGTCGTTCGCAACGTTGTCTACAGGGTCGAGCTTTTGCTGGGAAGCAGGTCCATGAGGGACCCCGGGTTTATGAACCCGACAGGAGCCCCTGAGCCCCCGAGCGATTTAGGTAGAATCGTCTAGGGGATTTTTGTTTTGACAGCGGGTGCGCGCGAGCGCACCCGCGGGTGTAGCCCCCCGAGCCCCCGGGCGATTCAGGTAGAATTGGCTGGTTTTTTTTTTGTTTTGCTAGCAGAGGAATTTTTTGTTTTGACAATGGGTGCACGCGAGCGCACCCACTGGTGTAGCCCCTGAGCCTGCATCTGACTGATGAGTCAGTTGGAGGCTGAATATCTTGGTACTCTTTCCTGGGGCCATAGACTCCTGTGTTTCCACTATTTGGGGTTTTTTGCCTGTGTGTGTCTCGCCTGTGACCTACGTGGTCGATTGATTTTCCGAGTTGATGTCGGGCGACCTGAGCCCCTGAGCCCCATTGGGCTCAGTAGGGGTTGGTCTAGTTCCATGCGTTACCCCATCCACGGTTTCCACAACCAAAGGGCCTGAGCTAATGTCACTTGACTCGATAGCTCGAGTGATGCGCTCGGTGAGCTCGCTACCGGGCATGTTCGAGCGGAATTCGGGTCCGTCATTCATGACGGGGTTAGCATAGCCCTCATGTGGCATTCCACTGCTCCTTAACCCACATCTCGGTAGATGACCGAGTCATTCCGAAGACCGACTCAGGTGGCCCGCTAGCCTCCCCTCGATGGAGATTCTGTGGGTATGGCTCAAGGTTAGGATCAAACTAGAAGGTTGAGATGACCCTATCTGCTTCTGAGCAGATTGGGCTAGGGCCACTAGGGCTCATCTATGTTTTCTACCCTAACTCCATTTGATGCAAGGTGGCCTCGAGCCCTTCGTGGGTCGGCCTTTAAACCCTAGTCGGTCGTTGCTCATGTTGAATAAGGCAACTACCGCTTCGTGATGTAACATGGAGCGTTGTGATGCATCAATTTCATATGCGATGCCTCGGATGTATGTGATGAATGAATGATTGTATGAATGAATGTGTGAATGCGTGTATGAAATTGGATGAATGAATGATCATGCATCAAAAAAATAAAGTAAGAGGGATTGGTAGAGTTACCTTGATGACTCGAGTGATAGGCTTGAGGAGTTCTTATCGGATATGTCCGAATGGGATCCGTGTTCATCGTTCGTGACAGAGTCGACATGGCCCACATGGGGTGTCCCTCTGCTCCTTACCTATCTCTTGGCATTCGCCTGAGCCATTCGATCGACTTAGGAAGCTCGTTAGTCTCTCCTTGGTGGAGATCCCATTGTTGGTTCCTTCCAAGTCTAGCCTAGGAAGGTGGAGGGCCGCCTACGTGCAGTCGCGCCTTGTTTCCCATGCTCAGAGTGTAGTAGTGGTGGGCCATGCCTAGGCCATGTCCCATCTAACCAGTCACTGTCTTGTCGGGTAGGGCGCATCCTATCAGTCAGGACATGTCCTATTGCATTCCCATATGCATTGAATAGGGGAAGGGAGAGGGTTGTTTGCCCCAATCCTTCACCTTTCTTCAACTGCTGCGTCTCCTCCTTAAATAGGGGAAGGGAGAGGGTCTTCGTCCCATTCCTTTGCCTATTCCCCAACTGTCGTCTCTCCTCCTTCTTCCTTCTCGCCAAGAGCGTTCGTGTGCCATGGTGGTTCCTAGGAGAAAAGGGGAGAGTGAGGGAGAGGAGAACTCACAGATCTGTTTTGCGAGTCCGAAGCGAGATGTCGAGCTGGAGGCCATCCAATGTGGATAAGACGGTGCAGGCTGCCTTCTCTGAGAAATGGCTACTTCTGCCAAAGGAGGTGGTGCACTAGAGGGCTCCTATGGGGGAGGCTTTCCCACGACCTCGGACCGACGAGGTCGTCTCCTTCCTCGCCTTCCATGAGCGAGGGCTAGGATACCCCACGCACTAGTTCCTGCGTGGGCTCCTTAATGAATGGGGCCTAGAGCTGCAGCACCTCAATCCAACTGGGGTGCTGCACGTCACCGGCTTCATCACTGTCTGAGGCCTTCCTTGGGATGGAGACACATGTGGACTTCTTTTGGCGGATCTTCACCGGGCGAGCCATGTCGAAGGGGAAGCCGGCTAGGACCGCACCGGTTGGTGGCTTCGCCCTGTAGAAGAAGCTGAGTTCATTAGGATCCTACCCCATGTACACCCCCTGCGACTCCAATCAGGGGTGGCATGGGGAGTGGTTCTACAACAGGAACTCGGTGGAGGCACCATTCCCTCCATTCATTGATAGAAGGCCGAAGAGGCAGGAGAGCTGGTCATGGGGCCCCTCCAGCCGGCAGAATAAGCTAGGGATCCTTGAGGCGGAGCTACAGAAGCAAGTGCAGCATGGCCTTGATGGGCTATGGGTGTTCCACACCTTCTTCCACTATTGGGTCACCCCACTGGCAGAAAGGACGTGGCCGATATGGCTGTATTCTGGCCCAACAGACCCCGACCATGCGTCATTGGTGGAGCTGGCAAAGGACGAAGTCTAGAGCCAACTCGACCGGGTGCTGCAACTGAAGGCCTGAGAGACCCTCGAAGCAAAGCCCAGACCTCTCCACGCTGAGAAGCTAACCAATCTGGTACGTTCTCCTCTCCTTATTCTGTGTCCCTTTCGATCTTGCTCTCCTATAATTTGACTTCAAGTCATCCGTTTTGTAGGGACTCACCGGTTATAAATCCTAGCCACATCTTCCAAAGGGGCCAGAGGGTGTGGCTCGACAAGCTGCCCTGAAGGAGGTGGTGGCCGTGAAGAAGAAGAAGAGAGTCGAGAAGGCTCGGAGGAAGCACAGGAAGGAGATGGAGATCGCCCAACGGGTGCGGGCCGGTGAGAATCGAAGTGATGTGGAGGCGGAGCTCAAGTCGGAGGACCCCATGCAGGTGGGTGGCGACGCGAGCTATTTCGAGGATGAGGGTAGTCGAAGTGTCATCGTGACTTTGGTGGAGCATCGCGAGCCTATGGCTACGTCCACCGGCGGTGGCGGGAGGAAGAAAGGCGCGGCGATGTTCCCATGCCAAGGAAGCGCTGAAAGCTCTAGTTTGGTTTTGGTGAATTGATGAAACCCTAAGTGCTAACCTAGTTTATCAAGTGATCATGAGATAGGTAGCACATTCCAAGTGGTGAAGCAAATGAAGATCATGACATGATGATGGTGGCCATGGTGATGATCAAGTGCTTGGACTTGAAAAGAAGAAAGAGAAAACAAAAGGCTCAAGGCAAAGGTATAAATGGTAGGAGCTATTTTGTTTTGGTGATCAAGACACTTAGAGAATGTGATCACATTTAGGTTCGATAGCCATACTATTAAGAGGGGTGAAACTCGTATCGGAATGCGGTTATCAAAGTGCCACTAGATGCTCTAACTCATTGCATATGCATTTAGGATCTAGTGGAGTGCTAACACCCTTGAAAAATGTTTGTGAAAATATGCTAACACATGTGCAAAAGGTGATACACTTGGTGGTTGGCACATTTGAGCAAGGGTTAGGAACTTCATCGGTGGAGTGTCTGCCCGTAGAGTGTGGATAGTTTGACGGTGCCACCGGCACCCTAGATAGAAAAGATGGAGGTCACTATAAGTGACCAGACGCTGGTCTCTGAAGGACCAGCGCATCTGGTCAGTAGCAGCAGAAGAAGCGCAGCATCGGTCGTCGACCGGATGCTGGCGTTGAAACGACCGAACGCAGGCTGGCTACGTCCGGTCACACTAACATGGTCGTGCATAGAGGAGTCACCGAGTGACCGGACGCTGGGTGTGTCATGAAAAATCGTTTCTGGATGCTTACTGGAAATGACCGGACGCTGAGGTCCAGCGTTCGGTCACTTTGAGCTATAGCGTCTGGTTGTCACTTGACTGTTGAGATCGGGCGCTCATCATTTGAAGAGAGGGGACACGTGACACGCATCGCGTGACCGGACGCTGAGGTCCAGCGTCCGGTCAATATGACCGAAGCGTTTGGTCACCCTATGTTGTGCCCAGTGAAGGGGTACAACGGCTCTATTTCATGGGGGCTTCTATTTAAGCCCCATGGCCGGCTCAAGGTCACTCCCTTGGTCATTTGCATTGAAATAGCAACCTTGTGAGCTTAGACAAAGCCTTCCCACTTATCTCCATCATTGATTCATCATCTTTGTGAGATTGGGAGAGAATCCAAGTGCATTGCTTGAGTGTTTGCATCTAGAGGCACTTGGTGTTCGTGTTTCGCTATGGGATTCACTTGTTACACTTGGTGGTTGCCGCCACCTAGACGGCTTGGAGCAGCGAGGATCGTCGAGCGGAGGGTGGTGATTGTCTCCGGCTCCGATCGTGGTGATTGTGAGGGGTTCTTGACCTTTCCCCGGCGGAGAGCCAAAAGGCACTCTAGTGGATTGCTCATGGCTTGTGTGATCCTCATCTTGTGTTGATTGTGCGGCACCCTATAGAGGGTTTGGCGTGTGATGCCAATTAGCGTGTGAACCTCCAAGTGAGTGAATCGCCACAATGAGGACTAGCTTGCCGGCAAGCAAGTGAACCTCGGTAAAAATCATTGTGTCATCATTTGATTCCAAGGTGATTGGTCTTCGTTGGTATTCATTCTTGTGATTGATTGATCCACTCCTCGACTCGGCGGTATAACCATCTTTCTCACTCTCTTTACATTACCGCAAACTAGTTATCAAGCTCTTTAGTATAGCTAGTTGTGAGAGCTTGTTATTTTAGTTAGTGTGGCTCTTTAGTTAGATTTTGAGAGCACACTAACTTAGTGTAGTGACATAGTTATTGTGTGGATAGAAACTATATAAACTAGAATTATGGTAGGTGCCTTGCATTTTTAGTAGGCTAGCGCAACACTCACTTCGCCTTATAATTGTCTAACCAGTTTGTTAAGTGTTGTTGTAGAATTTTTTAATAGGCTATTCACCCCTCCTCTAGCCATTAGGACCTTTCAAGCGTGCCGTGAGCTCAAACGCCGTCGGCGAGCAGGAGGCGAAGCAAACGCGGTCGCCGCGCCCTTCGGAGGCTTCATCGGTCTTGCCCCCACTAGCTTTGGGCATGGCGGGGCAGGCCAGGCGGTCGGACGAGCAGGCTCACACCCCCGTGTCTTTAGTATTGGTGCGTGAGCGCAACCCACAATGGGGGACGCCTCGCTAGCTGCTCCGATGGGCGTGCCTCGAGCCGACGGTTGCGGTGACTCGTGGGCCGATCTGGAGCCGGCCGGGTCGACGATGCTAAGGACATGACACCCATGCATATGACCATGTTTGGCGCATAGTAAGAAGGGGTAGGAGGCCAGCAAGGGTGTCCAATTCAAAAAGGAGGTCCGAGGCTAATTCAGTTCGAATCCCTGAGGTGGAGGCCCAAAGCAACTCAAGTTCGAGTCTGCCTCGGCCTCCAGGACTAGTCTGCCTTAAACTAGTCACCCAGGACACATCCGGACTCCATTTTTTACGATCCATATATGGTTGGAAAGCTAATTTGATAAGGAAGCCAATCTAAGTGGTCTAACATCAAAAGACCTTCAGAATCAGTGGGAATCATCAAAACAAGTCAGCGTCCAGAATCTACCAGGGTGCTGCGACACCGTCTTTTGGTCCGTTGGACCATGTATCGTGTTTGGGCCCAGTAGGGGGCGCATCCAGGGGTGACGCCCAAGACTCTATAAATAGTAGCTATCGCTCTCCTTAGGGTTTGAGTTTTGTTTAGTTCTTGATTTCCTCGTGAAACAGACATCGTTTTGCTACAACTGTGCCGCTAAGGCTGCTTGCTGTGAACCAGGGCCCCAGTTCTTGATCTTGTTCGCCTATAACGATGAGTCCTTTCGAATAAAGACTTGAACTACTTCTCGTTATCATAAGCCTCATATTTATTTGTAATTTTAGATTGCGTTCATCTCGTTCTTGCTTGTGTTCTCGATTTTCTTGCTGGAAAGCCTTCTCGGTGAGGTCAATCTCATTCGCATGGTTGATAACCAACGGAGCAGTGGTGTAACGGTTATGAGGGTCCGAATCAGTCTTGGTTCGAAGCCTAGATCGTGAACGTCGAGTCTCCACCAATTGATGCTATCATACCTTTCAGAAGATCGGGCCTTGTCTACATCAAGTGGTATCAGGGACCTTGCTACCCGTTAGGTATAATTTTGTTTTTTCCTTTAGATTGTTACTATTTTTGCATTACCTATCATCCACAAAAAGGCAAAAAAAATATACACCGCCACATATTCCCTGTCCTATAGCTTCGTTGTGCCTTTGCAATTTTTTAATTTCAATTTGCTTTATTGAACTATCATCCCTCGCCGTGTCTTAGTGTTCGTTGTGTTCTGATCTTGTTCTTGGTCAAGTGTCAAGTCTTTTCTACCAATGTAGTGATAGTTTGTTCCTTTTCACCAAATCTTGCATCCCTGTTGGTTGTTATGTGAGCAAATTGAGGGAAAAGAATAAGTCAAGTTGAGAGAGACATATAGTACAAATCTTTATCCTGATCCTTATTTCCACGTTTAAAAAGGATATCTCATCTGATCTCCACGGTTGCAGCTGGTGGAATATTCTTGTGCACAGTTAGAAAGAAAGGAAAGCATTAATTGGCAATCATAGTCTCCTTTGGAAATAATATGCACACAAGATTTTCTACTGTTGGTTAGTTGTGATCCTTGTTGGGCATCTCTTTGGTTTTTTCTTGCGCTAATCCAAAAGGGAAGTTCATGTTAGGGTGTCCACGCCTAGGCAGTCCTACTGCTGATATTGCTTTGCTGGCCGAGAGTTTAGATCACGCTATAGTGCAGCTTCTTGATATTTTTATTTACAATTATTTTTGCAGCACTTTTCTAAGTAAAAAAAGAAAGAGTTAAAGGCAAAGAGGTGCAAAAACCAAAAGAAGGAAAAAAAAGCCACACCAAAAAAAAGAGAGAAAAAATAAAGAAGGAAAGAAAAAGAAAGTGAAAAAAAGTTCAGAAGTGCTTGCATCCTTTTGAGTCCTTGTGCTAAGTTGTATTGTATTGCTTGCTTGAACTAGGTCCAGGACGAGTTTAGGCCAGCGACATAGACTAGCTTGGGACTACTTTTCAATCTAGCAATTTCTAAATTAAATTATTGCTATTCCTTGCTACTATATTGTGTCTGTCCAAGCTCCACCTTCTTCTAATCAAGTACAGGTTCGCCTTGCAACTGTTACACTCAAGCTACAACGGTATCACAGTCACCGACCGATTGCACTGCCTATTGCTTTGGTAAGAACACTTGTAAGACCGTGGTAAGACGCTTGAGAGTTGAGTGCCTTGTTTTTCCTTATCCACAACCTAAGTAGTTGATAGGGATAATAATTTTGTGTTGTCTTTTGCTATCTTCTAACAATGACAGGTTGTTCGTATCCACCGACTTATGATGGTATAGGTGCTGATGAGTACATGGAGTGGGAAATTGCCATAGATAACATATTTGCCACTCGCTTTATGTGTCCAAGGAGGAAGGTAAAAAATACAGCTAGTGTTTTACGATATTCTGCTTTATCTTGGTGGGAGTCTTTAGATCCTTTTGATAAACCTCAAACTTGGAATGATATGAAACTCCTTATGCAAGAAACCTTTGTTAATCCACCTCCTATTTTGACCTCATATGCTGAGGTGCACCATTTAGAGGAAGAGTTTGTTGTTATTCCTCTTGCTATGACTAACCTTCTGCAGGATAATGTACATAAGCGAGAGGATGACATGGAAGAAAATGAGGAGCTCACAACCTCATATGCAAATTTAGAACCATCACTTCACAATGCACCTATTACTCTTGCTGAGAACACAGGTAATGCCCATGGTGCTACACTCATGAAAGGTGAGAATTGTTTTAATGTACTAAATTTGTCCACAAACCATGCTATCATAGAGCAATTGATAGTGGAACCCTCTCTTGATTTATCTTTGTCACAATGATAATTTGTTTGATGTTCCTTGTGATAAAGATAAATTGGTTGATGATGCTTCAGTTTTATATGTTTTGGAACCAATCACTTGTGCTGAAAATAAACATGTTATTCATATTGCTACTAAAACTGATGAGTTCAAACTGTTGTATTCTTTACATACTTTGGGTTACATTGAATTTGATGTTTTGTGTAACCTAGATTGTTTGGAGGAGAGCCTTTTTAAATATGCTGATTTGCCTTGGTTTTCTAAACACACATATCATGTTATTGGCAAATATAACAACAAGGGACAATATACATTCGTAGTAATATGAATTTTCCGTTTGTTGTACAAGATTATGGTCGTTTAGAGGGCAGCCATAATAATACAAACATTTTCTCATGTTCCTTAGAGAAACAAGTTCACTTCCAAGAAGGGGAGCATTGTTGGTTGCTACCTATGTCTGCTAGACCATCTATTCCAGCATTGTCTTTGGTTAGTTCTAATCTTTTGCAGTATAGTGTTGACATACATCGTGTGCATTCGGATCATAGAGTCTACATGCTTGCTGAAATTTTTATGCGAGATGACATGCTAGAAACTTGGAAACATGGTCACGTTCCTTCTCACAATTATTTCAGTTCCCTTTGCCTTCGCAACCCCGTTCTCCTTTGTGTTGTGCAGGATCAGTTTCAAGCACAATCGACGCCGAGGACGACTTTTTGTCAAGAAGGGGAGGATAATGAGGATATGACACCCATGCAAATGACCATGTTTGGTGCATGGTATGGAGGGGTAGGAGGCCAGCAAGGGTGTCCAAGTTAAGAAGGAGGTCCGAGGCTAATTCGGTTCAAATCCCCGAGGTGGAGGCCCAAAGCAACTCAAGTTTGAGTCTACCTCGGCCTCTAGGACCAGTCTGCTTTAAACTGGTCACCCAGGATGCATCTAGACTTTGTTTTTGACGATCCACATATGGTTGGAAAGCTAATTTGATAAGGAAGCCAATCCAAGTGGTCTCACATCAAAAGACCTTCGGAATCAGTAGGAATCGTTGAAACAAGTTAGCATCCAGAATCTGCCAGGGTGCTACGACACCGTCTTTTGGTCCGTTGGACCGTGTATCGTGTTTGGGCCCATTAGGGGGCGCGTCCAGGGGGGTGACACCTAAGACTATATAAATAGTAGCCGTCACTCTCCTTAGGGTTTGTGTTTTGTTTAGTTCTTGATTTTCTCATGAAACAGACATCGTTTTGCTGCAATTGTGCCACCAAGGCTGCTTGCTATGAACCAGGGCCCCAGTTCTTGATCTTATTCATCTGTGACGATTAGTCCTTTTGAATAAAGTCTTGAACTCCTTCTCTTATCATAAGCCTCATATTTATTTGTAATTTCATATTGTGTTCATCTCGTTCTTGCTTGTGTTCTCGATTCGCTTGCAGAAAAGCCTTCTCGGCGAGGTCAATCACGTTCGCGTGGTTGATAACCAACGAAACAGTGGTGTAACGGTTGCGGGGGTTCGAATCAGTCTTGGTTCAAAGCCTAGATCATGAACGTCGCGTCTCCACCAATTGACGCTATCATACCTTTCGAAAGATCGGGCCTTGTCTGTGGTAGAACCTCCTAAGGAATCGGGCCCACATGCACCTATTGTTGTCTTAACAGACCTCGGATAGCGTACATGAGTTCCCAACAACTCAACAGGTCTATCGGGTGTCCTCGGGAAACCCAAATCATCCATGATTCTCTTTTCAAATAGGATCCCAATCACAGTCATTGCAGATTACAACAGTTTATTCAAATATATACCAGAGTAAAAGATAGCGGAAGTCTTAAGATAACATAATTACAAACCAGTTGTTTCCAAATTTACAATACCATAAGTGTTATACAACCATAGTAGCGAGATAATATTACATTAACTTTATTTATCATACAAACTAGTGCCTTGTCCAAAGGCCATTCATCACTCCTCATCGTCATTGACTTCAAACATAGACATGCAGTAGGGACCAAAACAAGCATGCGCATGCGACTCACCTGCAACAAGGGTTAACAAACCCTGAGTACAAAGGTACTCAACAAGACTAACTCGACGTAACGGGGTGTAAGACTTTAGAGATGCAGGGGTTTGGGACAAGGTAAGGATGTAGCAAAATTCAAGTCCTTTGCCAAAAGCTTACTATATTTATCCTATTCTCAAATTTTACCCCTAAGTCCTTTTAGTTCTTTATCTCAAACTAAATGTACATTTCCCATATTTCATTCCTTCTCATTTCATTCTTTTTCTCATATTTTAGTAATTCACCAGTCCTGCATTGCTTCTGTAATGAATCGAGTCTCCATATCCGCGGAGCACCGGCAATTCGAATTGATTCAAGTCCTAGCTGGGGATTCCTTATCACACGACATATGTAGAACTTAATCTTGCATATATCAACCTCGCTACCGAATCCTCCTATACTAAGCCGTCTCCACGCCACCCGAGAGCACAGCACACCTCAAATCCGGCCACATTCCAGCCACGAGGGTACACGCTACTCCCGCCATCTCTCCACTCCCAGTGCGTGGGCATTCGTCTTAGTATCGGATTAGCTGAAGTAGGCTTACCGGAGTATGTGACCAGTACTACAAAGTGTCTCGTTCAGAAGATCCACAATGAGTGGCCTTTAAGCGACATAGTCGGCAACATTACCCAAACATTCAAGATAAGTCACCCGACTAGTCTCTAATTCATTCTATCTTCTTTCTTTCTTTGGCCAGTATGCCATCTTTGATTGTATCAAAACTTTTACTTTGAAAGCCTACCATAAAGCATACTAAGCATACTACGCTTTTATAAATGAAAACATCTTCAAGGATGGTAAACAATTATCAAGGTAGGTAATGCATCAAGTAGGTAACATTTGAATTAAACAACTTAATGCAATAAGTAACATAGGTGATAAACTTTTCAAAGTAAACAAGGTAATGGCTTAATGCATAAACCGGGGCTTGCCTTCGTTGACGATCTCAGGTTCTGGATCAGTACCACAATTATCAAATCCCGTGACAACCGGGGATTCTTCCAGAACTTTCTCAACTAGAATCGTTTCGTTCTTGGATTCTACACGAAATGATAACATATGCTTTAACATGATGATAATGTAAACATGATGCTTTCATGGTACATGAAATGTAAAAACACCCGCAAATGATTTTATTTCACGGTACAGTTGCAAGCCAACAAAACCAACTTGCAATCCTACCATTAAGAACCATACATGTGACTTGACCAAATGGATCTTGGAACCCTACTAGTCACAAAACATGACCAAAACAAGATCCAACACTAATCAAACATTTAGGGCTTGCCTTTATTTATTTTTGAATTAATTTGGAATGAAGCCCCAAAATGAACTTGTTCCAAATGACCTAAAAATTTTATGTAAGCTTCCTTATGACAAATTAGTGTACCAAAACAAATTTCATAATTTTTGGAATTATACAGTGACCTACAAAAATCATGGAAATTGCATTTTTCAATTAATGGACTGACTATTTGAACATTCAAAATTTATCCAAATTTCAAATTTCAAATTTTTAAATCATACTAGAACATGTACAGAAGCTACACAAAAATTTTCAGAATTTTTGGAGCTATGATTATTTTTCTACAAATTTCCAAAGATTCAGTACTATTCACAAATTCAGAAAATAAAAATTTTCACTGTTCTTCTTCCTCACTCGCACTGACAGCCTGGGCCCGCTGTTAGCGACACAGAGCCAGGGCACGACGGCGCTGTTGCCAGCTCCGGCCAGCAAAACATGTCGGCGGTGCTTCTCCGGTGAGACGGACTGTACCACCATACTCTACACCACGTCGCGAATCTAACCCAATCCTTAGAACGACAGAAGACTCACGGGAGCGAGCTCCACGCCAGCCATGGCGGCTCGGGCACGGCGGCGCATGACGTAACCACGACGACGTTGCAGTAGAGACTAAAGCGAAGTGATAAACACGTTCAGGAGCTCACTATGATCACGATGGTGGACTCGGTGAAGACAGAGATGGTCTGGAGCAGCCTGGCCACGGTGAGGGCAGTCGTGGCGGAGCTCCGACCGGTCACGGGGAAGACGGGTTGCGCAGGGTGATTCCGGCCAACACCAGCGACGAGAGCAAATCGAGGAGCGCAAGACCGAGGCGATCACGTTGACATAGCTAGGAACGACTGACGCGGCTCGACGATGCCTACGGCGAGCGGCGGAGCTACGCGGTGGCGGAGCAGAGCAGAGGGGAAGAATGGGAACGACGGTGGTGACTGTGGCTATTTATAGCCCGGAAGAAGGCGTCCGGCGTCGCCAGCGCACGGGCGGGTTTGCCACGGTGACATCGGCGTGTCACCGCGCTAGCAAGCGGTGAAAAACCGATCGGCGGCCGCAGCTCGGTGGCGAGCAGGGAGGTGGCAAGCTGCCCCGGTGGAATTTCAATTTATTTATAGTTTTGCCACTGAGTTTATTTAGCAAATTACTCTTAAACTTTCTATAGAAGTTGAAAATCTCCAAAAATAAAAGTTGCTCAACTTTTCAAGTACTACAACTTTGGTTTAAGAAACATTTTCCAATTCTGCCTCCATTTTGAAATTCAAATTTGGGGTACATTTAAAGATTTGAATCATTTCAAAATTACTCCAAATTTTATATGTAAACTTGAAAAACTTTGAATACCAAAGTTGATCTTCATAAAATAATCTCCAACTTTGCTTTTTGCCTCAACCCCAAATTCCTCATGGATTTTGAATTAGTCAAAAGGGGCAAAAAGGACTTTTATAATTTGAAAATGAATTCAAATTTGATTTGTCTTCCTTTTACTTAGATTTTGATTTTTGACCAGTAACATGGCCCATTAGGGTTATTTGAGTCAAATGACACATGGCCTCATATGATCACATGAAATTTGACCCTTGTGGTCGTGATCTTTATTTAGGGTTCTTGAAACACATCACATGAAATAACAACATTATGAAATAAAGCTTATATAGTGAATGCATTCAAAATTTTCTACTATATGAATGCTTTGCAATGCACATGATGACATGTCAAATTTTAGTATTAGGTCAAAACACTAGAGGTGTTACAACCCTTCCCCCTTAAAGAAATCTCGTCCCAAGATTTAAAACTTAAGGCTAAGTAATGGAAAAGGAAATGTGTCAAGCTAACACATCATAACTTTATTCAAAAGGCTAGTGAGGGGGTTTTCCATTCTGTTAACAGCAAGACAAGTTACAATATAGACAAGGTATTGCAACTAGATAGAAGTGAAAAAGTCAGGAAAGTTCTCTTCTAAGTAATCCTCGGACTCCCAAGTAGCTTCATCTTCCGTGTGTTGATTCCATTGTACTTTGTAGAACTTGATTGTACGTCTACGAGTGACTCGATCTTTCTGATCTAAGACTCTAATGGGGTACTCGGTATAAGTCAAATCAGGTTCTAGTTCTATATCACCAAAGTCGATTTCTTGGTCAGGTACTTGAAGACACTTCTTTAACTGAGACACATGAAAGATATCATGTACCGCTGACATGTGATCTGGTAGCTTGACGTGATAGGCGACTGGTCCACATCGTTGTTGGATCTGAAAAGGACCTACATAATGGGGTGCCAACTTTCCCCGAATCCCAAAACGATGAACTCCTTTCATCGGTGATACCTTGAGGTAGACAAAATCTCCCACTTTGAATTCTAGCGGTCGTCTCCTCTTATCAGCATAGCTTTTCTGTCGGGATTGAGCTACCTTCATATTGGCTTGTATGAGTTTAACTTTCTCTTCAGCTTCCTTGACCACATCTGGTCCAAAGAACCAACGTTCTCCAGCTTCTGACCAATTTAAAGGTGTTTGGCACCTACGGCCATACAGTGCTTCGAACGGTGCCATTTTAATGCTCTCTTGATGGCTGTTATTATATGAGAATTCAGCTAAGGGAAGGCATTCATCCCATTTAACCCCAAAAGAAAGAACACATGCTCTTAACATATCTTCAAGAATTTGATTTACCCTTTCAGTCTGTCCGTCTGTTTGCGGATGATAAGCAGAACTACGGATAAGTTTAGTTCCTAAAGACTCATGTAGACTTTTCCAAAACTTGGATATGAACAATGATCCTCTGTCAGAGACAATGGTCTTGGGTGCCCCATGCAGACTGAAAATTCTATCAAGATAAAGCTTTGCATACTGCTCCGCTCGATATTTATCTCTGACTGGCAAGAAATGAGCTATTTTGGTTAGACGATCAACAATAACCCATATTGAATTGTAGCCTGCAGATGTCCTAGGCAACCCTACTATGAAGTCCATACAAATATCTTCCCACTTCCAAGATGGAACTGGCAATGAATGTAATGGACCTGCAGTCTTCATATGAACTGCTTTGACTCTCTGGCAAATATCACACTTGGCCACATATTGAACTATTTCTATTTTCATTTTGGTCCACCAATATCTCTTTCTCAGATCATGATACATTTTGTTGCTACCCAGATGAATGGAGTATCTTGTAGAATGAGCTTCATCAAGAATCTGCTTTCGCAGCTTTGGATTTTTGGGTACTACCAACCTATCCTTGAACCATACGACATCTAATTCATCAATCTTGAAACATGTTGGTTTTCCAGATTTGACTTTATCCTTAATATGGGCTATGCCCTTACTTTTCTGTTGAGCAGCAATGATCTGATCTTTGATAGTGGACTCAACTACAATATTGAACAGGGAACCTTGTTCTATGATTTGTAAATCCAGATGCTCCATCTCTTGACACAATGTTCGCTGCATAGGTTCTACAATTAGGCAATGACAATGACTCTTGCGACTCAGGGCATCGGCAACCACATTAGCCTTGCCCGGATGATAATGCACTTCTAAGTCATAATCTTTGATAAGTTCTAACCATCTCCTTTGCCTCATATTCAGCTCTGACTGAGTGAAGATGTATTTTAGACTCTTGTGGTCCGCATAGATATGACATATATTGCCCAATAAATAATGTCACCAAATCTTGAGTGAATGGACAACAGCAGCTAATTCAAGATCATGGGTGGGATAATGTTCTTCGTGCTTCTTGAGTTGTCTGGAAGCATATGCTATGACTCTGCCTTCTTGCATAAGAACACAGCCAATACCAATTCCAGATGCATCATAATAGATATCAAATGGCCTCTCGATATCAGGTTGTGCTAATACTGGTGCAGTTGTCAACAACTTCTTCAATGTCTGAAAGGCCTCTTCACATTCTATTGACCATACAAACTTAGTTTGATTTTTCAGCAATCCAGTAATTGGCTTCGCCATTCTGGAGAAGTCAGGGATAAACCGACGGTAATACCCTGCCAACCCTAGGAAGCTACGAACATGATGAATAGTTGTAGGTGCTTTCCAATTAAGGACTTCTTCTACCTTGCTCGGATCAACAGCTATACCTTCAGCAGATAGCACATGACCCAGAAATTGTACTTCCTCTAACCAAAATGCACATTTCCTGAATTTGGCATATAGTTTGTGATCTCTTAATCTTTGTAGAACAATACGGAGATGTTCCGCATGTTCCTCTTTGCTCTTAGAGTAGATAAGAATGTCATCAATAAACACCACGACAAACTTATCCAACTCAGGAATGAAAACTGAGTTCATCAGGTACATGAAATGAGCCAGGGCATTGGTCAGCCCAAAAGACATGACTAGATACTCATATAGTCCATATCGGGTAGTAAACGCTGTCTTTGGCACATCTTCACGTCTGATCTTAATCTGGTGGTAGCCTGATCTTAAGTCTATCTTTGAGAATACCTTAGCTCCCGCAAGTTGATCAAAAAGTAAATCAATTCGGGGTAAGGGGTATTTGTTCTTGATGGTGACTTCATTTAATGGCCTATAGTCAACACATAACCTTAAGGTTTGGTCCTTCTTTTTCACGAAAATGGCAGGACATCCCCAAGGTGATGAACTGGGTTGAATGAAACCCTTGTCTAACAACTCTTGTAGTTGCATTTTTAATTCTGCTAATTCTTTCGGTGGCATCCTATATGCTCTTCTGGACACTGGTGCTGTCCCTGGTTTCAGGTCAATTCTGAACTCTACGTCTCGGTCTGGTGGCAGACCAGGCAGGTCATCGGGAAAGACATCCGTAAACTCACATACCACTGAAATTTCCTCGGCTCCTTCAACAATAGTTGCACAGACTGTCTCCACTGTACTCTTAGGAAAAGGAAGTTGGATGAGAAGTTGGGTTTTGCTGTCAGGTGCATTTACCCTTATTGTTCTATGCAGGACATCTATGATAGCCCTATGTTGAGTTAGCCAGTTCATACCAAGGATCACATCTATATCTTGATCCTTTAATATCAGCATATTGGTAGGGAACACATATCCTCCCAAATCAATAGGTACATGCTGAACTACCTCCCTTGTATAGATTCGTCCCCCAGGCGACTGTATATGATAGGGTTCTTTTGTTTCCCCAATAGCTATCCCATGCTTCACAACAAATGTACGATTGATGAATGTATGGGATGCACCAGAATCAAATAAGGTAATTGCAGGATGCTTAGCAATGGGAAACATACCCATCATAACTGGTTCTCCTTCTGGAATAGATTCCACTTGCGTATAGAATACCCTTCTAGTTTTCTTCTCAGCCGGACCCTTTTGATGGTTCTGAGCATTGCCCTTGTACTGATTTTGAGCTTGATTAACAGGGGCTTTGGTTGCATCAGGATTGTTCTTCCTAGGATACGGACATTCTCGGGAAAAATGCCCAGGTTTACCACAATTATAGCATGGAAAATTGTGATTCTGGGGAGTAGCATTGTGGTTTGCATTATTGGCATTGTTCTGCTGCTGTGGTGCTTGATGAGTATAAGGTGTATTAGTTGCAGGGCGAATGAAGATTTGCTGCCTGCTTTGGCCTTGTTGTGGGCGGAATGGCGTACGGCCATGATTCTAAGGATGGTATACTATCTTCTAACGCTTGCCACTTGATGATCCGGAAGCAAATATTTTCTTCTTCTTCGCCTCTTTGTGTCGGCGGTAATTCTCTTCCGAAGCGATAGCAATGTTGATTGTCTCATGATAAGTTGCATTACCACAGGCTGCCATCATTGTCTAAAGTTTAGTGTTCAAGCCTCTAAGAAAATGATTCTTTTTCTTCCTGTCAGTATTCACATACTCAATAGCATACTGCGACAGGTGGTTGAAACGCCCAACATACTGCATCACCGGGTGCTCCCCTTGCTTAAGAGCCAAGAACTCTTACAACTTCATGGTCATCACACTGTCTGGAATATAATGTGCCCTGAAGGCATCCTTGAACTCCCTCCAATTGATTTGGTGACCAGCGGGCTGTACTGCTACCAAATTTGCCCACCAGGCACCAGCAGCTCCTCGGAGTTGCTATGCCGCAAACCTTGGTTTTTGAACCTCAGTACAGTGGATCAGCTCGAACTTTTGCTCTATTGTCCTAAGCCAATCATCAGCTTCTAAAGGTTCGTCTGCCTTTGAGAACACAGGCGGACGTGTGTCAGTAAAATCCACATAGGTTGACTCGTCGTTTCCATTATTACGATGGCCACGATTAGGGTATGGTGCCTGCTGGTTCTGTGCCAACTCACTTAACAGCCTGGCATTCTCTGCCGTTGCGTTGACGAGTGCGGCTATGGCATCTGCCATAGTCGAGGGCATTGGTGGAGGATTTGGGCACTCATCATCATCGTGCGAGCCACTAGCACCAGTTCGGGTGATAGGACGAGGCATCTGTTAGAGAAACACATTTACTTACATTATTCTTTATTGAAAGCTTTTAAAAGGTTGCATACTACAAAGGGTTCTTATTTATATTACATGTCTTGTATCCCACAAGACAACCCTGGTTTTCTAGGAAAGCAGTAAAGGAACTACTACTACTCCAAGCTTTCAGTCTTCGGCATCCGTGCCTGTATCGGACGAAACCTCATCTTCATCTGAGAAGTACACTAACTCCTCAGGGTCCTCCTCCTCTTCTTCATTCTCGACATCTCCTGGATCTACAATCATTTCTTCATCGGTAACCTCACCATCCCCATGAGGAGGATGAAGTTGAGCATACAGCATATGGACATTCTCATGAAGAATGGCATTGTCCATCTCTAGGTCTTCTACGTAGAACTCCAACTCATTGACGCATTCATTGGCCGCATCTTCTCGTGTCCAGGCTTCATTCCGCAGCTCCATGGTCATGGTGATACCTCTTTGCATTTCCGCCAACTCCTCTTGATCTTTGGCATGAGCTCGATGAAGAGTGTTGAGCTCCTTGTTAAGGTTCTCAACGTTGGCGAGGTTGCTTGAAGATCCTTCCTCTCCTAGGTTCTTGGAACTTCCTTCACCAAGCTCGTGATTTCTTGGTGCCAATTGGTGACGCGAGACTCCATGAGGTCCGGTGGACTTGCGTGCGGTTTTCTTGGTCTTTGCCATAGCCTGTAGAATCTAGAGTAGGACTATATGAATAGCTTGAGGATAACGGAGGTTAGCAAGAATGGGATTGACATTACTTACCCAACCACTATTAAGGGGAATTATAATGCAAGGTGCTCAAGCATGATGCATGAATCGATCTTACGAATCTACGTACAAAAGATTAATATAATCATAAGTACTAGATTTTCATAATACATAGGACAAACCTAATCATATTATCCGCCACAAACTTTTCAAATAAGTCAGGATTGAGTCTAGATCAAAGGTAAGAAGAAAGAAATTGAACTTTCAAAATATCATGTTTACTTTCCTTGATCCAAATCATTTTGAAGGTTTTCCAAAGTAACCTACAATGATCTTAGATGGGAACTGCTCTGATACCAGCTGTGGCAGAACCTCCTAAGGAATCGGGCCCACATGCACCTATTGTTGTCTTAACAGACCTCGGATAGCGTACACGAGTTCCCAACAACTCAACAGGTCTGTCGGGTGTCCTCGGGAAACCCGAATCATCCACGATTCTCTTTTCAAACAGGATCCCAATCACAGTCATTGTAGATTACAACAGTTTATTCAAATATATACCAGAGTAAAAGATAGCGGAAGTCTTAAGATAACATAATTACAAACCAGTTGTTTCCAAATTTATAATACCATAAGTGTTATACAACCATAGTAGCGAGATAATATTACATTAACTTTATTTATCATACAAACTAGTGCCTTGTCCAAAGGCCATTCATCACTCCTCATCGTCATTGACTTCAAACACAGACATGCAGCAGGGACCAAAACAAGCCTGCGCATGCGACTCACCTGCAACAAGGGTTAACAAACCCTGAGTACAAAGGTACTCAACAAGACTAACCCAACGTAATGGGGTGTAAGACTTTAGAGATGCAGGGGTTTGGGACAAGGTAAGGATGTAGCAAAATTCAAGTCCTTTGCCAAAAGCTTACTATATTTATCCTATTCTCAAATTTTACCCCTAAGTCCTTTTAGTTCTTTATCTCAAACTAAATGTACATTTCCCATATTTCATTCCTTCTCATTTCATTCTTTTTCTCATATTTTAGTAATTCACCAGTCCTGCATTGCTTCTGTAATGAATCAAGTCTCCATATCCGTGGAGCACCGGCAATTCGAATTGATTCAAGTCCCAGCTGGGGATTCCTTATCACACGACATATGTAGAACTTAATCTTGCATATATCAACCTCGCTACCGAATCCTCCTATACTAAGCCGTCTCCACGCCACCCAAGAGCACAGCACACCTCAAATCCGGCCACATTCCAGCCATGAGGGTACACGCTACTCCCGCCATCTCTCCACTCCTAGTGCGTGGGCATTCGTCTTAGTATCGGATTAGCCGAAGTAGGCTTACCGGAGTATGTGACTAGTACTACAAAGTGTCTCATTCAGAAGATCCACAATGAGTGGCCTTTAAGCGACATAGTCGGCAACATTACCCAAAAATTCAAGATAAGTCACCCGACTAGTCTCTAATTCATTCTATCTTCTTTCTTTCTTTGGCCAGTATGCCATCTTTGATTGTATCAAAACTTTTACTTTGAAAGCCTACCATAAAGCATACTAAGCATACTACGCTTTTATAAATGAAAACATCTTCAAGGATGGTAAACAATTATCAAGGTAGGTAATGCATCAAGTAGGTAACATTTGAATTAAACAACTTAATGCAATAAGTAACATAGGTGATAAACTTTTCAAAGTAAACAAGGTAATGGCTTAATGCATAAACCGGGGCTTGCCTTCGTTGACGATCTCAGGTTCTGGATCAGTACCACAATTATCAAATCCCGTGACAACCGGGGATTCTTCCAGAACTTGCTCAACTAGAATCGTTTCGTTCTCGGGTTCTACACGAAATGATAACATATGCTTTAACATGATGATAATGTAAACATGATGCTTTCACGGTACATGAAATGTAAAAACACCCGCAAATGATTTTATTTCACGGTACAGTTGCAAGCCAACAAAACCAACTTGCAATCCTACCATTAAGAACCATACATGTGACTTGACCAAATGGATCTTGGAACCCTACTAGTCACAAAACATGACCAAAACAAGATCCAACACTAATCAAACATTTAGGGCTTGCCTTTATTTATTTTTGAATTAATTTGGAATGAAGCCCCAAAATGAACTTGTTCCAAATGACCTGAAAATTTTATGTAAGCTTCCTTATGACAAATTAGTGTACCAAAACAAATTTCATAATTTTTGGAATTATACAGTGACCTACAAAAATCATGGAAATTGCATTTTTCAATTAATGGACTGAATATTTGAACATTCAAAATTTATCCAAATTTCAAATTTCAAATTTTTAAATCATACTAGAACATGTACAGAAGCTACACAAAAATTTTCAGAATTTTTGGAGCTATGATTATTTTTCTACAAATTTCCAAAGATTCAGTACTATTCACAAATTCAGAAAATAAAAATTTTCACTGTTCTTCCTCACTCGCATTGACAACCTGGGCCCGCTGTCAGCGACATAGAGACAGGGCACGACGGCGCTGTTGCCAGCTCCGGCCAGCAAAATGCGTCGGCGGTGCTTCTCCGGTGAGACGGACTGTACCACCATACTCTACACCACGTCACGAATCTAACCCAATCCTTAGAACGACAGAAGACTCACGGGAGCGAGCTCCACGCCGGCCATGGCGGCTCGGGCACGGCGGCACACGACATAACCACGGCGACGTTGCAGTAGAGACTAAAGCGAAGTGATAAACACGTTCAGGAGCTCACTATGATCACGATGGTGGACTTGGTGAAGACGGAGATGGTCTAGAGCAGCCTGGCCACGGTGAGGGCAGTCGTGGCGGAGCTCCGACCGGTCACGGGGAAGACGGGTTGCGCCGAGTGATTCCGGCCAACACCAGCGACGAGAGCAAATCGAGGAGGAGCGCAAGACCGAGGCGATCGCATTGACGTAGCTGGGAACGACTGACGCGGCTCGACGATGCCTACGGCGAGCGGCGGAGCTACGCGGTGGCGGAGCAGAGCAAAGGGGAAGAATGGGAACGACGGCAGCGACTGTGGCTATTTATAGCCCGGAAGAAGGCGTCCGGCGTCGCCAGCGCACGGGCGGGTTCGCCACGGTGACATCGGCGTGTCACCGCGCTAGCAAGCGGTGAAAAACCGATCAGCGGCGGCAGCTCGGTGGCGAGCAGGGAGGTGGCAAGCTGCCCCGGTGGAATTTCAATTTATTTACAGTTTTGCCACTGAGTTTATTTAGCAAATTACTCTTAAACTTTCTATAGAAGTTGAAAATCTCCAAAAATAAAAGTTGCTCAACTTTTCAAGTACTACAACTTTGGTTTAAGAAACATTTTCCAATTCTACCTCCATTTTGAAATTCAAATTTGGGGTACATTTAAAGATTTGAATCATTTCAAAATTACTCCAAATTTTATATGTAAACTTGAAAAACTTTGAATACCAAAGTTGATCTTCATAAAATAATCTCCAACTTTGCTTTTTGTCTCAACCCCAAATTCCTCATGGATTTTGAATTAGTCAAAAGGGGCAAAAAGGACTTTTATAATCTGAAAATGAATTCAAATTTGATTTGTCTTCCTTTTACTTAGATTTTGATTTTTGACCAGTAACATGGCCCATTAGGGTTATTTGAGTCAAATGACACATGGCCTCATATGATCACATGAAATTTGACCCTTGTGGTCGTGATCTTTATTTAGGGTTCTTGAAACACATCACATGAAATAACAACATTATGAAATAAAGCTTATATAGTGAATGCATTCAAAATTTTCTACTATATGAATGCTTTGCAATGCACATGATGGCATGTCAAATTTTAGTATTAGGTCAAAACACCAGAGGTGTTACATTGTCGGTCAAAGTGAGGGGGCATGGCTCGTGACCTATGAGCTACCCTTGTCCGGTGGGCCCATTGTCAGTGAGTTGGGGCTTTAGAGCCCTGCCACTTACATCCAGTATGCATTCTTTGTTTCTTTTGGATCTCATAGTTTGAGTTTTTTAAGCGTGACTGACCTATACTTTCTGATAGTGGCCAGATACTGATGGGACTTAGCATCGCCCCACCTCCCATGCAGGAGGAGTGGAGACCCAGCTTGTAGTGAGTCACGACGAGTGGTGGGGAGAGCAGGGTGGTGGCGGTGCGACCTTCCCCTCCAGGGGCTATGCCCTCCCGGCCGGTCGCAAGTACGGCGACAGCGGCAGCGATGGTGTTGGCGGTGATCCTGGTGGCGACGGTGGGGGTTGGGTCAGAGGTGACCCTTGCGACCCCTCCTACAACAGTCATGGTGGAAGAGAGGAGGGAGACCGGGGTCCCTGCCTCGCCCGATGGAGGGACGCACAGCTCGCCCTCCTGGTTAGAGCTATTGGGGTCAAGAGAAGACGTGGCTAGACCAGAGGGAGAACAACCGCCGATGGGCCACGAGGTCAAGGTGGTGGAGATCCCTACCCCGACGAAGTAGGCACCAGGGTGGAGCCGCCAGCCAATCCACTGTCATAGGAGCTGGCGGTGGTCCGGTCGTCGGCTAGGCCTTCTAGCGGGTCAAGAGTGACCCATGAGCTGGTGTGGCCCCACCTCGGTGACCCAAGGAAGGCACAGATCATCCTTTAGGATGAGGAGGAGGTGAGGCTCTAGGACGTACTTGGGGGGAGAGGACTCACAATGGAGTCTGATCTCGCCGAAACCAGGGCGAGGCTCGAGGAGGCCTTGGAGCGGGTCAAGTCTGTCCATTAGGCGGTTATGGTCGACCTACCCCATGTCGTAGAGGTAAGTTTTTTGCATTTGTCCTTGACTCCTTGGTCTTTTGCTAGTTGTCTCAACATGCTTGCTTCTTGCTTTGCAGGGTTTGGAGGATATGTCGAGCCACAAGTCCTGTTTCCTCTGGGAGGAGCATGCTTGGATGGAGCGGGAGGCCACGGCATCGCGGTGGGTCACCGAGCTTGAGGACTAGCTGGAGTCCACCCACGATGAATCTCAAGACTAGGCAGCCGAGGTGATGGAAGCACGGGCGGTGAAACTGCTCACGGTGGAGCGGGCGACTACCGCTGAGCGGGGACTTGACGTGGCGAAGGTCCACAAGGCAGAGACTAAGGCGGTGCTCTAGAAGTCCCTAGCGGAGACCGAGGCAGTGCTCCAGAGTTCCCTAGAGGCTCTAGAGTCAGAGTAGAAGGCCCGGTCGGAGGTCGACCAGGAAGTGCTCGCGCTCCAGGGCTAGGTGCTTGGAACAGAGGAGATGAATGCTCGGCTATGTGAGCAGGTGGCTCAGCATGAGGAAGGACTCTCCAACCTCAAGAACACCTGCCTTGGTATGTACATGTTCTGCTTTTGATTGATGTCTTAGCTTTTCCTTTCCCTTGCTTCTGAGCTTGTCACCCTTCTTCTAGAACTAGGAGGAAGGGTTGGGTCGCTGGAGCAGGACCTAGAGACAGCCAAGGCAACGATTGGTTGGAATGCGAAGGCACTGGCCAAGTCCCTTGAAGAGTGACATGCTCTCAAGGGGGAGCTCGACCAGATCCACAACGTCACCTAGGTCATCGTCTCAGAGGTGTTTGGGTCAGCGCTGAGCACTAGCACGCCCGCTATCCGACTAACAGAGGTCCTGGACAAAGTTTGGGCGCTTATCTTTGACGGGATGTTCTATGGGATGTCAGGGGTGCTGACTTCGGTGGCGATGCACCACCTGGACCTAGACTTCATCACCATCTATAGTGGATACACCAACGGCTAGAGCCCGGACACAATCCATGCGCTCAAAGAGAGCTTGCTGCCACATGCATAGTTGGTGGCCGAGCAAGTCTCCACATAGTGGGTGATGGAGGCTCACCGTGTGAGCATAGCCGAAGGTACACATCTAGAAGACATTACCCAGCCAGTGGATGGAGTGGAGCTTGGGTCGGAAGCGAACATCCTCCTGCCTCCGACCAAGCCAAACATCGCCCCACCGGAGAGCGAGCAGCCCTTATCTTCGCTGGTCGTGCCGTCAGCCGATGCCGCCGGGCGGCCATAGTAGTATTTAGAGTAGAAGTAATTAGCATATGTAAAGGATAAGTTCATGGGGAAGTCCCCATATGAACAGTTTATATTGATGAATACATCAATTTCGTTTTGTGATGAATCACTTCATACGGGGAAGCTTGTCCTATCCATTCCTTATTTTTGCCCTAGCATCATTTTGTTTCTTATTCTTTCTTTTTTGCACCTGCCCATTTGAACTGTATGCTGCAACCTTAAGAGCCCGGGCGTGGCCCACGAGGCTCAGCTACTCGTAACCATAGGTCATGGTGGGGTGTGATCGGTCGGAATGTTTAAAACATAAGTTACGTAGGGTAATTAAAGGAATGGACTACCCTTTCGTTTGGGTAAAAAGGTATTTACAACATGATAGTAAAAAAAGAGGTGGTATCACACCCTTGTGGAGCCCCCGAGCGACCTAGGCCAAAAGTGTTTGGCCAGGGTGCTTGTAGGAGCAAACGTTAACTAAAAGAAAGCGGTAAGACCAAATTTTTAGGGGAAGAAACAACGTAACTATTCAATGTTCAAAGTGTTGGTGAGAACGTCGCCATTGTTCGGGCTAGGGTACTTGTTTAGTCGATCGAAGATGCATGGCTTGAGTCCTTAGAGGACCATGCCATTGGCTCGCTCGACCTGACTGTTAGTACGTGGATGTCCGACCGAGGCCCAGTCGATCCTAATGCCGTATCCATCACTGAAGTCCAGGAACTTCTTCTAGGTGAAGTCAGTTCCGTGGTTAGTGATGATATAGTTAGGAATGCTAAACCGGTAGATGATATCGAGGAAGAATTTGACCGCCTCTTCCGAGCAAATGTTGGTGATGGGCTTGGCCTCTATCCACTTGGTGAATTTGTCAACCGCTATGAGTAGGTGAGTGAAGCCGCCTGGGCCCTTTTTGATGGGTCCTACCATGTCGAGGCCCCAGACCACAAATGGCCAGGTGATGGGGATGGTTTGAAGCTCCTGTGCCGGCAAGTGCATTTGCCGAGCGTAGAACTGGCATCCCTCACACCTGCGGACGACCTCCTCTCCATCTCATAGCGCGGTGGGCAATAAAAACCTTAGCAAAATGCTTTTTCGACCAGTGACCTTGAGGCCAGGTGATGTCCGTAGATTTTGGCATGGACCTCGAGGAGGAGCTGCTTGCCTTGGTCGGTAGGGACGCACTTCATGAGTACTCCTGACAGCCTTTGTTTGTAAAGTTTGTTACCGAACATGATGAACGTCTTGGTGCATCAAGCGATCCATCATGCTTTAGTCTTTTTGGGTGGGAGAACCTCCTCGAGGAGGTAGGCGAGTAGCGGTGCTCGCCAGTCGGCTTGATCGAGTGCCACCACGGTGACATCATCATGGAGGCACTAGGGTTAGAGCCCTCGAGCATCAGGTTGGTATTGGGGTGTGTCTAGATTGGACCTTCCAGGATACGGGCAGACAGTTCGTGAAGGTCATTGATGAAGACCCTGTTCAGAGACGGAACCCACTAGGTAGCCAATTTTACGAGAAAATTGGCGGCATCATTGTCCTTTTGGGGGACATGGTGTAGCTCGATCCCCTAGAATCTATCCTCGAGCTTACGCACCTCTTGGTAGTATGCTGCAATGAGGGGGCTTTTGTAGGAGGACTCCTTCATGACTTGGTCCATGACCAACTCCAAGTCGTCGTGAACGTAGAGTCGCGTAGCACCGAGCTTGATGGCGATGTGTAGTCCATTGATGAGGGCCTCGTATTCCATGGCATTGTTTAAGGCCAAAAAGTGGAGCTAGATTGCATAGCGGAGCCTACTCCCATTCGGGGAGATAAGAACCACTCTAGCCCTAGAGCCGGGTGCCATTATGGACCCATCGAAGTACATCATCCAGTACTCATGGGTGACATCTAGGGTCCAGAGCTAGACCTCCATCCATTCAGCGACAAAGTCCATGAGAGCCTAAGACTTGATAGCGGTACGGGGGATATACCTGATGTTGTGGCCCATTAGCTTGAGTGCCCACTTGGAGATTTGACCTATGGCGTCATAGTTGCGGATGATGTCTCTGAGCAGCTATGAAGTGATGACCAAGACTTCATGGTCAGTGAAGTAGTGCAGGAGCTTCCGGGTCGCCATCAACATGGAGTATAGAAGTTTTTGCACCTAGGGGTACCAAACCTTGGGGTCGGTGAGTACCTCCCCAACAAAGTATATGGGTTGTTGGACCTTAAGTGGTGTCTCGGCTCCTCCCTTTCGATGACTAGGGTGGCACTCACCACGTGGTTGCTTGCCGTGACATAGTGGAGGGGTTCTCCCTGTTCAAGAGTGGTGAGGATTGGGGCCGACGTTAGTGATGCTTTGAGGCTTTCTAGGGCCTGTTGTGCCTCCTCATTCCAGACAAACATGTCTGTCTTTTTGAGAAGTTTGTAGAGAGGCATCCCCCGCTCGCCTAGCCGAGAGATGAACTGGCTTAGGGCGGCCAAACAGCTGGTGAGCCTTTGTACGCCCTTGATGTTGCGTATGGAGCCCATGTTGGAGATGGCCATGATTTTTTTTGGGGTTGGCCTTGATGCCACGTTCGGACATGATGTATCCAAGCAGCTTTCCCTTTGGAACCCTGAAGACACGTTTTTTGGGATTCAATTTGATGTTGAACCTTCAGAGGTTCGCGAATGTTGTGGCCAAGTTTGTGATTAGGTCGCAAGCTTGAGCCATTTTGACCACTATGTCATCAACATAGATGGCGATTGTTGGTTTTGGCCGCTCAACTTAGTCAAGCTAGTCGAGCGGGTCGATTTGATCGGTGAAGCATTGCTGCATGCACCGTTGATAGGTGGTGCCAGCATTCTTTAGACCGAAAGGCATGGTTACATAGCAGTACGAACCATACAGGGTGATGAACAAAGTTGCGAGCTGGTCAGACTCTTTCATCGCAATCTGGTGATAGCTTGAGTAGGCATCCATAAAGGAGAGGATTTCACATCTTGAGGTGGAGTTGACTATCTGGTCTATGTGTGGCAAAGGAAAATGATCCTTTGGGCATGCCTTGTTGAGGCCAGTATAATCAATGCACATTCTCCATTTCCCAGTCTTCTTTTTAACAAGAACAGGATTGGCAAGCTAGTCAGAGTGGTATACCTCCTTGATGAAGCCGGCTGCTAGGAGTTTGGTGACCTCCTCACCTATGGCCTTGCGCCTCTCATCGTCGAAGTGACGCAGGCGTTGCTTGGTGGGCTTTGAGCCCAGGATGAGGCATAATGTGTGCTCAACGACCTCTCGCGGTATGCCTGGCATGTCGGAAGGTTTCCATGCGAAGACATTGCGATTGGCGCATAGAAAGTCGACAAGCTCGCATTCCTATTTGGCCAGGAGTTGGGTCCCGATCCACACCATCTTGGTTGGGTCGGTGGGGTCGATCCCCACTGCCTTGGTCTCCTCGAGTGGGCAGAAGGCAGTCGAGGAAGTTGGCTTGTTGTAGTCCGGGACTACTGGGGTCGACAACTCCCCAAGCCAAGGGAGCTCAGATGAGTTGATGACGGCAGTGGCAAGCTTGAAATGCTCATGGTCGCACATGTAGGCGTGCAAAAAGGTGCTACCCATGGTGATGACACTGTTCGGTCCTGGCATCTTCAGCTTGAGGTTGGTGTAGTTGGGGATCGCCATGAACTTGGCGTAGCATGGGTGCCCCAAGATGGCATGGTAGGACCCTAGGAAGTCCATCACTTCGAAGGTGAGGACATCCAAGCAAAAGTTGGCTCGGTCACCAAATGTGACGGGCAGGTCGATTTGCCTGAGCGGGTACGCCTGCATCCCTAAGGTCATGCCATGGAAGGGAGAGCTCACTAGGTGGAGCTCCGACCAGGGGATGCACATGGCATCGAGGGTGTCGACGTAGAGGATGTTGAGGCCGCTGCCTCTGTCCATCAACACCTTGGTGAGGCACTTCTTGCGAACAATGGGGTCTACGATGAGCGGGTAGCGACCTAGTCTGGCGACATGGGAAGGATGGTCCCTCTGATCAAAAGTGATCGGAGATTCTGACTAGCGAAGGAAGGAGGGGATGTCCATTTCGGCGACGCATGCCTCTCTGTAGTGCACTTTGTGCTGGCGCTTGGAGTAGATGGCATCGGATCCCCCGAAGATCATGATGCATTCCTCAGGGTCAGGAAAGTCATCCCCATCCTTGCCCGCCGTGCCTCCTATCTTGGCTACTGCCTCCTTGCCCTTTCCTTCTTTTGACCCACCAACCTATCATAGGAAGCACTTGAGGAGCACGCATTCCTTGTAGAGTTGCTTAATGAGGTAGGCATGGTTGGTGCATGGGCTATCCATGAGCTTGTCGAAGTGATCAGGCTGGCCCTACTAGGGCTGCTTGCCCATGTGATCGGCCGCGGTGACCAACATGGAGTTGGCCAGTCGATGCCAATCCTTCTTGTTCTTTTGGCCCCTCTGTGTGGAGGGGCCCTCATCTTGATCCTCGCACTTGGCCTTGCCCTTGTCTTGGCCTCCGTTGAAGACCGCTTCGACTGCCTCCTCACCGAAGGTGTGGTTCATGGCGACATCGAGCAGGTCGGGGGTGGTACAGGGCTTCAGACAACCAAGCTTGTGGATCAAGGACTCACAGGTTATCCTAGAGAGGAACGCGCTAATGACATCCGCATCGACGACATTTGGGAGGGAGTTGCATTGTTTGGAGAACCTATGGATGTAATCCTGTAGGGACTCATTGGGCTCCTACTGATAGCTCTTGAGGTCCTAGGAGTTCCCTAGGCAGACATATGTCCCCTAAAAATTCCTGATGAAGATCCTCTTGAGGTCCGCCCAATCGTGGATGCTGTCATGCGGGAGGAATTTGAGCCATGCTCAAACATGTCCCCCACACAGATGGGGAGGTACTGAATGATGAAGTGGTCATCATCCACTCCTCTGGCTCGATAGGCGAGCTAGAAGTCTTCGAGCCATATACTAGGATTCGTCTCCTCGGTATATTTGGTGATGTTGGTAGGCGGTCGAAAGCGCTATGGGAATGGCGCTCTCTAGATGCGTTGGCCAAAGGCCCATGGTCCTAGCCCATCCAGGCTGGGACTCTGGTCGTTGGGTCGGTGACCATGCCTAGGGTGCGTTTCACCGGTCCCCTCAATGGTTCGGCTGGAGCCTGTGCCGCCTGCTCTCACCGCCACCTAATGAACATCATCATCATGTTGAGTCTGACGCCGGTTGTTGAAGATGACGTGAGTGTCTTGGTTTAGCCCGAGGCGTTCCCACATAGGTGGCCAGTGTGGAGCGGGCGACGGGTCAGGCCATGGTGCAGCTACGGCCTCCTATTCCATGCCTGGTGACTATAGAGGTGAGTGGATGGAGTGATTCATCTGGTGTGTCCCCACTCCCTTGGTGTGGAGAGAGGCTGTGAGTCGGTGTCACGACGCGAAGCTCTTCGCCTATTGAACGGTGGTGGTTTCCACCAGCGCCTAGAGGTTCCGGTGGACTGCCTACTCCTAGGGCTCGATAGGCTCTGGTAGGACGCATAGAAGCATCGCCACAGCAGCGATGTTCTAGCTAGCCTGAGCGAACTATGGGGGATCGTTCCCCCCATCCATGATGTTGCGCTAGACCTGGCGGGCGTGACCCTAGGTGCCGCTCGCTGGGTTATGCACATAGGGCGCAGCGTGCTCCTACGCACATGCGAGGGCTTCCGTGCAAGGGTCCAGAGGGGTGTGGGTTTGTAGAGACTCCGCTACCACCGACGGTTGTCCTAGGACGTCTGCCATAGCACACTCCTAGGACAGAGGGTGGCTAGGTGCCACAACATCGCCGATGCTAGAGCCGTCGCTCTCAACGTCGTCATCCATGAGGTCATGAAAAGAGATGTGAGAGGGGGTAGCACTAGCATGTTTTAGAGCCCCCGTGCATACGCGTTCGCGGGGGACACAAGGCCATAGGAGAACCGATCACATGGCGGTCACGACAGGGACAACGAGGTCCCTCTGGAGAGTCGGTGGAAAATATAAAAAAGCGAGTAAAGAACAGTATGTACGTTACTCACTGTGGGGTTTGAGCCTAGCGTAGGCTCAGAGCAAAGCGTAGGCGTCTCGTCGTTGAGGTCGTCGGGTGGCCTGGAGCCGACGGAGGGCGCTCATCCTCCAACAGGCGCTGGGATGAGTGCCTCCTTGTGGAGGCGAAGCACGCCGAGCTAGTCAGCGACGAAGTCTAGGCTTCTGAAGAGGAAGGTCTGGGATGGCTCAAAGATAGATGGAACCCAAATCCCAACAGGTGGGAGTGCGAGAAACTCCAGCGAGCCAAAGCGAGTCATATCGCTTGAGCCCGCCATGACGAAGATGGCAGAAAGGTGGGCCATCCGATGACCAAAAGCATGAACGTACGACATCTTCCCCATGGACGGCGCTAACTATCGGTGCGAAAAGTGACCAACACATAAATATTTGTAGTTTTGCCATACGTTGTGATCGGATGTGGCCTAGCACTCAATGACATAGGGTTTATACTAGTTTAGGCAACGTGCCCTACGCCTAGTTTGAGTCAGTTGGTGACTTTATTCCTGAGCCCAAGTGCTTGAAGTTTGCTGTGGGGTTACAAACAAGGAGTAAGATGGGGGGTATCAGAGGTCCGGTCGGACTTCAGACCGAAGGGTCAAGAGTGACGGGAGCTCCAACGTGCGCTAAGTGTTCGAACATATGCTCTATTTGGCTTTCGAGCTCTAGAGCCAAGCAGAGAGAATCAGAGCGATCCGTCTGTTGTTCGTTGGAATCGTTCAAACCGATCATCGTTCGAATCATTCGAACTGATTGTCGTTCGACTCGTCCTCCTTTTGGAGAGAGCGCATCCCCTTTTATAGCTGAAGGGGACGTCTTTACAAGAGAGAGAGTGTGAGAGAAAGAGAGAGTGTGTGATACCTAGTCTTATTGCCCACGCCATCGGGTACAAGGTGGTTTGTCGGCGCCCACAATACTATTGATGGCTGGATGCATGTGGTTGGTTCCACAGTGTTCTTCTAGTTTGGCAAATATCGGCGCCTACCATACTGTAGGTCAAATGTCGATGCCCATAACATTGTTCGTGTTCTGACACGTCTGGAAGGTTGCAGAGCACCCTTCTAACATGACCTGTTAGTACTGTCCTGCAGGTGTGCAGGGTACAGTCCTCGATATTGTGGTTGACTTGAGAGCCCTGCCATACTTGCTCCACCTGATTCTTTGGGTTCTTACCGAGCAGGCATCCCCATTTTGTTGTTTCCTAGTCGGCTCTGACCGCATTGGTCAGAGAAGAGCTATAAGCAGAGGTTCGGTGTACTCCCGGTCGGAGAAGCAGATTGGAGTCGAAAGCGAGCGTCGTCCTCTCCTTTGCTAGGCCTTCCGGTCGGAGAGGCAGGCCAGAGTAGGAAGCGAGCATCGTCCTCTCCTTGGCCAGGCCTTTCGGTCAGAGAGGTGGGTCAGAGTTAGAAGCGAGCGTTGTTCCTCCTTGGCTAGGCCTTCCGGTTGGAGAGGCGGGCCACAATTGGAAGCGAGCGTTATCCTCTCCTTGGCCAGGCCTTCCAATCGGAGAGGTGGGCCGAAGTCAGAAGCGAGCATCATTCCTCCTTGGCCAGGCCTTCTGGTCGGAGAAGTGGGCCGGAGTCGGAAGCGAGCGCCGTTCGTCCTTAGCCAGGCCTTCTGGTCGAAAACTGGATCGCCCTTCTAGAACGTCATTAGGTTTTTGGGCCGGCCCAGGAGTTGCGCGTTGTTCGCAATGTCGTTTGCTGGGGTGAGCTTTTGCTGGGAAGCAGGTCCATGAGGGATCCTGGGTTTATGAACCCGACACATATATTGAGAGAAAGAAGCCATAGCATTTGGTTCCTAGGAACAAAAAAAACCCGCTGGAAGGGGATAGACATGCAAAATACTTCAATTTAATTGTAAGGGAAACATAGATAAACATAAAACATGATCAAGGACCAAGCAATGCTTAAAGAACATTTTTTTCTTAAAAAACTTTACTAATCTTTTATTAGCTCTGCAGCAGCGGCAGCCACAGCCGCAGCTGCAACAAGTCTAGCCGAGCACACTGATTATAGTTTTAGCCTTTGACTAATGAAACCAAACTATCAAAAAGCACCAAACACATGACTAATAAAGCAGTTTACGTTGATGTTTGACGACAATCTATGTTTGGTAAAAATTTTCATAGCTATTGTCTCCATAACACGACATGCCCACTTCATACCACCCTTCTGTTACCAAAATGTTTTTCACCAGTAACATTTTCATTGTTTTTTGTTTCATTGATGGTTTTATTAGTCCTGTTTATATCCACCTCAACTAAACTTTAGCCAGCTAATTTGGCTAGCTATAGTTTAGCTAGCAAAGGTATAGCCAACTAAAGTTTAGCTTGAGCTACTTAGATCCTCTAGCTAATTGGTGTTTATTGACCATATTTGCCATTTCTTCCTCGCTCCATCTCTATTGCTTCACCATCGAGCACTCGACACTCCCACCCTCATTTTCACTCCAACTCAAGTGCAGTGTCGCACCGCATGTCCTCGACTCCCCCTTCTTCTACCCCCCCTGCGTCGGCAAGGTCCAGAGGGAAGTCCCTGGCGCTGCCGCAGAGCGTGTCGCCAGTGAGGATGCTGACCCCGCGTCGGCGCAAGGCGCCAGTAACTTCACCGCCACCGTCGCATGGAGAAGGTGCTGCAACACTACCTGGAGAACATATTGTCATGCGCTCCGGCAGCCTATGCCCCGGCGGGGAGGCTCTAGTGCCGCTCATTGAGGGGTCCAATGCCGAGGACTCTGGTTGTTGTGAGGGGTTCGTGCATTGGGTCTATGGCCACCTGACACACACGCTATCCATGGCCTCCTCTGTGGCAGCTGATGGTGGTCTCGGCGGGTCGAGCGGCTCATTCCGGCGCTCCAGCCCTGTGGTGGGTGTCGTGGCACGCTCCACCGGGTTTGCTAGGGAGCGGTGTTGCCAGTCGGCAAGGCCTGCTCGCGGGAGGAAGCACGGTGGATTACCAATGATGATAGGCGGCGGCGGCCCTCGCGGGAGGAGGCATGGATGGGGACGAACGGGCGGGTGAGGGGGATTTTTCACGGAGAGGTTGAAGGGCATTTTAGACTTTAACCACTTTTTAGCTGGGTTTAGTGCTCTCAACCAACTAAAAACATCTCTAAGAGATTCTCCATATCCTTCCTAAATGCTAGGAATATAGATTTTGTTGAAAAAGTACCTTCCAACAGCTTTCTCTAAATGGTTATCCAAATATAGCCTTCTTCTATTTTGGGTTTTTCGCTAGCCAAAAATAGAAGACCAGAGTGGATCTCTAAAGTGTGCACGAGATGTAAAAAAATTGTTGGAGAGTGAAAAGATATAGAAAATGATATTTATGCAAATGACTATAAATGATGATTTAGAAAAGTTAGATTTAGAAAGATTCTCGGAGATGCTCTAATGGGATAATGAGTTTTCCATTAGTTAGGAGGATTTTAGCTGGCTATTAAGCTGGTCTGCTTGATCCAAACATAGCTAAGGTACCGTTTAGTTTCCTTCCATTTTAGAAAATTTTTCAAGATTCTCCGTCACATCGAATCTTTGGACGCATGCATGAAACATTAAATATAAATAAAAAATAAAATTAATTACACAGTTTAGACGAAATTCACGAGACGAATCTTTTAAGCCTAATTAGACTATGATTGGACACTAATTGTCAAATAACAACGAAAGCGCTACAGTACCATTTCGCCAACTAAACGAGCCCTAAAATTAAGTAACTAAAGTCTGGGCTGATTTTAGCCTACCAACAGGCGCACTCGACTTTTGGGTCCAAGCACGAGCCCAGCAAAGAAGCCCAATAGGCAGGCCATCGGCGCACTCGTCCGATTCCAGCCGTCTGCTTCTGCTGCCTCAGTAGTCAGTCCTCACGAGCGGAGCGGCAGCCGGCAGGTGACTCTGCAGAACCCTTTTAGCCCCTCTAACTCACTCTGGGCATAATTAACCGAAGACCGAACCGAAAAGACCGAGACCGAGACCGAAAAGACCGAGACCGAAAAGTTCGGTCATGAGTTCGGTCCTGGCTCCCAACTAACCGAAGTAACCGATAGAAGTTCGGTCATATGTGTCGGTTAACCGAAGTGACCGAACTGACCGAAGTTCTGTAGACTTCATTCGTAATGTCATTATGTGTGATTGTGATTTGTGAGAACTGAGAAAGTTGTGTGCTAGAACTTGTCATAATAATGTGTGGTTTGTTTTATATATTGTGTTGTTATTTTTTTGCCTTCAAATAGCAAGCATGCTGTTGAAAATTACTATAGATTCTACTATTGTTTGTGGCTGCTACTCAGGTCCGGTTAGTTCGGTCGTGACCGAGACCGAACCGAACTCACCGAGACCGAACTTCCTCGGTCTTCGTTTTTTGCAAAGATCGATCGGTCTCAGGTTTCTGATGACCGAACTGACCGAATGACCGAGGAACCGAACCGATCGGTTCGGTCTGACCGAATGCCCCAACTCCGGCCACCCTACCCTGGCCGCCGCCATCTCCGTCGCTGCAGGCGCCTCCGAGGTCAGTCAGACTCCCGCTGCTCCCAAACAAACCTGGTCCGTGTGTTGGTTAGCCCTGGAACAGAAGCTGTAACGGGGGTGCCGGTTCTTGTTCCCGACAGGGTCGGTTCCTTCTCATGCGTTTCTCCTTGGACGGATTGCTCGCAAAAGATTTCTTCCTGCTTTGTTATTTCTTCCATTGCGCGACAGAGATTAGTTACGGATGCAGATTAGGCCCTACATTTTGGGATTTCAAGGTGCATTCGTTCGGGGGCGCGCACTTAGAACCTTGATGGTTGGGTTATGTATATGCGCGTTCGGGGGTTGAAAGCGTTGTGGACCCTAAGATGATGAAATTGCGAGGGGCTGCAGTTGGTAAAATGGAGTAGCTGGAGCAGACGGATTGTGTCGTTCTAGATCGTGCTTTTGTGTGTATGTCCCGAGATGACTATCAACGAGAAGGGGAAACGATATGGTTCCATTGCTAGTCTATAAGCATTCTTTGCTTACCATCTTGCGCATCTGAATAAGGAGGCCCAACCAATTGGCAATCTATGGAGATTTTGATCCAACTTGTTTTGTGGCCTCATAGCATCCTTCCTTAGTATTAGTCAGTTAAATGTGCTATGTTAGCCACTTTATCTCTTTGATGAAGATTAGCTTGTTAATTTCTTGTGTTTCATACACTGCTTACAACAATTAAGGGCAGCTGAAGGACAGATACCAATTACAGGGCTTGGCATGCTCGTTAGGTTTTATCCCCTGATGAATGATTTGTTTTAGTTTTAACCTAGCTATTGCTCCGTTGCAATTCTTGAATTTCTTTGAGATCATTATGACTGAATATGTTAACACACTAGAAAAGTAAGCTGTACACAGTAAGGTTGAGGAACGGAGAGAATGAAAGAGAAAATGTAGTAGCACCTGTTGATGAAGTGTGCTGTTACAGGCGCTTTATGTTAAGTTGATCAGTTAATTAACATGCCATGGAGCTTACACCTGTGCTGGTCTTCAGAGATGATTTTATATAAATCTGTTGTCAGTTGTCACTTGTGTCAAGTATTAATAGTTCATGGTAGGAGTGTTTCTTAAGGAGATGACTTTGAATAAATGAAAAAAATAATGTTTGCTGTCTGTAGTCGACGGACCGTGAGGATTATCTGTAATGTGTAGTTATACAAGCACATCAAAATGATGCTGAATTATCATGCAAGGCGCCATATGTAGCTTTTTCTTGCTTTTGTTTACTGAACGACCATTTTTTTATGCCTTCTCTGTCAACTACAGGACAAGCAATGAAGAAAAGACAAGTTACACAAACTACCTGCAGTGCAAAGCAGATGCAAAAGAAGAGGAAAAAGGTTATGTAACGTATAGCCACATGGTTCAATTTTGGGATTCCTCCTAATACTGTTTGTCTGGAGAGTTTCAACTTAATGTTAGAAGCCATTGGACAGTTTGGCCCTAGTTTACAGGGTCCCTCTCCGGATGAGCTTGATGGGCCATTATTACAGAGACAAGTTCTGGCTATTAATGATTCAGTTGAAGCACTGAAGAAATCTTGTGCATTGGAAGGATGTTCTCTTCTTGTTAATAGAGGGTTTGGTGATAATGAATCTTTTGTGCTAAACTTGGCAGTCCATTGTTCGCACGGTGTGTTTTTCCTTCGTTCCGTCCGTCTACCATCAGATGGAGACGATGAATCACATGTTGTCGAACTAGTTGACTCCTGTCTTGAAGAAGTTGGAGAGAACAGTGTGGTTCAAGTTGTCACAGATATTAATTCAAAAATGTTGTCAGCAAGAATGCTTATTGAAAAGAGGCCCAAAATATTTTGGACTTACTGTGCTGCAGATACCATTGGCTCAATGCTTGAAGACATTGGCAATATTCGTTTGATCAGGAAAACAATTGCTAAGGCAAGGTTTCTCACTGCTTTTATTTATGGCCAAACACATTTGTTGGCCATGACACGTCAGTTCACCAGCCATTGGGATCTAGTTCATGTTGGGATCAGTTATTACACCACTTGTTTCTTAAACTGGAAGAGCATTTATGACAAGAGGATTGAGTTGAAAGGTATGTTTATTTCCAAAGAATGGGAGGACAGCAAATGGTCAAATGGAGCTTCGGGCAAGAAATTCTATAACCTAGTAGTTAGTAATGAGTTCTGGCATGGGGTGCTTTATACTATAAACAGTTTTGAGCCACTAGTGGATGTTCTGAGGAGGATTGGTAGCGGCGGACCCTCTATGGGGTACATATATGGTGAGCTTGCAAAGGCTAAAATAGAAATTGCCCTGCGTTTTGAGAACAAGGAAGAACATTATTTGCCAATATGGGATTGTATAGATTTCAGATTAAATTTTGCCCTTAAGACACCATTGCACCTAGCTTGTTTTTATCTGAATCCATTCTCCTACTATCCATCCAAAGATGAAATTGAAGATGCGGGAATCTTCGGAGGTGCAGTTGTTGACTGTATACATAAAATGCACCAAGATGAACCTACGCAAGAGAAAATTGTGCATCAATTGAATCTTTACAGAACTGGGTCACAGAGTTTCAAAACAGCTCATGTCATTCATACTAAAATGAATCTCGATCCAGGTAAGTTTCATTTGGGAGGAAGCTCTAGTTATTTCTCGGTTTGTTTGTCATTTGTTGCGGTGATGATTATTTGTAGTCCAATATTCAAGGTAACATTTTTCCTATGTTTAGTTTCTTGGTGGGAATTACATAGCGGTGCAGCAAAGGAGTTGAGCACAATGGCGATGAAGTTGTTGAGGTTAACTTGTGGCTCACTGGCATATGAGGAAAGTTGGATCGAGAAGGTAACATAGTGATACGTTAGTTTGAAGTATCTATCTGCCAATTCTTCAAGCTATCGTCATCCCATATGTGTAATTATGAACTTCATTTTCTTTGACCCCTATTCAGCTTCATATTAAGAAACCTTGTTGGGTTAAACGTAAGCAATTTGAGGATTCAATGTTTGTGACGGTAAACAGGAGGATACAAGGGAAAACTCAAATGAGAAATAGAGATCCTGTACTTGCATACATTTCTGATGAAGATGAACCTTTTGAATGGCTGGTGGGCAGGTTTTGCAACTATGCTGAACAAGATGAAAATCATGCTTTTCGTACGGCACGAGCAAACGTTAATGAGAAAGTAGGACTTTCAATGCAAGAAAAGAAACTATTGGACTATGATGAGTATACTTCAACTCATTGTTTTTGAGACGTCGCCTAGGCGACAAAGCGTGCCTATGGTGCTGGGTGTCGGGGTCGCCACGGCATGCGTGCGTATGGTGTCCGCCATATGAGATTAGGCGTCGAGTAGGCGTGGAAAGGCGTTGGGCGAGCGCCTAGAGGCTTGTGGTGGATGCCGGAGCAGCAAGTTGAGAGGAAGACATAATCGGGCGGGGAATCGAGTGGATGCAATGAAAACTGGTGGGAATTGACAGTGTCGCGTCCGCGCTAGAAGGAAAAGGGTGGGAATCGACCGCGTATATGTTGTTGCGTGGCAAACCTCCCGCTCGAGGGCTTTTACCACAGGTGCGGGCCGCTACAGCTTCACGGAGAGAGGAGAGGAAAAGAGGAGGCGGCGGCGGCGGCCCTGCTTCTTGGCGGCGGAGGCAGAGGCGGAGGCTTGCCGCTCCTTGCTCGAGTCCACCGGCCGCGCGCACCTCGCGTGAGTCCGCCCCTGCATCTCCTCCTGGCTGCTCAAGTCCATCAGGGGTCCGTCCGCACCGTACCTATAGCTCCTGCCCATCCGCACCTGCTCGCCCATCTCCGTCAACCGTCTACCCGTCCGCCTCGTATGCTCCCTACCTCCTCTCTGGCCTCCTCTATAGCCCTACTTCCCTCCTCTTCCTCTGCTTCCCTCCTCTTCCTCTGTTTCTTTCCCTCTTCCTCTGTTTCTTTCCCTGCAGCACTAGTCATTAAGTTATATTATGTTATTAGAGATTAATTTGTGGCTATTGAGTGATGAGAGATTTCAGATTTGCTATTTTGCTACTTTACGTTGTGCACTAGCACTCTTGTAGAATTATTTATTATGGTATTACATGCTAAGACTTGGTAATATTAAGGTATGATTTGCTTCTGAATTTTAGTATAATTATATATTAAGATGATCGTATGGCGTCGCCTAGGCGTCCACCATAAACGCCTAGGCGTTGTGAAGGGGTATGGCGCCGCATGTCGCCGCAGCGCCTCAAAAACAATGCTTCAAAAACAATGCTTCAACTGAAGAAGTGGATGAGGATAGTGATTAAGAACAACCAAACTGCTCCGGCAGCACGAAGACATCATCCAGTGCCTCATGCTCAAAGCGAGTGAAGAGGCCACGGTCTGGGAAAGGATTTCTATGGGACAATGAGCGCGAGGGAAGCGATGGAGAAGTCAGCCACTGAGCTCTGTTGATGTTGTATGGGTTGTTGATTTCTTTTATGATCCCTGAACTGCTAGATGTTACTACTGACTTTGGATATTGTTAATCTGTTGCCCGCACTGAGCTGGGACTGATGTATGTTTTTTCTGGCTGGAGCCTGAATGGTTTGCCTGTTCAATGCAATGCATAACATTTGGACAAGTTATTAACAGGAGCATTATTTATTCGTAGTGGCTTAGCACCCATACAACCCCGTTCAATGCAATGCATAACATTTGGACAAGTTATTAACTGATGTTTGTTAGCTCCCGTTGAAGGCTGGGGATACCAGTACATGACATGGTAACAAATTGACACAAAGTACTCCACCGTTTAAAGTATACTGGTTTAGTGGTTTTGAACGACGTGCCTTTCCAGCAAAACCATTTTACAGTAAAAAAAATGTGACTATGTTGCTTTGCTAACCTTGGAATTGTGACATGATTGTTGTCCCGTTCGGCTTACCTTATATCCGACTTGTTCGACTTTTTTTTTTCAGCCGGAACAGTATTTTTCTCTCACAACATTTCAGCCAGAATAATGTTTTTCAGTCACTTTCAGTCAAGTTTCAGTAAGCCAAACGGAACCTGTTTGTATCTGATTAAGAACAAGTCGTCGACATCCTTCCATACTGGCAGAGCATCTGGTTAGCACATCGGCATATTGTCAATAATGAAACAGGAGAATTAAAAAAAATACAGACGAGGATCATTCGCACAAAATGAATGGATTGACCAGCCAGTGGTCCTCCTGACAGCCTCCTCAGACCAAACAGCGAACTTTTTAACTTGGGTCTTCAACGATACTTGTTCTTGCACGCAGTGGCGGATGCAGAACAGGATTGAAGGAGGCTGGTCTCTTATTCTTTCTCTCTCTCCATTTTTCTTCTTTCTCTCTCTATTTTTCTTCTTTTCTGCACCTCTTCTTCTCCCTCACCCTTCCCGTATTTCCATTGATGCACCAGCTGTAGGGGGCTGGAGCCCCCCAACCCCCTGTAGATCCACCCCTGCTTGCACGCTCACACTAAATAGATTATTCTCTTTGTTCTTTTACATGTTGTATTAATTTTATCTTAAAATAAACATTTCTATTTTTTATCATCAGTTTCAAAAAATTGTATATGTTAATAACACACGAGTTATGTTTTTTTAGATTCTGAGAAATACTTTCATAATATATAGTTTGCATGATATGCAACTACATATATTTTTCTTTTAAATTGATGATCGAAGTTAGGAATGCTTGACTTACGATCCGACATGTAAAAAATAGGAGTAAGTAATAGTGTGTTTGGTTCATAGATTGAGCTCATCCGGCATGAGTTGCTCCCACATGCAAGGTAGAATGGTTTCGTCCATCGTTTTCCTAGAGAAACGCCTAGCCCTTGGCTTGCGGAAATGTTGTGCGGAATGTCATCATGACAGATGGGTCAAACTTGCGCTGCAAACTAAACAACACAGCTAGGTTGAAAGTGATGAAGGACGAAGAAACCTTTCATTTTTAATATTAGAAAAAGATATACATATAGATATAGATAGCAAATATGCCCATGCGTTGCATAGGAATTTACATCTAGCACCATCTGTTCTAATATGTTTTGGGATCAAACTTAGTACTACAGAACGTGTGATATTATATTCTATCTGGTATGAGTATGGTCATGCAACAGCGGAGGGTGAATGGAATCTAAGGATGGGCTAATTCAAATACATGCACCGCTTTCCATGCTCTTTTCTCCTTTTCCTCGTAGGCCTCAGGACCGTCGAAGATGAGCATGGTGTCCTTGATGTTCGAGTACTCATCTCGATCGCCCCACCGTCTCTGCACTTGCCGTTGTCAGGGTGGCGCCCCTTGCTACTTCCTTCTCACCCTCTTTCGCAATCCACTTCTTGTACGTGTTGCAGTCTTTGGCAAGGTGGGTCACCGGGAAGCCATGGTTATGGCAGGGACTGTTCATGATCTTGTCGAACTTGTCCCGATTGTTCTGCTTCTGCTTCCCGCATCCGCTCTTCTCGGCGTTGGCAACGAAGTCCCCCTTGCGCTTGCGGTCCTTCTTCCCAGATGAGGAAGGATCGACATTGTTGTCGTGGTGGGGCTTGTACTTGTCGTTGCTGACATTGACGGCGTCTACCCCATCAACATGCTCATGAGTAGTGGTGATGTACATGCTAGCAATGATGATAGCGATAGTGATGATGATGAATATGAATCACCTTCTTATGATGATCTTGTTAAATTGCTAAATCAATACACTAAGATCATTAGAAAGAGTAGAGCTAAGAATGAAAAACTAGAAGCTAAGAATGATTCACTTTTAGCAAAATGTGATATAACCGAAAAGGCTAGTGTTGAGCTTAGAGAAGCAAATGATGCTATATCATCCAAACTCAAGGAGCTCAAATCTTCTAAGAAAGAGCTTAAAGATAAACATGATAAACTTGAGGGTATGCACAAAGAGCTCATCACTAGCGACAACAAGCTAAAAGAAGAATATACTACTCTGAAGATCAATCATGATAATCTTGTCATTGCTCAAGAATTTCTATCAAATGAGCCACATGATGCTACTAACAATGTTGTTAAGATTGATATAGCTACATCATGTGATAATTTGATCATTGAGAGCTTTGAGCAAAGCTCTAGTAGCAAGGGCAAGCAAGTGGTTGAGGCCGATGATTATGATGAGTTTGTCAAGCTCAAGAATGACAATGAAAAGCTCAAGAAAGATCTTGAAGAGCTCAAGACCACCAACACCATAGTGCTTGAAACTCATTATCATGATGGTGACTTGATTCTTGAGAATGAGAAGCTCAAAGAAGAGAACAAGAAGCTCAAGGAAGAGAAAAATAATGATATTCTCAAGGAAGAAAACAAGAAGCTCAAGTTGGAGAAAGAACATCTCAAGATTGGATTGAGCAAGTTCACAAGAGGCAAGCATCTTCAAAGTGAGCTACTAATAAACACCATCATGAAGATGGATAGAAGTGGCATTGGATACTTGGCAAACCAAGAGAAGAAGGCTCAAGCTCAACAACAACACAAGTCAAAGCCAAAGCCAAAGAGATATTTTGAGTGTGGACAAGAAGACCACTTTGCCTATGAGTGCCAAACTCCACCACCACAACCCTTGCCCAAGCATGCTAGACCTTTTACCTTCAATGCTCATTACATGCTTAGAAAGGATTCTAGTGGAAAGATGAAAGTCATGTTCTTAGGACCTCCAAACAAGAATAGGTCTAAGAAAATTTGGGTTGCAAAGTCACTTGTTGAGAAGGTGAAGGGCCCTCAACAAGTTTGGGTTCCTAAAGGTTGATCTCTTGTGTGTAGGTGAACTACAAGACTAGTGGAAGTCATTGGGTTATTGATAGTGGTTGCACACAACATATGACCGGTGATCCTCGTATGTTCACCTCACTAGATTAAGAAGTAGATGAACAAGAAAGAATCATATTTGGAGATAATTCTAAGGGTAAAGTTAAAGGATTGGGCAAAGTGGCAATATCAAATGATCATTCTATCTCAAACGTGCTCTATGTTGCTTCATTAAGCTTCAACTTGCTATCCGTTGGACAATTGTGTGATCTTGGTTTCCAATGCTTATTCATCAAGAAGGAAGTTGTTGTATCTAAGAAGGATGATGATCAAGTGATATTCAAAGGATTTAGATACAACAACCTATACTTAGTGGATTTCACCTCCGAAGATGCTAACTTGAAAACATGCCTATTCACCAAAACAACACTTGGGTGGCTATGGCATAGAAGACTTGATCATGTTGGGATAAGCTCACTCAAGAAGCTAATGAAGAATGATTTGGTGAGAGGGTTGAAGGATGTGAAGTTTGAGAAGGACAAGCTTTGTAGTGCATGTTAAGCCGGCAAGCATATTGCAAATACTCATCCAACAAAAGCTTTCATGTCAACCACAATAGTGCTAGAACTCCTTCACATGGATTTATTTGGACCAACAACATACAAGAGTTTGGGAGGAAATCTTTATTGTCTTGTAATTGTTGATGACTATTCAAGATACATATGGGTATTCTTCCTTCATGACAAATCTGAAGTTGCATCTTGCTTCAAGAAGTTTCCAAGAGAGCACAAATGAATTTGAAGTGAAGCTCAAGAAGATTAGAAGTGACAATGGGAAGGAATTTGACAACACAAACATTGAAGCCTATTGTGATGAATTTGGGATCAAGCATGAGGTCTCCGCAACATATACTCCTCAACAAAATGGTGTAGTTGAGAGAAAGAACTAGACATTGGTCACTCTTGCAAGAACAATGCTAGATGAGTACAACACCCTTGAAGCTCTATGGGTGGAAGCTATCAACACCGCATGCTATGCATCCAACCGCCTATTCCTTCAAAAGTTCTTTGGCAAGACACCTTATGAGTTGCTCAATGGGAAGAAGCCGAACGTCTCCTTCTTTAGGGTGTTTGGTTGCAAATACTACATCTACAAGAAGCGGCAACACCTAGGGAAGTTTCAAAGACGTTGTGATATTGGTTTTCTTATTGGTTACTCATTAAAGTCCAAAGCATATAGAGTATTTAATCATGCCATTGGCTTGGTTGAAGAAATATATGATGTGGAATTTGATGAATCTAACAGCTCCCAAAGAGCACATGAGAATCTTGATGATGTAGGTGATGAACCATTGAAGGAGGCTATGAAGAACATTCAAGTTGGAGATATCAAGCCTAAAGATGATTAAGATGATGTGCAAGTGATTGATCCACCTTCTTCATCAAATGTGCCATAAGATGGTGATAAAGATGGAAGAGTAGAAAATGAAGACACTCATGTCTCCCATGATCAAATGGTGGTACAAGCACAAGATGTTGATGCTCCACAACCTCCTCCTCAAGTGGTCAATAGAAAAAACACACCTCTACTACAAGATCATCCACAAGATCTCATCATAGGGAGTCCATCAAAGGGTGTAATGACTCGCTCACAAAAACTTGCTTCATTTATTGCACATCACACTTTTATCTCTTGTTTTGAGCCTACTAAGGTAGAAGAAGCTTTTCAAGATCTGGATTTGATAAATGCCATGCATGAAGAGTTGAACAACTTCACCCACAATGAAGTTTGGACTCTTGAAGAGCGATCAAAAGGTGCAAGAGTCATTGGAACAAAATGGGTGTTTCGCAACAAGTAAGATGATCAAGGCATTGTTGTGAGGAACAAGGCAAGACTAGTTGCAAAGGGGTTCTCTCAAGTTGAAGGTTTGGATTTTGGAGAGACCTTTGCACCGGTTGCAAGACTAGAAGCTATTCGTATCCTTCTTGCATATGCATCACATCATGACATGAAACTATATCAAATGGATGTGAAAAGTGCATTCTTAAATGGCTTTATTAATGAACTAGTCTATGTTGATCAACCCCCCGGGTTTAAAGACCCTAGATATCCTAATCATGTTTATAGGTTGTCCAAGGCGCTATATGGGCTTAAGCAAGCCCCAAGAGCTTGGTATGAGCGTCTTTGAGATTTCCTCATTGAGAAGGGCTTCACCATTGGGAAGGTCGACACCACACTATTCACCAAGAAGCTTGATGGGCACATCTTCATTTGTCAAGTGTATGTTGATGATATCATCTTTGGATCATCAAATGAAGATTCTTGTAAAGAATTTGGTGAATTGATGTCGAAGGAGTTCAAGATGTCAATGATTGGAGAGCTTACATTCTTTCTTGGTTTTTAAATCAAGCAAATGAGAGAAGGGATTTTCATCTCTCAAGAAAAATATACAAATGATCTTCTCAAGAGATTCAAGATGGATGAATGTAAGCCAATCAAGACACCAATGCCAACTAATGGACATCTCAACCTAGATGAGGGAGGTAACACGGTTGATCAAACTCTCTACCGCTCTATGATTGGTAGCTTGTTATATTTAACCACATCTAGGCCCGACATCATGTTTAGTGTGTGTATGTGTGCTAGATTTCAAGCTAATCCTAAGGAAACTCATTTAATTGCCATTAAAAGAATCATTAGGTATCTTAAGCACACACCAAGCATTGGCCTTTGGTATCCCAAAGGAGCTATATTTGAATTAGTTGGCTATTCCAATTCAAATTATGTCGGTTGCAAAGTGGATAGAAAAAGCACATCCAGAGGGTGCCATTTGCTTGGTAGATCACTTGTGTCTTGGTCCTCCAAGAAACAAAATAGCATGGCTTTGTCCACCGCCGAAGCGGAATACATTGCCGTGGGTGCTTGTTGTGCACAAATTCTTTACATGAAACAAACTTTGCTAGACTATGGTGTAGTTCTAGAAAAAGTACCTCTTTTGTGCGACAATGAAAGTGCAGTAAAACTTGCAAATAATCCGGTTCAACACTCACGCACCAAGCACATTGATATCTGCCATCACTTTCTTAGAGATCATGTTGCAAAGAATGGTATTTCATTAGAAGATGTAAGGACCGAGGATCAATTGGCAGATATCTTCACTAAACCGCTAGATGAGGTGACTTTTTGTCGATTGCGGAATGAGCTCAATGTTCTTAATTTTTGTAACTTCACTAAAAAATGAGCTTGTGTTGTCCCTTGCATTGCATTGTAATATACAACATGTTTACTTTTTATGGTAATGCATATAGGGCTTGTCTAACATGATTAAGATAACCATCGAAAAGCGTGTGAAGAAGCTTAACCTTGGATCAAAGTTGACAAGCAACTAGATTTACTTTCAAGTATTGCATTGCATATGCATGAATATTGCTTTGTCGTTTATCTTCAATTGCCCTCTTATTGCCTATTTTCTTAAAAAGAATTATAGCCTAAGACAAAATATTTTGAAAAAATTTGAGGGTTTGAGAGAGGTCACTCACGTCAGTCCCAATTGGTGTTTATTTGGATCTTATTGAAGTTAGGACTTGATTGGGAATAGGCAGCACGAAGGACTTTTGAAGATTTGCTGGAAAAAGAGTGACCGGACACTGCACCGGACTCTGAAGTTTAGTGTCCAGTCAGTTCACAGGAGGTGAACTGCTGCTGAGAAGGAGTGGCCGGACGCTAAAACAGTGCTTTCCTAGCGTCCGGTTAGATGGCGATCCAGCGTTCGATCGATCGAAGACGAAGGAGACTGCTTGCACCGGACTCTGGCTACGTCCGGTCGGGGTTCACCAGATGCGTTCGGTCGTGATTCTAGGGGTTTTGGACCTCTCTAGAATCGATTGGACGTTGGGTGGCATCGGAGCGTCCGGTCGCTGCCACTGGAGCGTCTGGTCGCTGCCACCAGAACGTCCGGTCAGTAGAAATCGTGCGGCATTTGGATTCCTCTCTGTTTCCTTATCTCTTCCATCAGGGGACTCCTTATAACTACCCTAGCCACCGTATCTGCCTGCATCGAGCCCTAGTCACCGCCTCTTGAGCCACTGTGTGCCTGCGCCCTAGATTCATGCCAGCGCCGCAGCCCGCCGCCTCCTGAGCCACCGTGTGCCGTTGTGCTGTGCCACCTACCTACACCACTGTGCTCCTACGCTGCCGCCCACGCGCCACCACGCACCATCTTAAGCCCGCACGCCGCCGTCTACTCCACGCCATCGTAGCTGCGCTGCCCTGCTCCCACTGCCCGTGCCACCTAAAAGCACCACTAGCCCATGCTACTCTGCATGCCACCAAGCTCCCTCAGCAGCAGCGCTGCTTCACCAGCACCGCCTCCGTGCACCAGCGCCGACGCTATGTTTTCTGCACCTATGCCCTAGCTCCAGCGCCACTGCCCACGCTCATGCCCTCGTTGTATTGCTCGGCCGTCGAATCTCGCCGCAACCCTAACCCTAGCCTTAAATTGCCGATCCGATGGTTCCCCGATTCGTTCCTCTTCTCGTCGATTTGCCGGTTCGTAAGGTAGCAAGCCCTCGTTTCCAAATTTGTATCCATTGCTTGCTTTCTTAGGGTTTCATATCTCTAGATATATTGTATTTATTTGTATATCCTATCTATTCTATCGTGTAGCAAGTTGGTGCCATTGTGGTCCCATTGGCAATTGTCAGTTAACTCAGGGCCAAGCTCGCGAGTATGGATCGAGGCCAAGCTTCAGAAGTAATAGTTGGTAGTTGATTCTTGTCAGCACGGTTGTTCCTTTCAGGTTCATCAGATGGCTCATGTCAAGAATGTCGGAAGAGGTCCTGGTGATGAGGATCCAAGGCCCCCGCCTCGCCAGCCTACAGATGCAAAAGGCAAGGCGACAAAGAAGCTAGCGATGAGGAAGCGTAAGTATCCTGATGCAGATATAGCGAGAGCAGCCACAGTTATAGAGGACATAGAGCACGTAGAGAGAGGAGGTGCTCAGAGTGGTGTTGTCATTGCAGATCAGCTCTCTCCATCTACGAGGGCTGCACTTGACAGGTTGAGCGCCGTCATGGTGGTCCAGCTAGGGCTGTCATGGTTAGAGGATGGCGTGTTGCTATTGATAAGAGTCAGTCTTAGGGGGAGTCACAGCAGCAGCCACAGCCAGCAGAGCAAACTCAGGAGGGAGAGCAGGCTGAGGAGATAGAGTAGGCACCTCAGCCACAACTTCGTTGCTCTTGTTGTACCCGTGCTCCAGTCACATCAAGGTCAGAGACACAGTGGAGGGGTTCACTTCCACCGCCTAGACCACAGGGCCCGCCTCCAGTGACTCACTTAGATTTGAGGGACACCACGGCCAAGCAGGTGCAGCAGCTTAGATTTGTGGACTTTGAGTAGTGGTTTCCACTGAGGTGGGATGAGCGTGCTTCAGAGGGTTTCTACACACCTCTGTAGTAAGACTTTTATAATGCATGTCTTAACAGTGGGGCAGTATTCAGATCTTAGAGGGTGTGCAACATTGAGACCATTGTAGCAGTAGCTAGAGAGCATATTCACCCTTACCTAGCTTACCTGCCAGGGCTAATAGATTTACTTGGACGGACAGGCTTATATGTTCCATCTTGGGTCTGTCAGTTTTATGCTACACTCTGGATTGACCCACATCACAGATTTATACACTTTGTATTCAGAGGCAGAGATTACAGGCTGACGAGCACTAGGCTTAGAGAGATACTCAGGCTTCAGGAGCAGCCCATCCGGCTACATGAGGTTTGCTATGGATAGACAGCGCCTCCCAGACACCCTCACGGTGGTCTTGTGCCCCCTATAGATCTAGTCCACCATTGTTTAATAGAGCCATTCGACGAGGGGTCGAGTAGGACACCCAGTGATCTCACTCCTACAGCTAGAGTGCTAGATGCTATTATGAGGAGGACACTACTTCCAAGGATGGGGTATCACAAGGGCTTGACTCGCATATAGTTATGGTTACTGAACTCTCTGATACAGCAGACAATTTTTGATATTTGGGATCTCCTTTTATCAGAGATGGAGGATACTATTGTAGAGGGGTTCAGGGGTCACAGGCAGCTGCCATATGTTCACTGGGTTACATTCCTGATCCACAGGGCAGTTACTGTGAGGCCCCCAGAGATGCTGGTAGAGTATAGTGGTGCTACTATAGAGTTCCCTGCATACAACATGACTCAGATGATCTGTCATAGTGCAGTGGGGACACCTAGCCAGCTGAGCTGACGTCTAGAGGTGCCAGAGACTGTAGCTCAACAAGATGACACCATCAGGAGCATAGCAGCTATAGAGGAGGAGCAGCTTGATGCTTAGTAGGAGGGGATTGTCGCGAGGGACCCTAGTGATAGCTCAGATGATGACTACCAGCCTATTCCTCAGATGCCTCCATGTCGACATGACCATGAGGCCAGTAGTTCTAGTTCAGCTCCACCTGCACCACAAACAGACCCCGCTCTACTTGCCATCCTTGAGCGGATGAGGTAGGATCAGGCTCACCAGGCATAGGAGACCGCCAATACTTCCACATAGTCCCAAACTACAGCAGGTGATCCAGCAGTAGTAGCAGGCTATACAGTAGCAACAACAGCTTCTCATGCAGCAACAACTACTTGGGTTTATGCAGCATGTTGTGATAGCTATTGAGGCTCCACCGCCACAGCCTGGTCAGCCTGCCACCACTTCTATGACTCCAGCTTTACAACCTAATGGGCTTCAGAGTCAGGGACAGCCACCAGCATAGTTTGCTTCACCTACAGAGCAGATGTCCTAGTGGTTTGCCTCGCCAGTGCTAGCCCCGTAGTTCACACCTCTTTAGATGGGCTTTACACTGGCTCAGACTTCCTCGCTGCTAGTGCCAGATACCTCAGTCTCCACAAGCCTTGGAGCGACTTTCAGTGAGTTGATAGGGCAGCCTACTCCGCCATATTTACATGTCCTAGGTCCTTCTACAGTTGCACCTATTACTAGGACTACAGAGACGCTCCCTTCTTCTATTGCATCATCAGAGCCACCTGCTTCAGTGATACCTGCACAGTCTATGGCCGCTCCAGTCCCTGATCCGACCCAGACCACTTCAGCATCGTTTCCAGCTACACAGGGTCAGATAACTTAGAGCTTAGGGTCAGATGATGATGGCACACAGTTCCAGCTCACTCCTCGTACCTCAGTGCCCGACTCGCCCGCTGTAGCCCCTCCGATCGACCCTTAGGTTTTGGTGTTTGATGCCAAAGGGGGAGAGGGATCGAGTATGTTAGACTAAGGGGGAGCAACTTAGGGGGAGCTTAGTATTCTATTATGTTTGGTTTTTATGTGTGATATACTATTATGCATTTGTGTGTGTTTACTTTCATGCATCAAACTATATTTATGTGATAGTGATACCTACATGATCGTGATATTTGACATGTGTGCTCTCTACTTTGAATCTTTTATATGTCATATCACTAGTGTTATGCTCATTTGCTTTGCTTCCGCATTTTACTCCGATGCAAATGAGCTTTATTACTTGTACTCATGCTTATTTCATATCTTTTGAGTACATCATGTTGGCTTGGGTCATATAAGCTTGCCTAACTCTTTTGTTCTTATTGTCAAAAGCTTATATGAACCAAGCATGTTAAAAACCTCAACTCTTTCACATACTTGAGGTGGTATTGTCATCAATCACCAAAAAGGGGGAGATTGAAAGCATATAGGCCCCTAGTTGAGTTTCGGTGATTAATGACAATACATGATTACTATGACTAACGTATGTTTTGCAGAGGCAATTAAGTTAGGTCATGGTAATGGAGATCAATTGGGCTATCATGGTGATCATGCCCCTACGATGGAAATCGTTTTGGTTTTCAAAGGATGAACGACAAGGTTAAGGATGGACTAGTTCTAAGTGTTGATTGGAGTGGAAGAGACACTTAGAGTAGTTTAGGACTTTGTTTTTCCTTTGGCCGTACTATTAAGGGGGGTATGGACAGGTAGCTTGACCTAGGTGAGTCTAGTGAGTTAGGTGTGGTGCACACTTGCTAAATCTAGCACTAGGTAGCTCCCAAAAAGCCCTTAGATCCATTAGAGCAAACTTCATTCACATATGATCGAGAGTTGGAAGTGAATGGAGGGTCAAATACTGACCAGACATTGGCTCCGGGGTGACCGAACGCAGGTGCAGAGTTTGGTCAGTTCATTTGATCAAGGTGAAATCATCTGGTGCGACCGGACACTGAGAGGTGAAGTGACCGAATGCTGAGTCCTAGCGTCTGGTTGACTCCAGTAAGGTTCTAGAGAGGGAAAATCACGACCGGATGCGTCCGGTCAGTGTTGATCAGACGCTGTCCAGCGTCCGGTCACATTTTAAACATTGGAGTTTGGGGAGAACTGACCGGAGCATCCGATCACCCCGCAGAAGCACATAACGGTTTGTTTTCAGCCATGGTTATAAATACTTCCTCCATTCATGTGTGGGGGTACTTTTGCTCATTCAAACAGCTGAGAAACACATTTGAGAGTGCCAAGAAGAGCAAGGTCCTAGTGAGGTGATTGAGATTTGAGAATCCCAAAGAGAGCCCTCATTAGTGAGATCAAGAGTAGCAAAGTGTGCATCCACCCTTCTCATTAGGCTTGTCGTGGTCAAGTGAGAGTTCGTGCTTGTTACTCTTGGTGATCGCCATCACCTAGATAGCTTGGTGGTGATTGGAAGTTTGGTGATCATCCGACGGAGCTTGTGGATGACCCAACTCAAGTTGTGAGCGGTTGTGGGTGATTCACCGTGATAGAGTGTCAAAGAATCAACCCATAGAGAGCACTTGATCCTTACGCAGATCAAGGGGGAGCTACACCCTTGCGTAGGTGCTCCAACGAGGACTAGTGGGGAGTGGCAACTCTTCGATACATTGGCAAAACATCGCCGCGTTCCTCCTTCTCTCTTTACTTTGAGCAATTCAATTCTTGTCATTTACATTCATAAAATTGCAATGCTAGAGTAGAATTGGAACATAGGTTGCTAAACTTTTGTTTGTTAGATCAATAGAATCACTTTCTAGGCACAAGGGGTTAATTGGGCTAACCATAGGACTTAATTATTGAAAGAAATTTAGAATTAGCCCAATTCACCCCCCCCTCTTGGGCATCTTGATCCTTTCAGACATGGTGCAGCTGGTTTTTGCACTTGGTGAAGCACGTGATGTAGTTGCACATACTTTCCTTCGATTCACGTTTGCACGCCGAGAGCTCCCATTGCAAGCCAAGCTTAGTATAAGCCCCCTCAAAGTGGTCGTAGAACTCTCGCTCAAGGTCATCCCAACTCTTGATGGTGTTCTCTCCTAGATGGTTCAACCATGTCCTAGCTGAGTCCGCAAGGAATAGGGGGAGATACTGTATCATTAAGTTTGAGTCTAGTGTAGACGCGACTTTCATGGCGAGTCGGTAGTTGATGAGCCAAATCTTTGGATCTGTCTGGACATTGTACTTCTCAATGTTCAGAGCGCGAAACTTTAGGGGCATTGGTGCCACCCAAATTCTATCCCCGAATGCGGCGGATCCGATCCAATCTGGTAAGTAATCCTCCGTAGGGGGCTCTAGCTCCCTGGCATTCCTTGGGTTCCTCCTGTTTGGCGAATGGTCACATCCATTGCCTAGATGGGAGGTACGGTCATTGCCACCCACTTGGGCATTGCATTCAGCTTGTACAAGGTTGTGAGCTTCATTCTCATGTCATCATGCATTGATGGTTGGGCACACATCCCTACCGCCGCCCACTTGATTGTGGACGGAATTCAGGCGAGAGTGCAACCGATGGTTGCCCTGCCTTCCCTCGGCTGATCCTGAGCCCTCGAGAGCTGATGTCTTCGGCTGCGTGAAGCTAAGGCATGACTTATCTCATGTATTTAATCAGTCATAGCAATGACTAGCTCCCGAATCCTTAGGAGCGCTCAGCGTCCTTCCTCGGTGGATAGTTGGGGCATGTCTGCCACCTCCCGAAGAGCCTCGACCATGTTTTGGTCGGTTGTCGAGTGCGGTGGAGGTGCTTGTTGAGCATTGTTGCGGGCCTACTGTCCTTGTGCCTCGAATGGTCCCTTGAGTTGTTGACGAAGGCACCTATTCTCCTCCACTAGCGTGTTGTTCTTAAGCAGACGAGCATGGACCTCATGGCTAGTCTCATACAGGACCTCGTGGTCGGCATCGATGTTGACACGAAGTGGGGATTGATCAGGGGTGTGTCTCCTGTCCTCTTCCTAGCAAGGATTGCGATCAGGAGTATTCATGTAACACTCACGCAAATGCGAGTGGCCATCATCCTTCTCCTTCTTCTTCTCCCCTTCGTCTAGTTGACCGAACTCAAGGAGAAGCTGGTCGTACTCATCAAGGTAGCACTGGTACTCGATAGGGTCGATGTCGGAGAGATTAGCCTCAAGACCATTGATGTTGTCGTCAGATTAACTAGCTATTCTAGCTTGGTGCCTCCTTCGCTGAGGCTACGGATGACTGCCCTGACGAACCAGGGGTCAAAGTCTTCGTTGGTGCACGACCAACCAGATTGATTGTGTCGCCACCGCATTTCTTAGCTTGGTTGGGAAACTAGGGAAGACAAGGTCAGGTATCGATGATGGATCTACCTCTGGGACCTAGGTTGGATCGTTCTAGATCTAGAGAGCCATGTCGAGTTCATGCTTTCGACCAGCATTAGCGATGACGTCGTGGGCGTAGCAGCTTAGCTAATGGGTGAGGGCGAGTGGCCCTTCGTTGATCTACAACTTCCTCTAGTCTAGCAACAAATGTGCAAACTAGGGGCGGCTGTTCCTCCTCCTACTTGGGTGATTTGGGTTCCTACAAGTGCAGGTTCCCAGTTGATCAGCAATGAAGTGTCTAGGTTGCCGAAGGTGATCTTCTCGCCTAGCTACATCCTCTCCACATTGTCGTCGAACTTGAAGATGATGCCCATCTGAAACACAATGAATCTATATGCAGAAAGCCCCCTACCTGGCATGCCAACTGCTGAAAGAATTAGCTCTGACAATACCTAATTGCTATTCGTGTAAGATGAATTAGATGGGTAGCACACAAGACAAAGGGATTATACTAGTTCAGGCACGTGGTGCACTATGTCCAGTTTGAAGTAGCTTATCTCTATTTTCGTATGCTCGATTACAGGGGCTGTTGTGTGTAGCTATCCGTTAGAATGTAGATCAAGATGGGATCCCAATCGGGAGGCCCCTACCCCTCCTTATACAATCCAAGTGTAGGGTTACACTAGATTCAATCGGCTAATATATGGATTTCCTAGTTTGTTACATGAAATGTTCTATCCTATTGCCTAGATACGATGTCATCAAATATCCTCGGAATGACTTGATCTCCATGCTGATGGATTCACTTGTCCTTCATGGGCCTCATTCCTCATCGTCTTTGGCTCGATAGACAGACATGGATTGGGTATTATGGGCGGTGAAGGTACCTCGAGCCCATATATTCGATATAGTGGCCCAGCATGCTCTCGGCAGCAAAGCATCTACCAAAGAGGGGACCAAAGAGCCAATGGAGGCAAAGCATCCGCCAATGATTCCACCAATGGCCGAGCATCCACCGGGGAAGAAGCAAAGACGTCCACTGTGGCAAAGCATCTGCAGAGAGGAAAGGCCATCATACTCTTGGCAGCAAAGCATCTGCTAGAGAGGAGCCAACAACAACTGTGGCAAAGCATCCGCTAGTGAAAACAAAGAAGGCCAAGCATCCGCCTTGAGAGAAGCGATAGCAGCAAAGTATCCGCTATGAAAGCCAAACGACAGCGGCAAGGTCAAGCACTGCAGGATAGATCGACCATTGTGAGGAAGAGCATAGGCACACATAGGCACAACAAGAAACTCCACAAGGAGCACAGCAAGATCCACCGATGGCGGCAACCATACAGCATGCAAGGGGGCCAAGGGCAGCAAGTGACGAGTTGCAGGAGATTCTTTAGCCATGCCTTTAGGAAAGTAGTGACACCCAAGGGTATCACCATGGACACCACCGCCAGTGGCTATAGAGGCATCTAAGGTGGGGCTTACACCTAGAATCTGACACCGTCATAGTAGACTGAAGCATGGGGTTCTTGAACGATGCCTCCAAAGAGGTATCTAGCACTCGAGGCATCACTATCGTCAGCCTGACCAACGCTCGGCTGAGCTTTCAATTCGTTTAGAAACCCATGCTTCTGAAAGCAGCACCCCAGGTGGGCTACTGCCCCCATGAGGAAGCAATAGCCGGTGAAGGCGGACACAAGTCCACATGACAGTTAGCGCCAGCGCACCAGCGCCACTAAGCAAGAAGGTGAAAGGTCCTTGTGTGGTTTTGGTAATTATGTGACAAACTAGGTGTACTAATTGTGTTTATGTGAGATACACAGGTGATTAGTCCACAGGTACATATGTGTGAGTAACATATACCATGAAGGTGAAAATGGCTTGAAGATGTTGCAAAGCTCACACATGTGATGATGAAGGAGCTCATTGCACATGAGACATGACATTGAGTCATGTGATCAAGGTGGAGAAGATCAAGACAAGACTTGGCTTGATGGACCGGTTGCAAGCGTGAAGGGCAAGTCGGAGGCTTTGGAGCGATGGACCACGTGGCGGTGAAGCTTGAGCAAGACTAGACGCCGATGGACGAAGGCAATGATGAAAAGCAAGTGAAGTAGAGATCAATGAACCAATATGATCATGTGATGATATGAAGTGGATCATATCATTGTTGATTATGTTGGTGCATGTGTTGCATCGACATTGGAGGAGATGGAATGGAATGCGCAAGGCAAAGGTATAACCTAGGGCATTTCATTTCACCGGTCATAGGTGTGTAGAGAAGTTTATGACCGGGTTTAGGATAGATGGCCGTACTATAAAGAGGGGCAAACTTGTTTGCATATCGGTCATCTAGTGCCACTCGAGTGATCTAACTTTGCATCATCGCTAGGATTGAGTGGCGTGGCAAGTTGAGTGGCTAATCCCTTGAAAATGTTTGTGAAAATATGCTAACACATGTGCACAAGGTGATACACTTGGTGGTTGGCACATTTGAGCAAGGGTGAAGAAGTTAGAGGTGAAAAGGAGTTGGTCGCACTGGTCATAGAGTGACCGAACACGTCTGGTATGGTGACCGGACGCGTCTGGTATTAACGATGAAATCAACGACTGGACGCGTCCGGTGTGAATAAGCAAAATTGGTGTTCGGTGAGACAGTTGATTGGACGCTGGCCGTGTCCGGTCTGGAGTGACCGGATGCGTTCGGTCGTCCGTGGGTGCTTACTGTACTCGACCAGATGCTGAGGCTTAGCGTCCGGTCAGTTTCTAACTGACGCGTCCGATCGGCCATGGAGGCTTACTGGACTCGACCGGACGCAGCGGCTCTGTGTTCGGTCATTTCGAACAATGCGTCTGGTCGGTCATATCAGAGAGCCATTGGAGGCAACAGTGGGACAAGTGGCGGTCAGGTAGCTACCGGATGCATCCAGTATGGTGACCAGACACGTCCGGTATTCACGAGCGGTGCGTCCGGTGCTGTGTCCGGTCAGAAGGATCGGAGCGTCCGGTCGTCCTAACTTTTGCCCAGTGAAGGGGTAATGGCTCTATTTGTTCGTGGGGTTATAAATAGAAGCCTTGGTCGGCCTTGGGCCAGCAGCTGAGCACACTAGAGCCTTGGTGGCTTGTGTAGTAGTGCTTGGGAGCCCTCCATCTCACATATACTTGATAGTGATCATTCGATTGTGTGAGAGAGCGATTCTAGTGCGATTGCATCGTGAGGTTGCATTGAGTGGCACTAGGTGATCGAGTTGCAAGCCGGTGGTGCTTGTTACTCTTGGAGGTTGCCACCTCCTAGGCGGCTTGGTGGTGGTCTCCATTGAAGCTCGCAAGAAACTTGTGCGGTGCTCTGGAGAAGAGCTTTGTGAGGGGCATTGTGCTCACCCCACGGGAGCCACGAAGAGCAACTCTAGTAAAGCGTGTCATTGAGCTACCCTCACTTTCAGGGTAGGTTCTTGCGGTGCCCGACGTGCGGGCTTGGCGGGTGATGCCAATTAGCCACCGAACCACCAAGTGAGCGGTCGACACAACAGGGACGTAGCGTGTTGGCAAGCACGTGAACCTCGGGAGAAAAATCATCATGTCAACCTTGTTCTTCCCGTTGGTTTGCATCCTCGTTATACAAGCTTGTAATTACATTCATATACATTGTGCTTGTGTAGTTGCTCTTGTAATTAGTTAGCTTGTGTAGCTTACTAGTTACCTTCTTGCTTGTGTAGCATAGAAGTAGCTCCCTTGCGTGGCTAATTAGGTTTGTGTAACCTTGTTAGTCACTTTGCTTAGTTTGTGTAGCTAAGTATTTGCGCTCTCTAATTTGGCATTGGTTGCCTTGTTATTGAGCATTGCTAGTGAGCTTAGTTGGCTTTGAGCTTTTGCTTACTAGCATGTGTAGGATCTCCCTTGTTGTTTAAAGTACTAGTGGCATAGGTTTGTGTGACCTTGCTCCTAGAATTGGTTAGGTGAGCTCTAGCTAGCCCGACACCTTTGTTGCTTAATTAGTATCTTTGGAAGGTGCTAGAGAACATAGATAGAGGGGTGTAGTCTTGGCTAGACCGATAGTTCTAATTCCGCACTTGTTTCGGTTAGCCGACGCGATTAATTTTAGAAAGGACTATTCACCCCCCCTCTAGTCTGCCATCTCGACCCTTCAAGTGGTATCAGAGCTAGGTCTCTCATTTGTGGTCTTCACCGACCTGAGAGGATGGTGGCTTATGAGCTAGGTGTTGATTGTCCATACATTTTTGATGGCACACACTTTACACGATGGAAAAATTGGATGATATGCAATTTTAAGTTTATTTGCCCTCAAATGTGGTGGATGGTAGATGTAGGTTTTTCTCATGTGTTGGATGAAGATAATCTAACTCAAGCACAAGAGAAATGCCTAGATCTCGACATCCATGCTACTAATATCATGTGTAGATCTTTGCATGATTGCATATTTGGAGAAATCATTGACATGAAAACCGCCCATGAGATTTGGAGTTATCTCAATGAGAAATATGGGACGATCTCCGATGATGATGATGAGCCCAAGAAGGAGGCGCATGAGTGTGTCAAGCATGATCATAATTTGGTGATTGTGAAAGGTTGCTCCACCTCATGGTCAAGTGATGATGACGATGATCGATCCACTACAAGTTCACTTGGCAAGGTTGATGATGATGCCACAAGTGTTGCAAGTGATGATGCTACCCCATGCACCCTTGATGGTGATGATGGTTCATGCTCAAGCCATGATGAAGATGCTATTACAAGCTCTCCAACTACATCACCACATTGCTTCATGTCACAAGGTGACACTAAGGTAACAAATGATAATGTGGTTGATCATGTTGATTCATATGATGAGCTTGTTAGTAGACTTGCTAGCATGACCATGTCTTTAGAAAATGAGAAAGCTAAAACATTGACATTAGAAAATGAAAACTCATTTCTAAAGAACTCTTGTGAAGAACATAAGAAATTACTTGATGCTTATAAATCTTCACATGATGAGCTAAAATTGAATCATGAGACACTACTTGCATCTTATGATGAATTATTAGAACAACATGCTTCTCTCATTAAAGTGTTTACAAAGAAACTTAAAAATAATAAGAGCTCATCACATGGATCAAATAATAAATTGCAAAATGTTGCTAACCCTTGTGATATAGGCAAGAAGCATGTATCCACCTCTTGTGATGATTTATTAGATATGCCATGCTCTTCACAATTAGATGCTTGTTCTACTTCTATGTCTTGTGAGACTAACCTTTTGAAGGAGAATAATGAGTTTAAAAGTGAAGTGAAGAAATTGAGCAACAAGTTAGAGAGGTGCTACAACTCAAAAGTCACCTTTGAGCACATGTTGAAGACTCAAAGAAACTATGGTGACAAGTGTGGCCTTGGCTTTAAGAAGAAGATGACAAAGGGCGAAAGAAAGAGAGAAAGAAAGATGAAGAAGCTACAACAAAGAAAGCTCTCTCATACCATGTGCTACCGGTGTCATGAAGCGAGACACTTTGCAAGTGGTTGCCCTAACATTGAGAAGCTCAAGAAGATAAAAGAAGAAGAGAGGCTCAAGCATGTGAAGTGCTTCAAGTGCCGCACTTGGGGTCACCTTACCTCAATGTGCCCAACCAAGCAATTGGTGAAGCAACTAAAAGAGCCTCAACCAAAGCCACAAGTTGAGCAAGAGAAGACACCCCAAGAGCAAATCAAGATCAATCATGAAGATGGTGGTGACTTAATGATGATGAAGAAGAAAACAAGAAGGGGTGGAAAGGCAAGGCATCCAATGCAAACTCAAGATGCCAAGATGATGAGCAAGAATGAAGATGAGAAGAAAGATTATGCTCACATCAAGTGCTTCAAGTGTGAAAGTGTGGGACACTTTGCCTCTAAGTGTCCTACCAAGCTTGAGAAGAAGGCTCAAGCAATCCATGAGAGGCAAGGCAATGAGAAGCACCACATGAGCAAAGAAGAGAAGGCTCAAGCAAAGAGAAAGTGCTACTCATGCCGAGAAAGGGGACACGTGGCACATTCATGTCCCTAGGTGACATTTCTAAGCCTATTTCAATTGTTGATGATAATATGCTTAGAAAGGATGGTAATGGTACCTCTATGGTTGCTATTGCAAAATATCCCGCTATTCATACTAAGGCTATGCCTAAGTATGTTGCACCTAACTTGAGAGGACCCAAACTTGTTTGGGTACCATCAAAAAGTGGATGATTGTTTGTAGGTACCATCGGCATTGGAGGCTTGGTTCAAAAAACATTCACCTTGTTGATCATATAGTTGAGCCAAGTGTTGATAAAGTGATGACCATTATCCCAATGCCATGACAAATTGAGTGAAGTCCAAATGTGCTATCAATACACAAGTGCTATAATTCAAGTTGTTGGTGATTCATTGGATATATTTGATGACTTGCAAATAATTGAGTTGAAGCTTGCTAGTTGGATGATCATGAGCTAACTAAGGTATATCTCTTGTTGATCATTTCATTTGGGTGCATATGAGTTGATTGAATTGGATAAATATGCAATGTTGCTTGCTATGAGATGATTGAATGTATAATTGATTAGTAATCAAGTTTGGATTGATTTGTGTTGGATAAATTCATAAGATAACATTTAGTAAGTGGATTGAGTAGATATATGTCTTATGGAAGTATTCAAACAAGTTAGTTTCAAGTTTGATTCACATTTGATGAAGTATAGCTCAATTGTTGAAATCTGTCCTATAATTGAGAATCTGAGCTAGCTGTGATCTTAGCCATGTTTGAGTAATCAACACTTATTGGATTGGCATAAAAATTGGTGTACATGCTCTAGACTTATGGTATAAGATGCTGTACAATTTTCATGAGAATTAAATAAGAAATGCTTTGGTTTTGGAATAGATCTTGTCAGCTATAGTGCAGCTGTTTTCAGCATGTAGCAGTGGTGGAAGAATTAAAATCTGGTAGCAATCTAGAAGTCCAATGAATCTCAAATTTTTACAGCTACTAGATAACTTAGTAATGCACACCTACACCAAATTTCATGGTATTTGGATCAGTACTTTGGGAGATATGCATTTTTCTTTGAAGAGTACAGAATCTGCCAGAAAAGTGACAAATGTTGGATTGCTCTAGAGTCACTTTGATTGAAAGGTCCTCAAGTTAGAAACATGTTTATAAGTAATTGAGGTACCTAAGTTTGGTTTTGAGATGATCTAGAAGCATGACAAGCAAAGGGTATAAGGCTATTTGATTGTGGAGTGTACTTTGCACACCTTCGGTACTCAAATTGGAAGATCAAGATTAAACTCAAGATGAAGTTGAAGTTTAAGTTCTAGTGACTATTAGAAATCATTTGGTAGAAAGAAAAGGACTTAAACAAGAAGAAGGAAAAGGACTTACCAAAGGAATCAAGGTTACTCACCAAGTTAAGTCCATCACTTGGATCAATCAATCAAGTCATTTCAAGTGAGTATCAAGAATGGTTCTTGGAGAGAAGTCACTTCTCCCTAATGTAGGGGCTTGCCGCCTATGTGTAGGTGAACCAAGTGTGGTACTTGGAAGGCTAACATGGAAGTGGTGATCCGAGGAACATTTGAGATGCTTAGTTGAAGCAATCAAAAGGGTTGATCAAGAAAAGCAAGCAACACCCAAAAGAGAGCTAGTCATGATATTTCAAGTAGTGTTCTCAAATTGATGCTCTCATGCAAGCATTGATCAAAAGATGAAGCAAGCCAACCACAACAAGAAAGTGCACTTGATCATAAGTGGTATTCATTTCATATGGGTGAAGAATGGAATTCAACATGGCATCTATTGGTCTTCACCAAGCTTATAATGCGACTTCACATTGCTATTGGAGTAATGAATTAGAATCTATGTGACTATTCTCTACTCCAACATAGCAAAGGTATCATTGTAATGTGCATGATCATTTCATCCTTTACTAGTATGCGGTTAGTGCATATAGTACATGCTTCATAGGATCATGCATAACAAATGAAATACTTAAATTCATAGCCTACCACTATTGTTTGAATGATTACTTGATCTAGTGGTTAGTACATGAATTTGTTCATGAGCTAGTGAACCCAAGTACTTGACTCAATTTGGATTGCTAATAAGTGACAAGTACAACATTGGCAAGATAACCCTTGCAAGAGGTGTGAAGAAGCTTGGCATTGGTTCAAACCAGACTTGGAAGCTTAGGCAAATCAATTTAGTTGAAGTCAATCATAAAAGCTCATGATAGTGATAAGAGTACAAGCACAAGACAACAATGAAAATGGATATCTAGTTTGTTTGCTTCAAATGGTATCTATACTCAAGTATTTTATCAAGAATCTACAAATGATGTCTAGATCAACTCACAAGTGATATCCTATAAGTGGTACTCATGAAGATAGCAAATGTTCAAGAAATGGTTTATATTGAAAAATCCAACAAGTGGTTCCATACTAGAAGATTCTTTCAAGTGATATCACATCTACACATAATATCAATCATGCAAGAAAATGGTTCCACAAGTGATCCTCAACTTTAAGTGATCATCAAATGAAGAATGCATCCCTCACCTACAAGAGCTCAAGTGTATCAAATGGATGACCCATGCTATCATATAGGGGGAGGTGTCCCACAAATTGATATCAAGATCAAAGATCCTATGTGTGGTATCTCAAGAAGCCCTACACAAGATACAAGGGGTACAAGTTACAAGTGGTATCTACAAGTGGTGTCATTCCAACAAACAAGTGATGTCCATAAAAAATGCAAGATTCAAGCCTCAACCATCTACCCCAAATGTATACCTTTGCATCAATGAGAAGCTCATCTTTTATGGAAATTGATGACAAAGGCGGAGAGATTGTACAAAGATATGAAAGCTTTGAGATTGAGATTATACAAGGGGGAGAGATAAGATATAAAAGCTCAAAGAAGTAGAGGTTGGACATGGATATGGACAAAGAGGGAGCAACATTGAAGAAAAGAGATGGATCAAAGTTTCTTTGACAAGAGAAGCACACAAGTAGGGGGAGCAAGCTCATGAACTTTGATTGATTGCATTTGATATGTGCACATTCATATACTTGCTTGCATTGCATAAGTTTTCAAATTCAATATGCATGCTTGTGTGGTGTATGCTAGTTGTAGAACTTGAATGATGATTTGATAACTAGCATGCATAGGATGATAGCTAGACACTTGGTATGCTTTTCAAGTAATGCTAGTACCTTTCTTTTAATGTTGATCTCACAAAGGTATCTAGTACTTTTATTTCCAAGTGATATCTAGCTAACCATGGTGCTAAGGATGAACTTAAAGGTGCTACTCCGATTGGTACACGCTTCAAAGGTTTATTCTATACACCTTAGCATCATTTAGTAGTAATTACTCTCCCACAATTTTAATCTATGCATATGTGCAAGCTTAAAATCAACCACTCTAGCACATATGTAGGGAGAGCTAACACTACTATCTCGGGTTTGTGGTACTTGTCCAAAAATCATTCTCACATGGTAAAATTGCTTGGGCAAGCAACATGAATCCAAAAGAGCTTAATTTCCATATCTTTGTAGAGTTGTCATCAATTACCAAAAAGGGGGAGATTGAAAGGTCCTTGTGTGGTTTTGGTAATTGAGTGACAACCTAGGTGGACTAATTGTGTTTATGTAAGATACATAGGTGATTAGTCCACAGGTACATATATGTGAGTAACATATGCCATGAAGGTGAAAATGGCTTGAAGATGTTGCAAAGCTCACACATGTGATGATGAAGGAGCTCATTGCACATGAGACATGACATTGAGTCATGTGATCAAGGTGGAGAAGATCAAGACAAGACTTGGCTTGATGGACCGGTTGCAAGCGTGAAGGGCAAGTTAGAGGCTTTGGAGCGATGGACCATGTGGCGGTGAAGCTTGAGCAAGACTAGGCGCCGATGGACGAAGGCAACAGTGAAAAGCAAGTGAAGTCAAGATCGATGAACCAATATGATCACGTGATGATATGAAGTGGATCATATCATTGTTGATCGTGTTGGTGCATGTGTTGCATCGACATTGGAGGAGATGGAATGGAATGCGCAAGACAAAGGTATAACCAAGGGCATTTCATTTCACTGGTCATAGGTGTGTAGAGAAGTTTATGACCGGGTTTAGGATAGATGGCCGTACTATCAAGAGGGGCAAACTTGTTTGCATATCGGTCATCTAGTGCCACTCGAGTGTTCTAACTTTGCATCGTCGCTAGGATTGAGTGGCGTGGCAAGTTGAGTGGCTAATCCCTTGAAAATGTTTGTGAAAATATGCTAACACATGTGCACAAGGTGATACACTTGGTGGTTGACACATTTGAGCAAGGGTGAAGAAGTTAGAGGTGAAAAGGAGTTAGTCGCGCTGGTCACAGAGTGATCGGATGCGTCCGGTATGGTAACCGGACGCGTCTGGTATTAACGATGAACTGAGCGACCGGACGTGTTCGGTCGACACACCGGACGTGTCCGGTGTGAATAAGCAAAATCGGTGTTCGGTGAGACAGTTGATCGGACGCTGGCCGCGTCCGGTCCGGATTGACCGAACACGTCCGGTCGTCCGTGGGTGTTTATTGTACTCGACCGGACGCTGAGGCTTAGCGTCCGGTCAGTTTCTAACTAACGCGTCCGATTGGCCCTAGAGGCTTACTGGACTCGACCGGACGCAGCAGCTCTATGTCCGGTCATTTCGAACAGTGCGTCCGGTCGGACATATGAGAGAGTCATTGGAGGCAACAGTGGGACACGTGGCGGTCAGGTAGCTACCGGACGCGTCCGGTATGGTGACCAGACACGTCCGGTATTCACGACCGGTGCGTCCGGTGCTGCGTCCGGTCAGTAGGACCGAAGCGTCCGGTCGTCCCAACTTTTGCCCAGTGAAGGGGTAACGTCTCTATTTGTTCGTGGGGTTATAAATAGAAGCCTTGGTCGGCCTTGGGCCGGCAGCTAAGCACACTAGAGCCTTGGTGGCTTGTGTAGTAGTGCTTGGGAGTCCTCCATCTCACATATACTTGATAGTGATCATTTGATTGTGTGAGAGAGCGATTCTAGTGTGATTGCATCGTGAGGTTGCATCGAGTGGCACTAGGTGATCGAGTTGCAAGCCGGTGGTGCTTGTTACTCTTGGAGGTTGCCACCTCCTAGATGGCTTGGTGGTGGTCTCCGTTGAAGCCCGCAAGAAGCTTGTGCGGTGCTCCGGAGAAGAGCTTTGTGAGGGGCATTATGCTCGCCCCGCGGGAGCCACGAAGAGCAACTCTAGTAAAGCGTGTCATTGAGCTACCCTCACTTTTGGGGTAGGTTCTTATGGTGCCCGACGTGCAGGCTTAGCGGGTGATGCCAATTAGCCGCCGAACCACCAAGTGAGCAGTCGACACAATGGGGACGTAGCGTGTTGGCAAGCACATGAACCTTGGGAGAAAAATCATTGTGTCAACCTTGTTCTTCCCGTTGGTTTGCATCCTCGTTACACAAGCTTGTAATTACTTTCATATACATTGTGCTTGTGTAGTTGCTCTTGTAATTAGTTAGCTTGTGTAGCTTACTAGTTACCTTCTTGCTTGTGTAGCATAGAAGTAGCTCCCTTGCGTAGCTAATTAGGTTTGTGTAACCTTGTTAGTCACTTTGCTTAGTTTATGTAGCTAAGTATTTGCGCTCTCTAGTTTGGCATTGGTTGCCTTATTATTGAGCATTGCTAGTGAGCTTAGTTGGCTTTGTGCTTTTGCTTACTAGCATGTGTAGGAGCTCCCTTGTTGCTTAAAGTACTAGTGGCATAGGTTTGTGTGACCTTGCTCCTAGAATTGGTTAGGTGAGCTCTAGCTAGCCCGACACCTTTGTTGCTTAATTAGTATCTTTGGAAGGTGCTAGAGAATATAGATAGAGGGGTGTAGTCTTGGCTAGACCTATAGTTCTAATTCCACACTTGTTTTGGTTAGCCGGCGCGATTAATTTTAGAAAGGACTATTCACCCCCCTCTAGTCCGCCATCTCGACCCTTCAGAAGGCCAGAGCCAGACCTACGCTGGCGGACTCTGTCCACGACATCGGAGCACTAACACCATAACGCAAGGCAGCCGACGCCAGATCCGATACGGGTGGTCACGGGTCAGGCTGCCGATTGACGAGCTATATCAGAGCCTAGGGATACCTGTGCTGGTGCCTATGCCCACGCTGGCTATGGGAGCACAGCCGTGCCACCACGAGAGAGAGCAGCCATGCCAGATCTGGCCTAGACGAGGGACGACCGGAATGTAGCGTCGAGCCCATTTCCCGCATGGACCTTCACCTACGGCGACGGCACCACAAAGTCCACAACCGCTGGCTCCCGTGGCGGATCTGGGCAAGGGCTCAACTGTAGGCAGAACGAGTGTGGCATCCAAAACTGGAGCCGGCCAAAGCAGAACCTGCTGCCGACCGAAGGGAATCTTGGGGAGGGCGGGAGAGAGGGGGAAGAAAGGAAGCAGGAGGGCGGAGCAGCTGCAGCAGCCCGCCTTTTTGAGCATACCCCACCACGAGCCGCCAGGGCCGTCCCAACAATTTCTAGGGCCCTTGGGCAAACAAGACAATAAAGTCCCAGCAATCTAATATTTTAATATCACGAGATTGAACTATATAGTACTACCGGTAATAAGAGTTAACTCGCAAAATATAGTTTGTTAAAAAACGACAATACATCAAAGAAGCTTAAAGAACGGTGAAATCCATGAAATGACTTAAAATTTAAAACAAATTATGGGCAGCCTGCTAACTGTGGCATGTCCATAAGTTCCTTGATGAATTAAATAATTAAACTAATAGATCAACAATTCGCTGCACTATCGCTTGATGCCTGTATGTATTGGATTGCAAGGTAAAAAAGAAACTGAAGTTTTCAGATCGAACAAACAATAAATACTGATGAACTGAAACCATAATCACTTACCGCAGAGAGTCGGGGACAGGGATGAAGGGACTGCAGCGCAGCTGGGTTAGTGGGCGCCTGCTGGGATCACGGGATTCTAGATTACGGAAATCGGGATTTCAGGATTTGGGAAAGCCGGAACAGCCGCCGCGGCGCAACAGCACGCATGCTTTGACGCGGAGTCGTGAATAGGAAAGGGTTGCTGCGCAGAGCCGCAGACTGAACTAGACGTGACCGTATGGAGCCAAATACATGTACTACATATACGTATACTCATGGGCCCCTAGTGCCATGGGCCCCCGGGCGTCGCACTGCCTGCCCTCCCCCATGGGACGGGCCTGCGAGCCGCTACCGTAGCTCGCTCGCTGGAGGGAGCAACGGTGACGACCTGAAGGGCTGCTTGGTGAGGTCCTTGGCGGCGGCAGGAGGTTGCCTACCCCCCCCCCCCCTCCCCGTGCTGCCTCACGAGACGACGTGGGGGTCTCCGTGTCTTTTTGTATTTTTCGCCGCTGCACTCTTGTTGCCGTGGGCATGGAGTACTGCTCTCACTAGACCTGAGAATTGAGATAGCCCCTTAGAAGTGGTGATGAGAAAAGAGAGAAAGAAACGCGGGGAGGTGAGGCTAGGGCTGGGAAGGGGGAGGGGGTGTCATCTGGGAAAATGACGAGTATCTCGAATTTCTCTTCGTATTGAAATACATAAATATTTGAACACGTTCAATGTGCATTCATCGCCAGATGGACTACGGGTTGATTGTTCAAACAAAAAAAGGAGTTTTCTTCAAAATAACCTAGGCCACGCGCCCGCGCAGGAAGGAGACACCAGTGCTGCAAATTCTCTTTTGCAAGCAGAACTTAGTGAATTTTAATAAACCTAATACAACCTTGTATTGTGTTTTAGTTCGTGCTTCACATGATGTGTTACAAAGTTTCACTTGATGGTTCTCATTTTATTTTTCCTAACGAAATTTATGCTACTATAGCATGGAATTGGGCATACACAAGTTATATATGTAATCAGCAATTGTTGAACGAAATCCATATAGCTTCGGCCAAAGCCAGAAAAATTAAGGTACAAGAGCAGTTCGGACTGAACCCTAAACACATCATTCTGCTTCACACAAGTTATAGAACGCTGCAGATAGGGAGGCGCCAGCCCACCAGGTTGCCAAATCCATAATCTTTCATGTGATGCCAATACCAGAACACTGCTCCTAAGTCATGGACTCATGATTTCTTGCAATCTTCAAAACCAGACGGTTGCTCCACATAAACTAATTCATTGATGACTCCATTTAAGAATGCGCTCTTCACAAATATTTGATACAACTTGATGTTGTGAGAGCAAGCATATGCCAATAGGATCTTTGGGGAGCCGGACACTATAGTCATGCACTCATGCACCCTGTAGCTCCTCCAGTGTGATTCTACTGAAATCTCCAGGGGAGGAACTAGAAGACTGACGATAAGTAAGGGGCTGATACACCTCCTGCATTGTTGGCCTTGCTTGAGGAGAAACTTGGAGGCAAGAAAATGCTGTCTTCATGAGAAGAACTATGTCTTCCTCTTCAGTTATTGTTGGTAGTGAAGATCGTTGGTCCAGGATTTCTTTAAGGAGCATATTTTTCTCCAGTGATGATGACGCAAGGTCATGCAAAAGATTTTCTGGATGCCTCCCCATCACCACCTCCAAGACAATCACGCCAAAGCTATAGACGTCACATTTTCTCGGTCACAACAGAGGTGTAGGATAGCTCTGCACAACAACAGAACACTCAAATAATTAGGAATCACTCTACAGATAGTCATATATAATTCTAGATTGATAAAGAGAAAATATGTACCTGGAGCCATATAACCATATGTCCCAGCTACCGCGCTCCAGTTTGATGAATCAGGTTTCAAAAGCCTCGCTGTACCAAAATCTGAGACATAAGCCTTGAAACTAGTGTTGAGCAAGATATTGTTGCTTGTGATATCTCCATGGATTATTGGTGGCTTACATTCATTGTGCAAATAAGCTATCGCTTGAGCTACGTCTTGCACAAGAGCAGTTCTCTTCTGCCAATCAAATTCCTTGACTAGCTCCTCATTCTGTAATATCCTATGGAGGCTTCCCTGCTCAATATAATCGTAGATAAGAAACCTATACTCTGGATGGTTGCAGAACCCATAAAGTTTGACAATATTGCGCTGTCGGATTTGTGATAAGATTTCCATTTCACTACGAAATCTTCTTTCACCATTCGTCTCTTCGTTAGTGGAATGAAGCTTCTTCACAGCAACCAGCTGCCCATCCTGAAGTTGTGCTTTGTACACTTTGCTATATCCTCTGGTTCCAATGATGTACTTATCGTTGAAATTTTCAGTTGCCCTTATGATATCCTCAAATGTTAGCCTTCCATCAAAATTCCAAACACAGAGCTGTTAGTTGATCTCCACCAATAGGCCTAACGTGCCCTTGCCTTTGCTCCCTGATCGGGGGAGCCCAACCCTAACTGGTTGGTGGGCCCCTGTCGCACAACACATATATATAGAGGAGTGGGGAACTGGGCTCGAGTCACGAGGTTGAACGGAGCCGCCACCCACCTACAGAGAAAACCCTAATCCGATCCTAAAGAAGTGCTGCCAGCGACGGGATGTGCCCACCGACGACATCGTCGCCCCCTGCAAGTCTACACCGTCCCCTCTGGACCTCCACGGCATCGCCACCTCGCCTCCTCACCACCGTGCCAAGTACCGGCGTCCGCGAGGCTACAGCCAGGCGTGTAGAGGAACCCAGGGCGAGGAGCTTTCCCGGATCTACGGTTACAGAGAGGTACACATTCAATCCTAACAATGGTACCAGAGCCAGGTTGCCTCTGTGTAACCCTAACCCTAAACGGGTAAAAGAAGAAAGAAAGAGAGACCGGCGTGGCGGATGTCACTGTCTACCGGTCACCACCGCCACCACGTGGGGGGAAAGGATGTCGCACCGCCGTTCTCACCGGCGCACGGCAAGAAAAGAACAGATCCATGTTCGGATCAGAGAAGAAGGGGAAAGGATCTCAAGAACCCTAACCCTAACCCGCGCAGAAAGCTCGGGGAAGAAGAAAAGGAAGGGCTCTCGGCACTTGAACCCTAACTCTAACTGGGTTAAAGAAAGGAGGAAAAGAAAAGGTTTCGGCCTTAAGATGAACAGAGCCGAAACCCTAACCCTAGAACGAATCCCCATCCCTAACCGGTTGAATCCGAGAAGAAAGAAAGGAAATCCAAAGAAAGAAAAAGAACAGAGGTCGGAACCCGAACTCTAATCCTAGATCCCCATTTCGGATGAACAAGCGAAAAGAAAAGAAAGAAAATCCAACTCAAATCCGAAGGGAAAGATCCAAACCCTAACCAGTTCGGAAAAGTGGAACAAGATCCAAATCGGAGAAAGAGAAAGGGAAGGGGGACGGATCAACCTCGTCGTGCATCGGGATGACCCTTCGCCGGCGCGGAAGAAGAAGACCGAGCCGGGGCGCTGCTCGCCGGGCTTCGGCCAAAGGGGCGCCGCGGCCAGGCCGCTCGACGGCGGCGTGCTCACCCGTTGGGGAGCACGCGCGCCGGCGAGGGGGCCGGCGACGGCGCCATGGCTGCCTCGCTCCTCCGCTTTGATTTCTCGCTCTCGGTGTCTGGCTGTGGATGCGCTGAGAGGAGAGGAGAACGGCAAAAGAGAAAGCATAGAGAGAGAAGAGGGAGGCGCAAATGAATTAGGGTTTTTCGGGGGAGGACGCCCGTCGCCCTTTTGATCGGCCCGATCTCACCGCACAGCCATCGGATTGTTGATCCTCAATGTCTGCAGCTGGATGCAGTCACCTAGTTCGTTGGGGATTGATCCTCCCAGATTATTATCAGATATATCAAGGTAGCCTAAATTACTCAGGTTTCCAAGCTGTGGTGGTATGGATCCGGATAACTGATTCGACGATAGATTCAAGCTGTAGAGGTTTGTTAAGTTGCCGATTTCTGATGGAATCTCACCGCTTAAGCGGTTAGAATCCAGTGTTAGTTCCACCAAATTTGGCAATTTCGCTAGGGATGGAGGTATTGGGCCGGTAAACAAGTTTTCTGATAAATACAACACCTCTAGTTGGGGACAGGAGCTAAAATTCTGCGGGATCTTACCAGAGAGCCTATTGGATGATAAGCTTATCTTCACATGCTGTTGGTACACACCAAACTGTTCAGATATATCTCCTGTGAGCTTGTTCCCGTCAAGTCTCATTGGGACCAAGGTCGTACATGCCTTCAAGCTCCTTGGAATAGGGCCATCAAACATGTTCAAAGGGGCCATAAAAAGTTCTAGTCTGCAATGGGAGTTGTTGCTTAGGTCAAGCTGAACTATGCCTGTGATGTTTTCGAACTCATGAGGAAGGGAACCTGATAACTGGTTAGTGTAGAGGAGAAGATTCTCGATGTTTTGCAAGTTGCCAAAAGTTTTTGGTATTGTGCCAACAAGTTGGTTCTCTTCCAAGGACAAATGCTGCATGTTGCTAAGGTTTCCTAAGCTGGAAGGAATGAAACCAGAGAGCTGGTTGGTAAACATGAAGAGAATTTGGAGATTTGATAGGCGACCTAGTTCAATTGGTATGGGACCTGTGAATCCATTTTTACAGAGACCAAGCTCGCTCAATTTAGTGAGGTTGGATAAAAAGGTTGGGATGGTACCTGTAAGGTGGTTCATGCAGAGATCAAACTGTTGCAAGTTGATGAGTTTGCCTAGACCTGGAGGAATAAAACCTGTAATTTGATTCTTATATAGAAGAAACAAGGTGATCTCAGTGAGATTAGATAAAGAGACAGTGTATTTGTGCTAAGATCAAGTTCCTTCAGATTGATGAGCCGGCCTAGTTCTGTGGGTATGGGCCCAGACAGCTCATTTGTGCTAAGATAGAGTTCTTGCAGGTTGACGAGCTTGCCTAGTTCTGTGGGTATGGGTCCAGACATTCATTACCAAACAGATACAAGAAATTCAGCTGGGTTAAATTTCCCACCGGTTAAACTGCTGTTGCTTAGCTGTAGTTGCTGCAGGTTGACAAGCCTACCTATATCGTTTGGAATGGAACCTGAGACCATGGTTTGGTGAATAACAAGCCGTGTTAACGATGTTAGATTGCACAAGGATGCAGGGATAGGACCTGTGAGGTTGTTAAAGGAGACCTCAAGGAATCTGAGGCTCTGTAGGCCACCAATCTCATAGGGTATATTTCCACTGAAATGGTTGTGGTGCAAGTTTAGATACTGAAGTGAGAATGATGCACTGACATTAGCTGGTATTGGACCATAGAGACTATTGTTATGCAAGTCGATGTGTGTGAGGAAAGGGAGAGCTGAGAAGTTGAGCTCACCAAGCTGGCCACGGATACCGGCATCTGGCAGGGAGATGTTGGTCACAACCCGGCTGGTTGGGCGGCGACCGTGGCGCGTAGACATACATGTGATGCCAGTCCAGTTGCATGGGCTGGTGTTGTCCTGCCAAGAACTCATCATCGGCGGCAAGCTATCAAGGGTAGATTTCCAGTGGAGCAGAGCCATCTTCTGAAATCTGAGTGGTGTGTCCCCATGTGCTTGTGAGAAGAGAAGGCATAGGTATGGCAGGATCAATAGGTGGAGGCACAGCAGAGGCCTTGAGGAAGGTTGCACTTTGTTGGATAGCATTCTCATCTGGTGTTCAGAATGTGTGTAGAAGTTGGGCAGGTGTGAAGACATGCTTGGTTGGGAGCCGATGTTTGATGGGCACTTATATGCAGCTTGCCGTGCTAAGTACTGAGAGAGTGAGAATTGAGAGAGGGTAATGAGCGCAAATTGTAATGTCGCAATCAGCACCCGGGAAACCCTCTTTTACTGCAGTACGCAAAAATATAAGTAAGAAACTATTGCAGAAGGACTTCTATTGATGATTTGATCGAATGATTGGAGACAATCATTATATTCTTGTATCTGGAGACTATTGATTGCCCTCAAACGTGAAAATGATTCCTAAGGTTGAAATCAATAGCAAAAAACCTCCCAAAGCTGCCTGGAAATTATATGTGTCCCCAAGGACAGTGGGGGCCTAGGAGTGTTGAACTTGTCTATCCAAAATGAGAGCCTACTGCTTAAGAACCTTCACAAATTTTTCAACAAGCTTGATCTTCCTTGGGTGCATCTGCTCAGGAATTTTCACTATCCAATTAATGGTAGGCTTCCGGTCAATAATAGAAAAGGGTCCTTTTGGTGGAAGGATGTGTCCAAGCTGCTGACTTCCTATAAGGGTATGGCCACTGTTATAGTAAATGATGGTTCTTTCTGCCTTTTTTTTGGCATGACCTTTGGAATGGTAAACTACCAAGCCAAAATTTTCCAGAGCTCTGTCTCTACGCAGAGTTCTTTGACCTCTTCCATTTTACCTCTTCTGGAATATGCTTTTGCTCAGTCTCAACAGCTTTCAATTCTTTTAAATAACATAGTTCTGCAAGAAGGAAATGGTCTTTGGTGCTATATTTGGGGTTCTCAACTATTTGCTTCCAACAAGGCATCGGTTCTCAACTATTTCCTTCCAACAAGTCATATTCACATCTCTCTGGCTCCAGGCAAGTGCATCCTGTCCAGTCGTGATTATGGAAGTCCTCTTGTCAGCCCAAACGTAAAGTCCTTTTCTGGTTACTGCTAAACAATTGGCTTAGCACCCGAGAACTTCTAAAGAGAGAATATGGCAATTGAGGATTACAATTGTGTGCTCTGCCACTTGCTCCTGAAGAAATGCTGCTCCATCTTTTTCTGCACTGCCCTTTTGCTATGGCATGTTGGAATATTTTGGGTCTAGCCCCACTAATCAGGTATTATCTACTGGAGACCCTTTCATGCTTCAAAGAGCAGCTTCGATTACCGTTCTTTATGGAGATCATAGTTGCCATGTGTTGGTCCATTGGTCGGCCAGGAATGGTAGCATCTTCAGAAATTTATAGCATTCAGTGGTGTTGACACTCAAATTGGGCCCAAGCCAATTTAAATAGGCCCATGACAGTTTTGGCCCAATCTAAGAAAAATTCCATAAAGCGACATGATAATAGTACCACATTAGTTTTTCTATGGGATAATACCACCCTACCCCTTATAAAATAAGGGGTATATGGCCGATTGAGTTCCCATCTATCCAATCATCAAACAAATCAATCTAATATCTTTACTCCAACCCTTTTACCCCCTTCTCCAACCTCGTGCTGGTCATCCCTTGATCCGACGACTAAGGATGGCGCCCTAGGCTTGCCAGCCGACCTAGGGCAACCCGACGACGTCCTTGCCCTGACGGGTCCCTCCCGGGCGAGAGCTTCGATGGTTTCTTTGTAAGTTTGCCTGAAAACTAGCCGGTTCTTCGTCACGCAAGCACGTTAGTTATCCTTTGGAGGTTTGCTTGTAAACCTCTCCATTCCTCACCACAAAAGAGTGACTTACTTGCTGCTGGTGTGTGATTCGGATCACTTCCGATGTCAACACACTTTTTGGCGACTCCGCCAGGAGAGAATTTTTGCTTCGGCTCTACTTTGTAGCCGAATCTTCTTGCCCTAGCCCTACTCCTCGCTGATCTATCTTCGTGTGCTCGCCATTACAGTTGCATCTGGCCCAAAAGGTTGATCGCATCTGGTTTTGACCCCTTGTGATCTCGCTTGCAATTTTGCAACGTGTTGCGCTTGCTATTTCATGGAGTACCAAGGTGTTGCATCACAATATTACTACAATCACCCAGAGGTACAACTTGCAAGTACATCTTATGATTCTTATAGTTATTTTACAAGTGATATGAACTCTCATGTTGGTGTTGCTAGTTATAATGATACTAGATATGTTATATCGGCTAATACTTTTGTTAGTGCTCCTCATAATACACATCTCATGATTATGAATATTACGGTCAAGAGCCGATGTCTACTATGAATTCTTTGAATTTTGATGCTACTAGCAACATACAACATGTAAATCTTAATTCATCGGCTATAAGTTCACAATATGTGGTTTTACCACAAGACATGCCTATGAATGAGAGAATTGGTTATGACAATGCTAATTATTTAGCCAATTGCTCTCAAAATTCAGCACCATATACCAATGCTCGTATTCATAATTCAGTTTTTTATGTTACTCCCAACTTGAGCCAAATTAATAAAAATTCAGCAAGGTATTTAAGTGCTAATACTCATGATTTGGCTTCACGTGTTACTAGTAACCATAGCCGAATCGATGAAAATTCAGCACCTTATGCAAGGATTAATGCCCATAATTCGGCTTCGTATTTTGCCCATGATCATAGCCGAATTAGTAAAATTTCAGTAAGGCATTCGGGTGCTAAAACTCATGATTTGGCTCCACATGGTGCTAATAATTATAGCCGAATCAATAAAAATTCAGCAATGTGTGTACATGCTAACATGGATGATTCGACTTCATATGTTGCTCTTAAATCAAGCTGAATCAATGTAGATTTAGCCCATGCTAGAAATCCAAATGGCTCCTCTAAATAGAAGGTGCCCGCTTATCATAGACCGTACCCATTATGCTATGATTACTTAAAAACTCCTGATGGTTGTTGGGTACCTGATTTTTATGAATTCAGTGGTGAAGATGATAAGGCTGCTGTAGAACACATTAGTATATATCTCTCACAGCTGGGTTTTGCCGGTAAAGAAGACTATATGAGAGTGTGAAATTTTCGTTTATCTCTTACTGGTATTGCCTTTGCATGGTTTACATCTTTGCCTCGATGTACTGTTGGTTCATGGTCTGAACTAGAGGAGCAATTTTATGAATATTTTGGAAAGATTAATGAGAAAAGGACAATTACAATTGAGTCATCAGCTAAAAGAGGATTACTAGTGGGCATAAAAAAAGAATTGATTTGGTTGTAAGTATAGGTTCGGCTACAAAAGCAGAACAACACAATATCCTTTTCGAATCAATCACATATCAAGAAACAAGTCCTGCTATAGAAAAGCATGAGAAGCGCAAGAAAATAGCTAGACTTGATTTTCAGGAGCTAAAGGGGTTGTACATTTATCTAGTGATTACTACATCATTGATGGAGATTAAACCCCTACAAGCAACAAAGGAGGGTTGCCTGCCTACTCAGAATTGGCTGAGACAACTTCAAAGTTGGCTAAGCCGATTGCTGCCTACCCTGAGTCGGCTAGGCTGACTTCCCAGTTGGCCAGGCCGACTAGTTCTACCACCTGCCTTGAGTCGGCTAGGCCGACTTCTCAGTCGGCCAGGCCAACTGCCCTTTGTTGACACTTCTTAACGTTGCTACTAGGTTTATGTCCCTAGCAACGGCGCTAGAAATGTTTGTCGATGGTTCATATGTGTGTATATAGGAAAGGGGATTCCGCAAGCGCACAGAACTATCATGTAACACTTCGCTTGGTGAGTACCAAGTGTCGAATTTATATTTTCCCAAAGGAATGTGAGAGGATGGGCACTGTGGTTAGGTAGACTAAGTAAGTATGTCTAGCAACATAGGAGTGATGAGGGTAGTATGGATGATGGATGGGAACAGATAAAAAGGGATGATCACACAAACAGAGGTAACTAGAAGTGTAGTGTAGCTGAGTGTAAGAACTAGAGTATGTAATCTTAAGGCAACAAAAGTAACTCAATGATAGTGAGATCGTCCTTATTACGAGGGGTGTACTTGCATTGGATTTAACCAAACATGAAGCACAACGAGCCCTACGTTTTAATAACTAGACCCAACATGGTGGAATACAGAGGAAGGACAGGGCTGTCACCACCTGCCAACTACTATAATCTATCCTGGGATCTAGCCATACCTACAAGCAAGATATAGCCTAAGCACCACACTTAATCTATAAACTCGCTATTTTGATCCGAGCTCTGGTGAAATAAGATCGAAACACCCTAACCAGACGGTAGAACAAGTACTAACAATGAATAGACTAATCACTAAGATAAGAATGATGCAAATGCCAAAGTACGAGCACCTAAATAAAGTACTTGAACTAAGCAAAGCTATATTACTAAATGAAGTACTTGACGAAGCAAAGTAAATGCTAAAAGAAAGATTACAAGAGGAGCTATACCAGACCAGAAGACACTTCTGGACTCCGAGGAGCGCTCTGCTCTACTCTTATCACTACTAGCTAGCTACTACTTCTAAGCTACTACACTAGGAGAGCTTCTAAGAGCTTGGAACACTTGGAATGCTTGAGAGGTGCTGAGTGATGATCTCCACTGAGCACCACGGCCCCTTTCATAGTGTATAGAGGGCATGGGGTTACTTGTAGGCAAAGATGAGGCGGTGGAGAGGCGGTGGGGCATCGACCGATGTTGGCCATGGTTGGCCGACCGTCCATTGCACCGCCTCACCATCCAACGACGATGGATGGCCTCTAGATGGCGGTTGTAGGGCAGGTAAGTCGGTTTCCCAGCTGGTGAGGCGGTTGTTGGTATTTATTAACTCACAAAGATAAATCTGCAAGCGCATGGATACCGCTGTAGCTTTCACCATGAAGTATTCCAAGTATCATATCCACAAGGAAACATGTGAGACTAAATACGGTCTAACTTAACTAAGGGTAGCAACAAGGTTAGGATAAACATGAGCATAGAGAGGATAACTAAGGTTCTCTTGTTCTGACTTTGGTAAGCTATGTCTTCTACTATTCAACTAGGGACATTACTTAAGGAAATACACTAGCAGAGGATGCTTTCCTTTGTAACTAGGTCCTACTTGGCCTACAAATGGGAGGTGGACTACAAAGGATTCAACGAGGCTATAAGAGTCACCCTTGCGAGCTACCACCGATCCAGAATGTAGGGTGCATCCATGATTAACCTAAGTCTAAGCACCACGCTTACACTTATGATTAATACTTTACTCCCCCTAAGATAGGAATAAAGCACTCAAAGAGTCATGATCCTGATGAACAATATAAACAGGATGCTTACTTGAATCAGAAGTTGATTACCAGAGAAGTCTCAGAAGCAAGCTTAAATAGAACTTGGATCCGCCAAGGTACAAGCCATAGTGAGAGAGCACCGACAGGCCAACGCCTCCTCCAAACTCTTCCCTCACTCTCTATCTCACTATTATTTATAAGACTAGATCCTATGGAGGATTAATCTTCTCTTGATTGCTGGCTCGATCCTGAAGATATGAATTAGGGTTTCAGGAATGGCTTTAGGGAGGGGGGGGGGGGTAGGGGCTGCTATATAGGCTAGAACATCAATCGTGAGCCCTTGGATCAAATCGACTTGAATAAATGGCGTAGATGCAATCTAGGAGCCGGTGGAGAACCAACATAGCAATGGGGGTTGACAGTTGGGCCCTAGGGGCTAGCCAGCCTATAGGTGGGGCCGGCCAGCCCCACCTGGTTGCGCCTCACCCTCCACTTTGGTGTGGTGTCCTCTTGAGTCTTCTAGAACCTTCTAAGTTTGTTTTCACTATGGATAAGCACGATTAGGTCTGACATCTAGGTCCACCCTGATAATTTTCTAGATAAAAACTGCAAAAAATTCAAATTCACCAAAACTTATAGAATTTGTTAGTTTAAAGCCCTAAACCTTCGTTAGAGATTATATTTGTGCCTTTATACACGTTATTTTGATGGTTTATAATGGTTGTTAACTACCATCAACAAACTCAGTAAATGGATCAGGAGTTGCATGGATGCTTTCACTCCTCAAAAGTACACATGCGTTCAAACAAGAATTCTCCTCCGAATTAGAATAAACTGATCTGACTTTCAAACTTACCCATATTACCTTCAACCATGGGGCTTCTTAGCCTTCACTTGGGTCTTGAGCAATTGAAAGACAGAATGATCAAGTCAAGCACTATGTCTCAAGTTCTTTGTTCCACCATTGTTCTAGAGTTTTTATAAGTTTTCAAAATAAAACTCAGAGATTCCATTGTATGACACTGTCAAGTCTCTCAATATATGTGGTATTTGTGGATTCTCACCAAGGCAATAATGATGTTATGCCTTTTTCTCTTCCTACCACTAAGGCTTATGTGGAGTTCATAGATAGGGAGAAAGCTAGAGTATACTTGCAATGCATATATTGTAAAGTCAAACAATGGATCTAAAGAGAGTTGAGTCATACAATCAAATCAAGATGTGCATGTGTGTGGATATATGGTGGATATATATGGTGGCTAACCTAATTCTATTATGCTCCTTGAAAACATATCTCTGTTTCGAAACTTGGAAATAACTGCTAGAGAACAGGAGCGAGCTTATTCATCTCTCTCTTTTTTTTCAGGTGGGCATCTAAGTACCCATTGTTTTAGATATCTCGAACACTTTTGTGGTTAGTTTTTTCAACTTTTTTTTTCTTTTTTTATGAATAACTTTTGCATAACCCATGTCTCTTTTTTGCAATAGAACTTTGAGAGAGATATCAACGAGAACTTGGAGCATTTATTTGGTGGATGGAAAACCTATGTGGAGGTTTTCCTAGCCTAGATAACATGTATGGCTCTGGTGGGAATTTAAGCTTTGTCATACAAGAACTCATCATGTAGCATTTTTGTGTTTTTTAAAAGATAAAATCTCCAAAACTTAAGTGTCACTTGGAACAAGATAAATAGCAGCTCAGACCTTCTCATATCATATCTACCAATTACCTAGACTTAGATCAAGCAGATGCTACCCATGAGTTTCCAGTTCAGAGTAAATCCTTATATCAAAACAATCTTATCCAAAACTCGAGAGAATTCAAGGCTGAAAACTAGGTATTTGAAAGGAATTACAACAAAGCAACTATTCATCATTTCCATTTAAGAGATTATTTTGAATCATCTTTATTTTATTCAGCTCTTAAAAATAAATTAAAGCAAACTAGACACACACCTTTTTATTTTGTTTTCATTCATCATTTTTGTTGACTATTAAAAAGAAACTAAAAACTAAAATGAAGGGAAAGAATACTTACCTAGATACATGGGAGTACTTGTCGACAGAATATCGTCAGCAGTCCTCCGAGGGGTATGCCATGAAGGTAGATTGATCGATAGGGATGCATGTAATTGAGAACAAGAAGGCAACAGAGACACAAGACTTAGACACGTTCGAGCTATCAGCGCAATGTAATACCCTACTCCTGTGGTCTGTTGGATTGTATTGGCTATCGTATCATATTGTGTGTGTTTTGAGGGGGTCCCTGCCCACCTTATATAGTCTAGGGGTAGGGTTACAAGTCGGTTAGATCTAGAAGATAACCAGAAAGTAATAACATATTACAAGAATCATGGGATCATAGTATCCTAACAGATCTTGTAGTATCCTTAGGATATCTTCTCGGTGTCTTACGGGGTGTGCTGAGTAGCGCCGTGCTCTGCAAGGCTTCGTCTTATGGGCTAGGTCACCCCTAGGGGCATAGCCCATGTATTTTGCCATGGGTATCTAGGGTAGTACAACCATAGCTAGTCCCCAAGCGCCTTGTATCTATTGTGGAACACCGTCTTAAGCTTGTTCGAGCAGGCGTGCACAAAGCCGAGCAGTCAGACTCATGGTCCGACCACCATGATGAGTTGCCGAGCAGTTGTGAATAGTCACCGAGCAGTTGTGACCCATCGCTGAGCAGTTGTGAACCATCGCCGAGCAGTGTATCCCAAGTAAGGCTAGCCATAAGGATGTAAGGAGCTCAAGTTCAAAATTGAAAATTTCCTCACAGTGGACCAAGTGTGCCCACTTAGATTCCAACCATGAGAAAAGGGAGATAGTCTTCTTCAACCTCAGGAGGCGTGGAGTCTTCCAGATTAAAGCAAACACACTCACCACAAGGTGAAGTGTGCCCACTTAGTCTCCGAGCCTGATAGTAGGTGACACAGTCACGTGGTGCTAGGGTCCAAAGTAGAAGAAAAGCAGAAGACTGGCCGAGCAGGCATCCAGTACCTGGGTGTAGCCCCGAAATGAAGAAAAGCACATTCATCGCAAGGTGAAGTGTGCCCACTTACTCCCTGAGCCTAACAGTAGGTGACATGGTCATGTGGTGCCAAGGTCAGAAACAAGAGTGAATAGAAAAAAGTCCCTAGTGTGGTGATGAACCAAATCATATTGATGACGTAGTCCCTAAGCCACAAGTGGAAATCTTGGAGAAATCAAATCATGGAGAAAAAACTAGAGTAATGGTTGTATAGTAGGAGTTACTGAGCCTTAATGGATTGCGGAGAAGTCGGTGAATATTCGGTGAGTAGTAACAAATTATAGCGAATAATGGGCGATATGGGCTGTAGTTGCGTGAAAGCCCAGGTAATGGCCCACCATGCCATTGCAGAGAATTCGGAGAGGCACAAATCATGGAGCGGTTTCCCAAAAACCCTTGAATGCGAAAAGTGGGGTGAGTGCTTTATAACTGCGCCACCACGCTCTGCGCTCTCACCTTTGCCACTTTGCCACTTCATCTTCCTCCTCAGCCCTAGCGCTTGCCGATTAACATCCATACGTGCTTCCGTCGCCAATCCCAATCCAAATCTGAGGGATGGCGCCGAAGAGGGGAGCTAGTAACCCAAAGAAGGCGACCGCTGGAGCCAGCCGTGACAATGAGTGGGTGCCATCACTCATGGGAGAGGCGGAGATCAACGGGATGGTGGATGCGAGCGTTCTTTCGGACCGTGTCAACGTTGGATGGAGGCCGGCCAATGGTGAGCCCTACCCGATGCCGCATACTGACAAAGCCATAGTGTTTGAAGATTATTTATGGCGTGGGTTAGGATTTCCTATTCATCCTTTCTTGAGGGATCTGTTGGAGTTCTGGGGAGTTAGTCTGTGCAATCTCATCCAAACACCATCTTGCACATCTCTATTTTTATCCATTTCTGTGAGGCATATCTCGGGATTCTTCCCCACTTCAACTTCTTCCGTCACCTGTTCTGGCTAAAGAAGAAGGGCAACCATGGTTCCAGGTTGGTCGGTGATGTGTATCTGCAACTCTGCAATGGGATGGCAGGTGAGTACATCACTATACCGCTGAACACCTCGCTGAAGGGGTGGAACGCCAGGTGGTTCTACATGAAGCAGAGCCATCCTGCCATCCACTACGATGTCGACCATATTCTAGAGAACCAAAAGAGCTAGTCAAAGAAGTTGAGCAGTGCTGACATGGATCAGTTGAGGGAGCTCCTCGGCCTGATAAAAGGTGTGAAGATGAATGACGGACTAGTGGCAACAAGCTTCATAGTGCGCCGCATCCAGCCCTACAAGGAGAAGGCCCATGCGGGCTTTAACGTCAAGGGGGACACTAACGGCACCTGGGAGAGGATGGAGAGGCTATCGAGGGACAATGTAATAGAACGAGCAGCCAAACTATTCACTTCCAATGCCTTGTTCAGCGTGTCAGGGCAAACAAGAGCCTTCAACTGCATGAACCCACCTCCTTAGGTAAAAGTCTCAATTGTTTGTTCTTGTTGTTTTTATCCTGCACCATTGCTGAGCAGTGAACTGATTCACTTATGAAAAGATCCATTCGCAGGAACAAGCGGCGTATTTCTCAGGCGTGTCGAGGAGTGATTGGCCAAAGGTAGTGGACACTCGGCCAATAACTCAGCCTGAGGAAGGTGCCATCAGCGCCTCATCGGAGTCTAGAGGCGCAGATGCTGGTCGACGGAGAGTCCCCTGGTGTCAGAGAAAGTCCAAGGGAAAAGGGCGGGGATAGATGAGTCAGCCTACAAGAAGAGGAAGATAGTAGGTGCAGCTCCCCACAAGCTAGGTGGCATCTCGCTTGGCGGTGTTCAGACCACTCGGACGCAGAGTGCGGCGATGTCCAAGTGGTCAGATGATGATGGGGCTTTGGTAGCCCTTCCTCCGAGCACTGAGGCACCGCCATGCAACACGCACATGGAGGTGCAGTCAAAAGGAGGGGGGGGGGAGTCCCCGAGCAATAGGAGAAGGAAGTCCCTGAGCAACAGGCGAAGGGAGTCCTCGAGCGACAAGCAGAGGAGAGGCCGACGGTGACTGCTGTGAGACCTCTAGCCTAGGGCATGCGGGTTAATCCCAGAGCCATGCCTAGGGGCTTGGGAAGGCAGCACCGGTTTGGAACCGTGTACCGAGAGGCCGATGTGTAAGTATCCTTGCCTTGAATTCATTTTGCTATCGTATCCTTATAGTTGCGGTGATTGACAAGCTAATCTGATGCAGAGCGAAACGTCTGGATGATTTGAATCCACCCATCCAGACTAGTGAACAGCCAGGGGCTGGTCCCAACATGGAGGCGATGTCGGCAGACCCTGTCCTGGAGTCCCCTAGCGCTCGGCGGCCTATGGAGGAGTCGACCACCGCTACTGATGGTCTTGGTGGTGGAGAACAGTTGGCGCCGATAGCGAATGAGTCGGTGGCGATACCTAGGGCAATGGCGGGAGCCACTGGGTCTTTAGAGGTGGATGTTGGAGTTGTTGATGCCGCACCAAAGTCTAGGGTGGAGAAACCGGTGGTGCTAGGGGAGCAGGCGACATTCCTAGAGACTTTAGAGGGCGTGGTCGGACACGCTGTGTAGCCACTGAGCCCCTAGGTAGCACCATCAACTACAGAGGAAGAGGACGAGGTGGAAGAGATTGAGCATGAGGAAGCAGACCTCAAGCCATCTAGATCCTCCGCAAGCGGGGCAATGAAGTGGTGGTCATGGAAGAGGAGGACACCACCAGGGAGGTCAGGAGGCTGGAGTCCACCCTTTCCACGACGATGAAGTAGATCAAGGTTAGTATTGCGTCATCAATGTTCATCTTTGACGTTGGAGATTGGAGTTCTTCATAATCTTGTTGCTTTTGTAGGGCATAACATGAACTATCGAACAACAGTGGCAGCTGATTAAGAGGATGGAACCCCTCGCCAAGGAGAACACAAAGCTAAAGGAGGCGGTGAAGCTTATGGAAAAAACATCTAGAGGGCCTAGCGCGAGCGGGATCTTGCCGAATCTAATGCATGGGATCTAGAATGCCAAAATGGGGCTTTATCCGAGCAGCTGGCTACCATGTCTAAGCAATTGTGGGGTAGCTTCGAGCAGCTAAGAAGCCTCTCTAAATAGAAAAAAGGTACTATGGATCGGTGAACTTGTTCTGTATTACCGAACAGCTTTGGTGTTGCTGACGATCGTCACTTTTGTAGAGCAAGATGCAGAGCTGGGCCAGTTGCGTCAGGTCATTGGTCAACTCCAAGAGGAGGAGAAGAAGGCATCTGGGCGAGTAGAGAAACTGGCTAAGGAGCTGAAAGGTGAGTAGTTCATGGTCAAAGTTGTTGCTTAAGTGACTTATTCGCTTGATGGATCTTCTCGGTGCTTGTAGAATATGTCGAAGGACCAAGGCCCAGTTCAACGTGCTGGGGCAGGAGGCGCAAACCTAGAGGCAAAAGCTCGATGTCGTGGTGGCCAGAGTTAGGCTGGTGCTTGACTACATTGACATGGAGGTAGCTCCTTAGCCCGACGATAGGCCACCTCGTCCAGACACCATCATAGATAGGTGCAAGGCGGCATGGGAGAACTTCAAAAGCTTCAACCGCGATGCCACTATCTCTGCCGTGACCCATGCCCTAGCGGTAGTCCAATCTCATTACCCTACCATCAATCTGTGAGCGATAGGGGCTAGATTCACCAGAGGGACTAGTGCCATTAAGCTATAGGAACTGGAAGATGAGGTGGAGGACACGGCGAAGAGGCTAGATGGAGACGTCGACCTATTCGGCGAGGTGGACAGGGAGGGCCAAACATAATGACCTGCTCAGAGAGTAATCTGTAACAGCTGGAGAGGATAGTTAAAACACACGAGGGCGCAGATGAACATCTATGTATGTGTATAAATGTTGTTAAGTGACATGTGCATGTTTATGCAGTTTGCTAGTATTTTGGTGAAAAATAGATGTAGTTTTAACCCTAACGTGATTATACGTGGTATATGTAGTGTCCGAGCAGTTAGTTCGTTACTAGGCCCTTGGCCTTGATTAGCCCGTATTCCATAACGTTGACCACGGAGCCCGTGCACGTGTAGGACAAACAGACATGACTAAGGAACCACAGCTGACCACCCATAACGCAGAGCGCAGAGCCCGTAGCACGTGTTGGGAGAGATGGGAGACTGGGCCTTCTCCAAAGAACACAGAGCAGAACATGTGCTGCTCAGCGGTTGGTGAAATATCTTGGAGATATGGAGAAACATGGCGTAGCATTTATGGAGATCATGTATTGGAGTTTGTTAAGGAGTAGCTTAGAGTTGGTGACCGTAAATGGAGATTAAACCGTAATGGAGAAATAATGGAGACAAATTATGGCAACAAAAACTTCATTCATTATGGAGTGGAGAGTACATATCTAGAGCATTTCAAGGATAGAAACATATAAGGTGCAAGGATAGAAACATATAAGGTGCTCGATGTGCCATGAATTGGGGATATCGATTTAGTCCAAGTCACATAGCCGGTAAGACCCTAGTCAGGTAACCTCTTTGACCACATAAGGCCCTTTCTAGGGGGAGGAGAGTTTGTGCATCCCTTCGGTTTTTTGTTTTCTGTGGAGAACGAGGTCGTCGATAGCAAATGAATGACCTTTGATGTTGTAGTTGTAGTATCTTCACATGCCTTCTAGGTATTTGGCTATGCGGATACAAATGACCAGGAGTTCTTCGGCCCTGTCGACGTCCTCTGTCCGAACAACTATGGCTTGCTCTTCATTATAATTTTCTACCCTTGGTGCTCGGAAGGCAATATCTGCTGGAAGTATGGCTTCTGAGCCATAGACCAAAAAGTATGGAGACACACTGGTGCTATGACTAGCTTGAGTGTGCAGTCCTCAGACCACAGCTGGGAGCTCTTTGAGCCATCTGCCCAGATGTTTTTCTTCTTTTTGATATAGCCTATTTTTTAGGGCATCAAGGATCATGCCGTTCGCCCATTCGACCTAGCCATTGGCTCTAGGATGGGCAATGAAGATGTATTTGATGGAGATGCATCAGTCTTCATAGAAGTCCCAAAAATGATGACTAGTGAATGTAGTTCCGAGGTCAGTGATAATGCTGTTTGGGAAACCGAATCTATGGATGATGTCTTTGAAATGCTCAACTGCCTTCTTTGTAGTAGCCGAAACAAGCAGTTTGTATTTGATCCGCTTGGAGAACTTGTCAATGGCGACGTACACATACTGTAAACCACCTAGCGTAGGCTTGAAAGGCCCAATCATATCTAGTCCCCAGCATGCAAAAGGCCAAGAAGCTAGGATGGTTTACACTTCTTGTGCCAGCATGTGTATTTGCTTGGCAAAAAATTGACATCCTTCACAACATTAGATGAGGTCTTCTGCACCAGCAATGGCCGTGGGCTAGTAAAAACCAGCTCAGAAAGCTTTGTCGACCAGGTTTCTCAAGGCCGCGTGGTTGCCATAGGAACTAGAGTGAATTTCAAGAAGTAGTTTCACTCCCTCTTCTTGGGTAATGCATTTCTACAGTATCCCTTCCTTGGCAGTTTTCCTCATCAAGTTCCTGCCTACCAGCACGTAATGCTTGCTGCGACAGATTAGGCATTCAATTTCAGTCTTGTCGGCGGGTACATCGGCGCTGATGAGGTACTTGATGAACTATTTCGTCTAGTTGACGACCGACAAAGGTACTGTAAGTACCAACTGCTCAACAGGGGGGATTTCTTGAACTTCCTTCTCTTTCTTAATAGACGGTGTAAGAGGTCTTGAACAAAAACCTCAGGTGGAATCATGGCATGAGAAGAGCCTATCTTAGATAGGTCATCGGTGAGCTGATTTTGATCTCGTACCATGTGGTGGTACTCGATACCATAGAACTACCCTTCGAGTTTCCTGATTTTGGCGCAATATGCGTCCATCTTCTCACTAGAACAGGACCAGTCTTTGTTGAGCTGGTTGATGACCAGCGTGGAGTCTCCGTATACCATGAGGTGTTTGACGCCAAGCTTGATGGCTATACGAAGTCTGTGGAGACATGCTTCATATTCGACGACATTGTTGGAGGCTAGAAAATGAATTCAGAGAACGTATCGGAGCTTGTCCTTGGTTGACGTAATGAATAGAATGCAAGCACCAGCACCGTTGATGTTGAGGGCGCTATCGAAGTACATCACCTAGTGCTCGGGGCAAGTAGCGGGGATGGGCTCTTGAATCTCGGTCCACTCAGCGATGAAGTAAGCGAGTGCCTATGACTTGATGGTAGGCCTGCTTCTAAATTTAATGGAGTAAGTGTCGAGCTCGATAGTCCACTTGATGATGTGGCCGTTGGCCTCTTTGTTGCGGAGAATGTCCACCAGAGGGAACTCGGTGACCACGGCGATCTTGTAATACTCGAAGTAATGGGGAGCTTGCGTGACATGATCAAAATGACATATAGTAGTTTCTAAACCTGAGGGTAATGACTTTTGGACTCATTAAGAACCTCGCTGATGAAGTAGACCAGATGTTGCACCTTATTGGCGTGTCCAGCTTCCTCACGCTTGATGACGATAGCTGTGCTACCGACGTGAGAAGTGGCGGCGATGTAGATCAGTAGAGTTTTGTCTGGTCGAGGAGCCATTATGATCGGAGGCTTTGTTAGAAACAACTTGAGCTACTCAAAAGCTGTATCTACCTCCTCTGACTAGGAGAAGCACTCAGAGGCCTTGAGGAGTATGAAAAATAGTAGTCCCTTTTTGCTGAAGCGATATAAAGCAGCTAAGAGCAGCCATGCAGCTTGTAAGCTTCTGTATGTCCTTTACGTAGGTTGGGCGTTTCATGTTGGTGATGGCAGAGACCTTATCGGGATTGAGCTCGATGCCATGGGCACTGACGATGTAGCCTAGGAGTATGCCGGATGGAACTCCAAAGATGCACTTTGAAGGGTTCAACTTCCATCTATATCATTTTAGGTTGGCGAACGTTTCTTCGAGGTTAGTGATGAGATTGTCAGCAGTCTTGGACTTGATGACTACATCATCAATGTAAGCTTTGACGTTGTGGCCTATCTATTGATCAAGTCACATCTGGATGGCCCTTTGATTGGTCGCCCTGGTGTTCTTAAGTCCGAAGGACATGGGGGTATAGCAATACACACCAAAAGGCATGATGAATGACGTCTTGATCTGGTCATCTCCTTTGAGGGATATCTGGTGATAGCTAGACTAACAGTCAAGGAAGGAGAGCAGTTCGCAGCTGGTGGTGGAGTCTACAACCTCATCTATTTGGGGCAGACCGAAGGGGTCTTTAGGGCAGTGTTTGTTGAGATCAGTGTAATCAATGCACATTCTCCATTCTTTATTCTTTTTTTGAACAAGAACAGGGTTTGCTAACCACTCAAGATGATACACTTCTTTAATAAATCCGGTAGCTAGGAGCCATTTTATTTCTACCCTAATAGCCTCCTTGTCTGGCACAAATCATTGGAGTTTCTGTTTGATCGGTTTGGTGGTCGACGAGACATTCAAGGAGTGCTTGATCTTCTCTTGTGGTACCCCTGGCATGTCTAGAGGTTTCCAATCAAACATGTTGGCGTTGGCACATAGGAAGGAGATGAGCGCGCTTTCCTATTTGGGGTCAAGGTGAGCCCCAATCTTCATGGTCTTGGTGGGGTTGTCGAGGCCAAGGCCAACCTCCTTGGTTTCCTTGGACTTGGCAGAGGCACGTGGAGGCTCCAGCACTAGGATCTCTTGGTCATTGGTGGGCACCATCTTGGCGTCAATGACCATGCTAGCCATCTAGGTGGAGAGGTCGGTAGCTTCGGCAAGGGCGAGACTCTCTGTCTCGTAGGCGTAGGCGATGGAGAGATTGGTTAGTAGGGCCAGGACTCCCATAGGCGAAGGCATCTTCAGCACCAGATAGGCATAGTGCGGTATGGCCATGAACTTGGCTAGAGCTAGCCGACCAAGTATGGTGTGGTAGGCGGTGTTGAAGTCTGCGATGTAGAAGTTGATGTGCTCGACGCGGTAGTTGCTAGCTGTGTCGAACTATACTGGGAGGGTGATCTCTCCAAGTGCTTTGGATGCCCTACCAGGTACCACACCCTAGAAGGAGGAGTCAGAGGGTGCGAGGTCTCCTATTCCAAGGCCCAGCTCCTTTAGGGCTCTGGCAAAGAGGAGGTTCCAAGTGCTTCTGCCATCGATGAGTACTTTCATAAAAAGCACTTTCCTGATGGTTGCATCAAGAATGAGGGGGAAACACCCTATGTAAGGGATGTCCGCCCATTGGTTAGCCCTACTAAAAGTGATGGGGACCTTGGACTAGGGGCGATAGCTGGGGTTGGCGACGGTGTCTTCCGCGTTGACGGTGAGCACCCGGTGGGCGGTGAGCTTCCAATCTCTTCTGCTTTTGGCGGCGGTGAGGCCCTAGAAGATGGTGGCGACCACTTTGTCATGATCTTGGAAGGCATTGTTGTTGTCCCTAGGTGGTTAGTGGCCTCTGGCTCCGTCGTTGTTGTTGTCATCTGGCTTTTTAGCCTGGAACTCCTTAGCCAAGCCGAGGCAATCCTTCATCTTGTGTTTGTTATTCTTATGGAGAGGGCATGAGCTTTCGAGGATCTTCTTGTACTACTCATTGTAGTTACGCTTGGTGCACGGTTCATCAACGGCGGTGACGATGTGGTCTGGTCAGTGGCGGCGATATTGACCAGATTTGGACCCTTCTAGCCTTGCCGATCACGGCCACTGTCCCGATGGTGACTGTGGTCGTCGTAGCGGTGGTCATTGTGGCATCAGTCGTCGGGTCGCTCATCGCTGTGGCAAGTTGGGCGATGAGTGCCCGCATCCTCGTTGAAGCGTACTTCGGCCTCTTTAGCGGTCGTAATCATCTCGCCAATCCCCTTGGGTGGCTTGTAGTTGAACTTGGAGCGAAGGTTGCAGTGATGGAGTCCTCGGACGAAGGTGGTGATAACCTCAACTTCTATGATGTTGGGAATAGAGTTCCTCATCTTGAAAAAGCATCTGATATAGCTATGGAGGAGCTCAGACGACTTCTGGTAGATGTGATTCAGATCATGTTTGGTGCCCGACCGAGTACATGTAGCCATATAGTTGTCGGTGAAGACCATCTTCAGCTCTTCCTAGGATCCAATGGAGTCCAGGGCGAGGCTTGTGAAATAGTTCATCATAGTTAGCATGAGCATGATGGGAAGATAGTTCGCCATGACACTGTGTCAATAGAATATCATCGGTAGTCCTCCGAGGGGTATCCCACGAAGGTAGATTGATTGGTAGAGGAGCGTGAGATCAAGAACAAGAAGGCAACAAAGACACACGAGTTAGACAGGTTCAGGCCATCAGTATGATATAATACCCTACTCCTATTGTCTGTTTGTTTGTATTAGCTATCATATGATATTGCGTGAGTTTGGAGGGGGTCCCTGCTCGCCTTATATAGTCCGGGGAGCAGGGTTACAAGTCGGTTAGATCTGAGAGATAACTGGAAAGTAATAACTAATTATAGGAATCTTGTGATCATACATATCCTAACAGATCTCATAGTATCTTCAGGATATCTTCTCAGTGTCTTGCGGGAGGCGTCGAGCAGAGTTGTGCCCCACAAGGCTTTGTCTTGTGGGCTGGGCCACCCTTGGGGGCGCAGCCCATGTGGTCTACCATGGTTATCCGGGGTCATACACCCCACAGCTAGTCCCTGAGTGCCTTGTACCCATTGTGCAATGCCATCTTGAGCTCGTCCGAGCAGGTGCAAATAAAGCTGAGTAGTCAAACTCATGGTCCGACCACCGTGATGAGTCGCCGAGCAGTTGTGAGCAGTTGCTGAGCTACGTGTGCCATCACCAAGCAGTGTGAACCATAGCTGAGCAACATATTCCAAGTACGGCTTGCCATAAGGGTGTAAGGAGCTCAAGTCCAAAATTGAAAATTTCTTCATAGTGAACCAAGTGTGCCCACTTAGAGTCCGATCACGGGAAAAGGAGATAATCTTCATTAGCTTCAAGATGCACAGAATCTTCAAGAAAAAATAAGCACATTCACCGCAAGGTGAAGTGTGCCCACTTAGTCCCCGAGCCTGACAGTAGATGACGTAGTCATGTGTTGCCAGGGTCCGAAGAATAAAAAATAATAAAAAACCAGCCAAGCAGGTAGCCAATCCCCGGGCGTAGCCCCAAAACAAGATAAAACATGTTCACCGGAAGGTGAAGTGTGCCCACTTAGTCCCCAAGCCTGACAGTAGATGACATAGTCATATGGTGCCATGGTCAGAAACATAGAAATAATGAATGACCAGCCGAGCCAGGCAGCCAGTCCTCGAGCTACAAGCGACGATTTTGGAGCGATCCAGCCTTGGAGAAAAATTGGAGTAATAGCTGTACAGCAACGGTTACTGAGCCTCAATAAATGGCAGAGAAGTCAGTGATTATTCGGCGAGTAGCAATTGATGGCAGCGATAAATGGACGACATGGGCTGCGGTTGCGCAAGAGCCCATGGTACGGCCCACCTTGCTGTTGCGGAGAATTTGGAGAGGCACAAATCACGGGAACGATTTCCCAAAATTCCTCGACTATGAATTGGTGGAGAAAATGCTTTATAACTGTGCCACCGCCATTCGAACTCCCACCTTTGCCACTTTGTCTTCCTCCAAAGCTTTCGTATTTCCAGATTCGCATCCATAGAAACCTCCGCCACCAAAACCTAATCGATTCCGAGGAATGGCGCCGAAGAAGGGAAACGCCAAATCGAAGAAGTCAAGCCCAAAGAAAGCAGGAACCGAAGCACGGCATGATGAAGAGTGGGTGCCGCCGTGTACGGGAGAAGCGGAGTTGAACAGATTGGTGGAAGCCGGCGTTCTCCCTGACCGCATAACCGCCGGATGGCGGCCATCCCTTGGTGAGCCCTTCCCAATGCCTAACACCGATGAAGTTGTAGTCTTTGAAGATTATTTCTGGCGTGGGTTGGGATTTCCTATTCACCCATTCCTTAGGGATTTGATGGAGCTTTGGGTGGTCAGTTTGTGTAATCTCTACCCAAATACCATATTGCACATCTCAATCTTTATCCATTTCTATGAGTTATTTCTGGGGGTTCTACCACATTTCAACCTCTTTAGACACCTATTCTGGTTGAAGAAGAAAGGCAATAGTGGCTCCAAGGTGGTCGGTGGTGTCTACTTGCAGCTCTGGGATGGAATGGCCAGCGAGTATATCAATGTACCGCTGAGCACTTCTCTGAAAGGGTGGAATTCCAAATGGTTCTACATGAAATAGAGTCACCCTACAATCCGCTGCGATGTTCACCATATCCTAGAGAACCAGAGGAGCTGGTCGGAGAAACCGAACAGTGCTGAGATGGAACAAGTGATGGAGCTCCTCGACCTGATTAAAGGCATGGAAATTAGAGGCGAACTGGTGGCAGCAAGCTTCATAGTGTGCCGCGTCTAGCCCTGTAAGGAGAGGGTCCACCTAGGTTTTAACTACAGAGGTGATGACGACAAGGCCCGGGAGAGGCCGGAAAGACTGACGAAGAAGGATGTCATGGGGTGGGCCGCAGAGCTATTCGCTTCCAACATTTTGTTCGTCTAGCCAAAGCAAATGAGAGCCTTCAATTGCTCATATCCGCCCTCGGAGGTAATCATCTCAATTTGTATTCCCAAGACTTTTAATCCTAAAAAATTGATGAGCTGTGAACTGATTTACTTATGCAAAGATCCATTCATAGGAGAGAGCGGTGTACTTCTCCGGCATCCTGAGGGTTGATTGGCCGAGGGGAGTAGATGTCCGGCAATCAGCTCGGTCTGAAGAGGATGCGGCTAGCACCTCATCAGTATCCGAAGGCGCCGACGCTGGTCAGACAGAGAATTCGCCCCTATTGATGGAGAAAGTGCGGGGAAAGAGGGCAGCGGCAGACGAGCCGGCCTAGAAGAAGAGAAAAACAGCAGCTACCGCTCCCCGCAAATGGGGTGGCATCTCACTTGGTGGTGACCAGACCACTCGACCATGAAGGACCACAGTGCTCGAGTGGTCTGATGATGATGAAGATCTAGTTGCTCCTCCTCTGAGCACCCAAGCACCTCCAAGCAGTACATACACGGAGGAGCAACCAAGGGGAAGCAAAGGAGTCCCCGAGCATCAGACAATAGAGGTTCCCACTGGGTAGGCGATGGGAGTCCCCGAGTAGCCGATGGAGCAAAGGCCGACTATGGAGGAGTCAAGACCTTTACCCTAGGATAAGGGGATCGACCCCACAGCCGCTCCTAGGGGCTCGGGCAGGCATCGCCGATTCAAAAAATTGCACCGGCAGACCGAACGGTTAGTATTCTCATGTTGGAGTTACTATGCTGTCTTGTCTTAGTTTTTTCGCCACTTGACCAGATGATCTGATGCAGTGCAAGGCAGACGGAGGACCCGGACCCGACCGAGCAACCTCGGGCTAATCCTGGAGTGGAGGTAACGCCGTTAGCTCCCATGTCGGAGTCCCCAGGTGCTCAGCAGCCAGCGGAAGACTCAACCACTGCTACGGGAGGACTTGGACATGGCGGGAGGTTGGCGCCGGCAGCGAATGAGGTGGCGACAATACCTGAAGCGACTGTGGTTGCTGCCGGACCCTCAGGAGCTGAAGCTGGAATTGCCAGCGAAACACCAGAGTCCGGGTTGACCAAACCGATGGCCCCCTCAGAGCTAAAGGCACCCATGGAGGCGTCACAGGGTGTGGTCGGGCCCTTTGTCCAGCCACAGAGCCCTCCCACAGTTTTTGCTACTGCGGAAGAAGAGGATGAGGTGGAGGAGATCATTTGTGCTGATCCCCAAACCCAATCCGTCTGAATCCTCCACAGGCACAGCGACGAGGTGGTAGTTGTTGAAGAAGAAGACACCCCCAAGGAGATAAGGAGGCTGAAATCCACCCTCATCGGAGTAGTAAAACAAATCGAGGTTAGTACTGAATCTGGTTCATTCGTTGTTGACGTTGGAGATCGAATACCGTTATTATCCTTGTGAATTTTAGGAAATAAATCGGACTACCAAGCAGCGGCATCAGTTAATAAAGAGGATGGAGCCCCTCATCGAGGAGAACCAAAAACTCAGAGAGGTGATAAAACTCTTGGAGAAACACACTCAGAGGGCTCGGCATGAGCGAGACCTTGCTGAATCCAATGCACGGGACCTGGAGCATCAGAAGGGAACCCTATCTGAACAGCTGGCGATTGCAAAAGAACAGCTGCAGAGCAAGTCCGAGGAGCTGGCCACTGCCTCCACACAACTGAATGATGCTTCCGAGCATTTGGAACAGCTGCAGAAAATCTCCGAGCAGAAGAAAGGTACGTGTCTTCGAAGAAAGTGCTCTGCACAGTTGGATATGCTTACTTTAGTGCTAACTGTTGTACTTGTAGAACAAGATGTAGAGCTCGGCCAGCTACGCCAGCCCCTCGAACAACTCCGAGAGGAGAAGGCGAAGGAGATAGGGCGAGCTAGCAAGCTAGCCGATGAGCTGAACGGTGAGTATTCCTTGGTCAGGGTTACCACTGAAGTAACTTCCACGCTTGATGGAACTTTGTAATGCTTGCAGACTACTGTTAGAGGGTCAAGGCACAATTCGATGTGCTAGAGCAGGACGCCCGAACCCAAAGGGACAAGTTCGACACTATGGTTGCTGGAATCAGACCAGTGCTCGTCTGCATTGAACCAGAAGTGGCTCCTCAGCCCGATGGTAGGCCGCCGTGCCCAGACATCATCATCAAAAGGTGCAAGATGGCATGGGAGAGCTTCAATTGTGATGCCATTATTACCGCCGCTACCCACGCCCTTACTGTGGTTTGGTCCCACTATCTAGCCACTGACCTTTAGGCAATAGGGGGTGGGTTCATCGAAGGACTAAGCGAAGCAGAGACCCAGCAGCTTGAGGATGAGGTGGAAGAAGCAGCGAAGAAGCTGGCAGGCGATATAGACCTGTTCGGTGAAATGGATGGTGATGGTGGGGCATAATGATCCTCCTGGCGGATATCACCTGTAATTTCTAGACAGTGTAGTCAAAACACGCGAAGGCATAAAAACACTTATGTAAATGATTAATCTTATAAGGTGCATGTGTATGCAATATATGTAGTTTGCTTATATTTCGGTGAAAAAATCTTCACAGTTTTAATCCTGACGCGATTATGCGTAGTTTAGGTAGCGTATGAATAGTTGGTTTGCTACTGATCCCTATGGCCTTGGCCAGCCCATAGTCCATAACGTCGAGCACGGAGCCCGTGCACGTGTAGGAGTAACAGGCGTGACCTAGGAACCATAGTCGACCACCCATGATGCAGAGCACGGAGCCTGTGGCACATGGAGGGAGAGATCGGTGACTGGGTCTTCTCCATAGAAAACAACGTGGAACGAGTGCTGCTAGTGGTTGTTGTAAGAATTTGGAGATAAAAGTAGTATAAGCGGCGTCCGAGCAATGTATTCTATGCTAAACTCTCGGCCTTGGCTGACCCATAGTCCATAACGTCGAGCGCAGAGCCCGTAGACGTGTAGGACAAATAGGCGTGATCAAGGAACCATAGCCGACCACCCATAACGCAGAGCACGGAGCCCGTAGCATGTGTAGGGAGAGATCGGAGACTGGGTCTTCCCCTACCTAGCGTGCCAACTATCGACAGAATATCATCAGCAGTCCACCGAGGGGTATCCTGCGATGGTAGATTTGTCGGTGGGGGTGCGCGTAATCAGGAACTGGATGGTGACACAAGGCGTAGAGACAGCGATTTAGATAGGTTCGGGCCATCTGATCGACGTAATACCCTACGTCATGTGTCTTTGGTGTATTGTATTGAGATGTAGTAGATAGATCTTGGTGGATCATGTCCGCTAGGGGACCCCTACCTCTCCTTATATAGTCTGGAGGAGCAGGGTTACAAGGTAAGTATCCTATTTGGTACTATACAATGTCTTATAGTGCACGCCGAGCAACGCCATGCACGCCTTGATCTCATGGGCTGGGCCACCCTAGGGGCATAGCCCATGTGGTCTGCCGTGGGTATCTGGGGGCATACCCCCATAGCTAGTCCCTGAGCCTAATAGTAGGTGACGTAGTCGTGTGGTGCCAGGGTCAGAAAGTAGAAGACCAGTCAAGCAGGCAGCCAGTCCTCGGGCATAGCCTCAAGATGAGAACAAGCACATTCACCACAAGGTGAAGTGTGCCCACTTAGTCCCCGAGCCTGCTAGAAGATGAAGAATGAATCTTGTAGCAGGGTCAAAGAAAAAGAAGTCTGAAAGCTTACCGACATCATCCGACATGTGTGTATCAAGACCCCAGATGTGCTACCCAAGATCAGCACCCAGATCCGAATAGCATGGAGCAGCTTGATAGCACACCAACAAGACATAGCAAGATCCGACCACCAAGGGAGTCCCTGGCATAGTTGGCAATGTCTGAGCACCAAGGAGCGAGGAGTCCCCGGCATCGCTAGCGATGACCGAGCACTGAGGAGTCCCCGGCGTCGCTGGCGATGACTGAGCACCGAGGAGCAAGGAGTCCTTGGCGTAGCTGGTGATGACCGAGCATCGAGGAGCGAGAAGTCCCCGGCGTCGCTGGCGATGACCGAGCACCGAGGAGTGAGGAGTCCCTAGCGTCGCTGGTGATGGCCGAGCATCGAGGAGTGAGGAGTCCCCGGCGTCGCTGGCGATGACCGAGCACCGAGGAGCGAGGAGTCCCCAGCATCGCTGGTGAGGTCAGAGCACCGAGGAGCAAGGAGTCCCCGGTGTCGTTGGCGATGACCGAGCACCGAGGAGTCCCCGGTGTCGCTAGCGATGACTGAGCACCGAGGAGCGGGGAGTCCTTGGCGTCGCTGGCGATGACCGAACACCGAGGAGCGAGGAGTCTCCGGTGTCGCTGGTGATGACCGAGCACTGAGGAGTCCCTAGCGTCGCTGGCAATGACCAAACACCGAGGAGCAAGGAGTCTCCGGCGTCGCTGGCGATGACCGAGCACCGAGGAGCGAGGAGTCCCCGGCATCACTGGCGATGACCAAGCACCGAGGAGTCCCTGGCGTCGCTGGTGATGACCAAGCACCGAGGAGTCCCTGGCGTCACTGGTGATGACCGAGCACCGAGGAGCGAGGAGTCCCCGGCGTCGCTGGCGATGACCGAGCATTAAGGAGCAAGGAGTCCCCGTCATCGCTTGTGATGACCGAGCACCAAGGAGCGAGGAGTCCCTAGCGTAGGCGGCGATGTTCGAGCACCAAGGAGTCCCAGGCGAAGCTAGCGAGGTCCGAGCATCAAGGAGTCCCCGGCATAGCTGGCGACGTTCGTGCGGTGAAGTGTGCCCACTTAGTCCTCGAGCACAAAGAATCCGAGCACTGAGGAGTAACCGATGTCGCTGGCGATGAAGCATGAGTGGTGAACAGTCTGGTCAACTGGTCGGCGGCAAAGTGAGCATTGAGTAGAAGCGACCGACGAACAGTCCGATCAACTAGTCAGTGATGGAGTCCATGAACCAAGCGGTCCGACCAGTTGATCGGTGGAGAAGCTCGAGCACCAGGTGATCCGATCACCTGGACGATGATCCTGCAATACAAACATGTAGAATGGGTAGTACATGATGTAAAAAATATATGAACTATGAAGAAAAAATAGCATATGTAGCTTGGCGATCAGTTGGAGCGAAGATGTATTTATATTTAATATAAACCGCCTGACCAGTTAGTGTGTAGCTGAGTCTCCAGCCCTAGCTAGACCATAGTCCATAATGTCGAGCACGGAGCCCGTGCACGTGTAGGAGGAATAGGCATGACCAAGGAGCCACTGCCGACCACCCATAATGCAGAGCGTGGAGCCCGTAGCACATGTAGGGAGGAGCTGGAGATAGGGCCATCACTGGAGGCGTCTGAGCATCAACATGACTGTTCGGGGGTACAGAAAATCATTTGGACAGCAAATATGGAGAAAACAGTTTGGAGAAACATTATGGCGATATACGAAGATTGGAGAATATTTAGAAGAATATTAAAATGTGACTTAGCTTTAGACAGAAAGTCTGGTCGGCGACGTATGGCGTTATCTGGTCGGCGTTGATGGCGAGCACCTGGCGGGCGGTGAGTTGTTGGTGAAGACAACCTCGGAGGTGGTTCCAAGATCAGATCTGTAGACGCGGGGGCTGATGTAGCCAGCGATGAATCATCGTCGTGGGTCGGCATGGATCTCCACGAGATTGATGACTAGAACACACTGTTGATTTGAGGTCCATCTGGCTCGCCATGGATCAAGCACACACCCCTACCTGGCGTGCCAACTGTCGACAAAATATCATTGGTAGTCCTCTGAGGGGTATCCCACGAAGGTAGATTGATTGGCAGAGGAGCGTGAGATCAAGAACAAGAAGGCAACAGAGACACGAGTTAGACAGGTTCAGGCCATCAGTATGACATAATACCCTACTCCTGTGGTCTGTTGGTTTGTATTAGCTATTGTATGATATTGCGTGAGTTTGGAGGGGGTCCCTGCCCGCCTTATATAGTCTGGGGAGCAGGGTTACAAGTTGGTTAGATATGAGAGATAACCGGAAAGTAATAACTGATTACAGGAGTCTTGGGATCATACATATCCTAATAGATCTCGTAATATCTTCAGGATATCTTCCCGGTGTCTTGCGGGAGGCGCCGAGCAGAGTCATGCCCCGCAAGGCTTCGTCTTGTGGGCTGGGCCACCCCTGGGGGCGCAACCAATATGGTCTGCCATGGGTATCCGGGGTCGTACACCCCACACATTGGTATCTCCTCCGGCAGCACGCATAGTAGTGGCGTAAGCCTATAGCCACTGTGTGGGGTTCATCCATCCTTCATTGGGCTTGACCCTGATAATTTTGAAACCACGGGGCCACTGGAGTGTTCGGAGTGCCCTCATGAATGCTCGAGGCCCTTCAGGATTGTCGCTGTCATGATCTATAGCATTGTTGGCGTTGAGCGGCTAGAGAGCCAAGTCTGGATTACCGAACTCTTGCTCATATTCTTGACGCTAGCATACTTCTTCTTCATGGCGAGAGAAACGGCGCTCGTCGATATTACGTCGCGCGTCTCGGAGATTGTTGATGTGTGCTCAGACATCTTGTTCGACCTCTTGGTTGTGTTGGCAAGGGTAGCCGATGTGGTCCCCCTAGCTCCCCCCTGGAGGGGTTGTCCATCGTCGTGGTGCTAGTCGGTGAAACGACTTTGGCTAGGGCGGTGATTAGATCTTGGGGCGACAGATCGACAAATTGAGCTCATCGAGCATGAAGGTCTCTAATCCTAGTGTATCTCGTTGACTTGGCAGTGCGCCACTGTAAGCATGGTGGTGACCTTGGTGACCTCTGGTGTTTGCGGGAGCCGAGTGAGCTCATTGGCGGCCATGACCAAATTGGCACTTAGGGTCTTGTAGACGTCGTGGTCATCAACATGGACAAATTCATCATCGAGGTTGCGTTGGAGCGGGCATGGCCTTCCTTGCGAGTCGAGCTTATCATTGCGATCAGCCTCGGCTAGCACAAGGGCAGACTCATTTGCTCGGCGCTGGGCACGGTTGACGTTCCTGTTGACGTGAGCAGCGTGGTCCTCCTCTATTTCCCTGTCCTATGGGGGGCTATCAACACTGACATTGAAGATTCTGCTTAGGTGGTGGCGACGCTGGTAAGCCCAAAGGGTAGGGAGGTAACCCCTGGAGTTTCCCGATTAGCCTCCAATAGATCTAAATCGGAGGGTGGTCGACGCGGAACTAGAGTAGTCAGAGCCGATTCTACGATGGAGAGACAATCGGTGAGCTTTTGGCCAACCTGATCGATGGATGCGATCAGATCATCATTGTTGATTTGCCTCCTCTGGTAGTGGGGGAGCGGGCTGTGAATTGTCGATGAAGATGACCTTAGAGGCAGTTCTGAGATTGGATCTGTAGTCGCAGGTGTTGGGGTGATTAGCGCAGAATCGATGTGCACTGGCTCGATGAGCTCTTCAACTCCATCAGCGTTGATGATCCATGAGATCGGTCCAACCATGAAGATCTAGCTAGGCTGTAGGAGGGACAAAGAGCCTGCAAAATGTACCATCTTGTTCGACATGGAAACAACATGCACACCCCTACCTAGCGTGCCAACTGTCGATAGAATATCATCGATAGTCCTTCGAGGGGTATCCCGCAAAGGTAGATTGATCGGCAGAGATGTGTGTAATCGAGAACAAGAAGGCAACAGAGACATAAGAGTTAGATAGGTTTGGGCCATCAGCGCAACATAATACCCTACTCCTGTGGTCTGTTGGATTGTATTGGCTATCGTATGATATTGCGTATGTTTTGATGGGGTCCCTGCCCACCTTATATAGTCTAGGGGGTAGGGTTACAAGTCGGTTAGATATAGGAGATAACTGGAAAGTAATAACAGATTACAAGAATCATGGGATCATACATATCTTAACAGATCTCATAGTATCTTCAGGATATCTTCCCGTGGGGGCCTGTCGACGGTGAATTTGACCCTTAGGTGGTGGCGACGCTGGTAAGCCCAAAGGATAGGGAGGTAACCCCTAGAGTTTCCCGATTAGCCTCCGATAGATCTGAACCAGAGGGTGGTCGACATGGAACTAGAGTGGTCAGAGCCAATTCTACGATGGAGAGACAATCGGTGAGCTTCTAGCCAACCTAATTGATGGATGCGATCAAATCGTCATTGTTGATTTGCCTCCTCTGGTAGCGGGGGAGCGGGCGGTCAATTGTCGATGAAGATGACCTTAGAGGCGGTTTCAACATTTGGATCTATAGTTGTAGGTGTTGGGGTGATTGGCGCAGAATCGATCTACACTGGCTCGATGAGCTCTCCGACTCCATTAGCGTTGATGATCCATGAGATTGATCCAACCATGAAGATCTGGCTGGGCTATAGGAGGGACGAAGAGCCTACAAAATGTACCATCTTGTTCAACATGGAAACAACATGCACACCCCTACTTGGCATGCCAACTGTCGATAGAATATCATCGGCAGTCCTCTAAGAGGTATCCCATGAAGGTAGATTGATTGGCAGAGATGCGTGTAATCGAGAACAAGAAGGCAACAGAGACACAAGAGTTGGATAGGTTTGGGCCATCAGCACAACGTAATACCCTACTCCTGTGATCTGTTGGATTGTATTGGCTATCGTATGATATTGCGTGTGTTTTGATAGGGTCCCTACCTGCCTTATATAGTCTGTGGGGCAAGGTTACATGTTGGTTAGATCTAGGAGATAACCGGAAAGTAATAATAGATTACAAGAATCATAGAATCATATGTATCCTAATAGATCTCGTAGTATCTTCAGGATATCTTCCCATGGGGGGCTATCGACGGTGAATTTGCTCCTTAGGTGGTGGCGACGCTGGTAAGCCCGAAGGGTAGGGAGGTAACCCCTAGAGTTTCCTAATTTGCCTCCGATACATCTAAATCAGAGGGTGGTCGATGTGGAACTAGAGTGGTCAGAGCCGATTCTGCGATGGAGAGACAATCGGTGAGCTTCTGGCCAACCTGATCGATGGATGCGATCAGATCATTATTATTGATTTGCCTCCTCTAGTAGTGGGGGAGCGGGTGGTGAATTGTCGATGAAGACAACCTTAGAGGTGGTTTCGAGATTGGATCTACAGTCACAGGTGTTGGGGTGATTGGCACAGAATCGATCTGCACTAGCTCGATGAGCTCTCTGACTCCATCAGTGTTGATGATCCATGAGATCGATACAACCGTGAAGATCTGGCTAGGCTGTAGGAGGGACGAAGAGCCTACAAAATGTACCATCTTGTTCGACATGGAAACAACATGCACACCCCTACCTGGCATGCCAACTATCGATAGAATATCATCGGCAGTCCTCCGAGGGGTATCCTGCGAAGGTAGATTGATTGGCAGAGATGCATGTAATCAAGAACAAGAAGGCAATAGAGACACAAGAGTTAGATAGGTTTGGGCCATCATCGCAACGTAATACCCTACTCCTGTGGTCTGTTGGATTGTATTGGCTATCGTATGATATTGCGTGTGTTTTGATGGGGTCCCTGCCCGCCTTATATAGTCTGGGGGCAGGGTTACAAGTCGGTTAGATCTAGGAGATAACTAGAAAGTAATAACAGATTACAAGAATCATGGGATCATATGTATCCTAGCAGATCTCGTAGTATCTTCAGGATATCTTCCTAGTGTCTTGAGGGGCACGCCGAGCAGCGCCGTGCTCCGCAAGGCTTCATCTTATGGGTTGGGTCACCCCTTTGGGCATAGGCCATGTAGTCTGCCATGGGTATTCGGGGTCATACCCCACACAGTACTTCTCCCCCAAGCTTTCTCTTTCATTGAGGGTTTGGTTTTGTAAGTTCTTCAAACCAGACTTCTCCTTGTGAAGTTCATTGATCAAGTACCTCGGTTTGCTCTAAAGATGAGGATTCTTGAAGTGGCACCTCAAATGGTGATGTCACCTTCTTATGCCAAATCTGTCTTGGTTTTGAGTTTTGATTTTGGTTTGATAGGTTTAGAACACTTGTAGAAATTGGGGGATCAATTTTCCCTACACTTTGCTTCAAGTGTGTCCTACTCATAAAGACAAGGTAGAGATCAAGTGCATGGGCTCTATTGGTGGGAAAACACCAATAGAACCAAAACTTTACTTTTCATCTCTATCCTTAGGCACATTGAACAAGATGAAGTTGATGTTATGTGCTTTGTTCAATTATAACATGGGTGATAAGATCAGAAGATTGAGCATGAATATAACACTTGAAGATATTTGGCCAAAAGGGTTGAATTGCTTAACCCATGGAAGGATTGTCTATCTATGAATAATGTACCAATCTTTACATGATTATTATGACTATCACCTTCCAGAGATAAGATGTGCATTTTTAGCTCATTTGGTTAAAACTATAAGATCAAGAAAGTGGTGCTAGTAACAAGCTCAAAGAACTGAACATGTTGAGTTAATCAGATTGGATCAAGTAAGTTGTAACTAGAACATGTTTATTTCTTGTTTATGTGCCTACCAAAATCAAGGAAACATTTTAAATAATTACCATTTACCTTAAGATGTTACCTTTGTCATTAGAGCAAGATGACACCATGTGACAAAGGGTAGATGACTTGTGATGGCCCTTCCCTTTTTGCTTGAAGTTTTCCTTGTTCGGCCAGCCTCATAGTTATGAGTTTCTTGTTGCCTAGATTGCACCCTTCCTTTCTCATCCTTTTGTCATGCTATCTTTTTGCTCTTCGATCTCAGCATTTTGTTGGTGAGGTGGTTTTCCCTCCAACACTAACCTTTGGGTGCCTATCTCAGGATTCATGCCAATGAGATTTGCAATATTTATGATAAACAAATGCATCTATAACCACTCTTTCAAAGTCTTTATGAATATGGAGTGTGAGGGGGTTGAAGATCTCATGTGTGGCAATGGAGAGACCAATTGGTTCAAGAGATTTCTCATGCGAGCATGGATTTGATGAGGTGTTCATGAAATAACTTCCATGCTCGTCTATGTAATCTTCCTTTTTAGACTCCAAGGTTGTTTCTTCATGAATGTCTATAGGTGGAAACATTGTCTTCATCATTCCATGCCTATGATATTTATTGGACTCTTTATTGTCCAAGATTTCCCATGGATTGGTAACTCTCGAGTTGATCTTGTCTAAGACCTCGTCCATGCATTCAGTGGCAACGGCACATAAGTTCCTAATATCCTCCATCCATTGTTGTTGCTCTTCTTGATCTTCCTTGTGGCCTTCATGACTCCTATGCTTTGGGTGTCTTGGTGGATTTCTAGGATCATCATGAGTCTCAGGAAAAAGAGCATAAGAGGAATCATCAGGATCAAGGATGGGTTTGAATGAGACATCTAATGTGGGCATAGAAGGGGGGAAGATAGGAATTGCTTCTAAATGACTTGGCTGTCCTTCTATGGGTTCACTAGACATGCCATCCTTGAATTCTTCCCAATGTCCTACATGGAAATAAGGATGCTTTCTAAGAGATCCTTTCTTGAGAGGAATTGAATTATATTCGCTCAAAGGTCTCTTGTGGAACTGGAAGTTTAAGCTTTTCCCAAAATCAACATAAAAAAGATCATCCTCACAAGAAATTTCACAAGGTTGAATTTCTTCTTCCTTTAGAGGATTTTGGGGTATTGATGGTTCGGGATTGACAGGTAAATCTTGGGATTGGAGTGGTTGTGATTTGACTATCAAAACTTCTTCTTGTTTGGGAGGTGATTCCTTCTCTTCCTCGAGGAGTTGATTATGAGCATAACATTTCCTAATCTCCTTGCATAATTCTATGGTTTGACTATATCTGTTTTTTAGCTCTTCTCGTCAAAGAGAATGGAACAACTTCCATCTTAAGGTTTCATCAGACATGCCAGTAATACACAAGAATCCATAGGTCTATGCAAACTCTTGTAGGTGTGAGTATGGGTTTTCATTGCCTTCTTTCGAGAAGGACTGTTCCTAAATTAGTTTTATTAAACCCGGGCGCAACTCATAGCCAGGTGTTAAGATAGGCTTTGAAGATTTTGGTGGCTTTAGGCTTGCGCTCGTAGGTTTAGCATATTGATAGATAGGAGTGGAATCCATAGTGAAAAGGAAAAGAATAAAAGAAAAAAGATAAAAGATACAGGGTTAAACTAGTTTTGTAGTTAATTCAGCAACCGTTCCCCGGCAATAGCACCATAAAGCTTGTTGGTATTTATTAACGCACACAAATAAATCCATAAGCTCACGGATACCATTATAGCTTTCACCCAGAAGTATTCCAAGTATCATATCCATGGGGAAATGTGTGAGACTAACTACGGTCTAACTTAACTAAGGGTAGCAACAAGGTTAGGATAAACAGGAGCGTAGAGAGGATAACTAAGGTTTTCTTATTCTAACTTCGGTAAGCTATGTCTTCTACTATTCAACTAGGGACATTACTAAAGGAAATACACCAGCAGAGGATGCTTTCCTTCGTAATTGGGTCCTACTTGGCCTACAAACAGGAGGTGGACCACAAAGGATTCAACGAGGCTATAAGAGTCACCCTCATGAGCTATCACTGATTCAGAATGTAGGGTGCATCCATGATTAACCTAAGTCTAAGCACAATGCTTATACTTATGATTAATACTTTACTCCCCCTAGGACAGGAATAAAGCACTCAAAGAGTCATGATCCTGATGAACAATATAAATAAGATGCTTACTTGAATTAGAAGTTGATTACCAGAGAAGTCTTAGAAGCAAGCTCAAATGGAACTTGGATCCACCAAGGTACATGCCACAGAGAGAGAGAGAGAGAGCACCGATAGGCCGACACCTCCTCCAAACTCTTCCCTCACTCTCTATCTCACTATTATTGATAAGACTATATCCTATGGAGGACTAATCTTCTCTTGATTGCTGGCTCAATCCTGAAGATATGAATTAGGGTTTTAGGGATGGCTTCAGGGATGTAATGACCCGAGTTCGTTGCAACCTAGGCAACCATTTTGATTTATCAAAAGAAGCCAATCACCAACCACCAATGAAGACTTGCACCGTGAAACGCAACACTCAAACGCAACACTCGACATCGAGAACATCCATTCAATGACTTAGTCAATTCAGCAAAGACAGGGAAAACTAGACCATCCGCCAGTACACCAGACCATCCGATAAGAGTCAGGGCAGAACAGAGCTAAGTGGAAATTAAGCTATTTCTTAATTATGTACTTGGACCCACATGTTAGCATGAGTTGTGATACTTCACCAACTGAAGGAACACCCTCTCACTCACCCTCTCACCTATCCACTCATATGCAAACACTCTCTCTCTCTCTCTCTACCTCTTAAGAACAAGGAAGAACCCTAGAACTAGAGAGAGAAAGGAATGAAGAGAAGATTGAAGGATGAAAAGAGGAAGAAGAAGAGAAGCATCAGCACCTCCCCATGGATTCCATCAACCTCTTCAACATAGTCATGGTGAGCTCAAGAGAGTAGCTCCCATTTTGTGGATTTCCCCAAAGTAGTTAATGTGTGGTTTTGATGGAGGTTGGAGATGATAGAAACTTGGATGGAAGAAGAGTTGGATGTTCAATCCTTAGGTTATGGAAGCTCTTGATCTCGGAGCCAAGGATCTCTATCTCAATCTAAAGGTTGATCTCTCATCTGATGAGTTTTGGTTTAATCCCTAAGCCTTGAGCCACACTTTGTGAAACTAGCTTATAACCCTGCCATAGTCAGCCTAGTAAGCCACCTAAACTACAATAGGAGTGTTTGGCACATTCAAGATGCACAACTCCACAAATCTAATCTTGAAACCTAGGATTTACTTAGAGCATACGTTCTGTCGCCCATGTGATGGAGTGTTCGTCAAACCAATGGAGTGTCCATCAATCCATAGGAAACCACTAAGGAACCTTATCCCCCGTCAGCTTAGCATAGTAGATTGTCCATCACCCACGGCGGAGTATCCATTGAATTATAGAGAGCAGTAACCCAGCAACCCGAGAACACCCAATTCATACCAGAGCATCCATTGATTGACTAGACTATTCGATGTGGATAGAGAACCCTAGTAATGCCTAAGTCCTCAAACCTATTGGAGTCTCCATGAACTCCACGGAGCATCTGTAGATTAGTACAAAGCTAGATCAGAGACAACCCATCTCAGTATCTAGTACAATGGAGTGTCCGTTGGTAGAATGAAGTGACTGCTAATCACCGAAAGAGTGAGCTAGCTTAAGCAACTTACTCAAGTAACCAACCTAGAACCAAGAGAGCTTATTCATACCCAATGCAGTAGTAGAACCACAATTAGATGTCTCTCCTTAAGTACTAAGGTAGTGTTGACGGTAGTTAATGTTCATCATAAACCATCAATATAACTTATATAAATGCATAAAAAGGATTACCAACATAGGTCTAGTGGTTTAAACTAATAAATTCCACAAGTTTTGGTAAATCTGTGTTTTTAGTAGGGTTTATCCAGAAAACCGGCAAGGAGGACCCATTCATTAAAGCAAATCATGTTTATCCGTAGCGAAACTGACATGGGAAGACTTTAGAAGACTTGAGAAGGCAAACCACCAAAGTGGAGGGCAGGTGGCTGCCATGTGGGGCCGCCCGACCCCTTGGGCCCACCTGTCAGCCCGTCCTTCAAATGTTGGTTCTCCACCGCCTCCTAGATTGCATCTACGTAGTTCTTTCAAGTCGGTTTGATCCGAGGGTCTAGAATTAATGCTCCGGCCTATATATAGCAGCCCCTACCCCCCTCCCTAGAGCATCCCTAAAACCTTAATTCATACCTCTCATTCAGAGATCAAGATACACCAAGAGGATTAGGTCTAGACTCTCCAATGTAGTAGATTAGTAGCTCGGGAGTGAGGGGCGAGTTGGGCTCATGCTCAAGTTCCGGATCTAGTCTTGGAGGCTCGACAAAGCCTTGTATCTTCACTTCCACATCTTGTAAGACTTATTATAAACTCATCATATTCCTATCTACATGGCTATGCTTGCTTTTAATATGTATCTTGCTTAGTTGAGGTTATTATTACTTTTGTGTGCGGGTTCATAGAGCGCTTAGCCTGCTAGTTTATCGATTGGGCTAAGTAGCTGAGCCTCATGTAAGCATGGTGCTTATATGATGCTCTGCCTATGAGTACACCCTGTTCTCTAGTTTGGTGGTAGCAGCAGGAGGTGACAACCCCGTCTATCCTTTGTAGTCCACTTCGAATTGAGCAGGTTCTTAAATTGTAGGACCGTAGTCACGTTGGTAGAGTCATCTATTGTGGGTACACTACCATCTAAGCGGCATCCTGAAGTGCACAAGAGTAGAGTTAGTCTTAACTATAGTTGGATGTATATATACTTTGACCATGTAATAAGAATGTTACAGAAATCTACCTCACTCATTGCTCTCCCAAGTTGACTAGTTTATGTTATCTTATAGATCTACCCCCTGAGTATCATTAACCTTAATTCCTATCATTACCTTCACCCCTGCTCTAGCAATGCTTGTATGTTGACTGATAGATACTCCTTTTATATTCAATAAGTCTTTACTCCATTGTTTCCCTGTGGTAAAATATAAATAATGATACCTGGAATACTCCTAGTAAAATGCTACAATGGTATTCTGTGCTCTTGTAGAATTCTTCATATTCTATTTGCGTTAATAAATACCAATAGGTAGTAACCTAATCCTATGCACCCATGTTCCCCCTCATCGTTTCGATCATCGATGTATTCCTTAGACAATCTTCCATATTCTTTCAGGAACGTGCGTGAGACTTCATCGTCAGGTTCTAGATGTCTGAATGGTAACACCATCAGGCAGACACCCCACTATTATAAACTCTACTTTGGATACTTACCAAGTTGCATTATGAGTTATGCATTACATGTAGTCTTGGGTAATGATCACTCTTATACTACACCTAGAGTAGCTTAATAATCTATAGAAGCCTCTCATCTAAACAATGGGAATGGGAATGCTTAATGCTTATTGCTTAGTTGCTTGGGCAACGGTAGAAGTAGAGCATGAGAAGGGAACTCATACTCACGCATGTAGGATGCTACACCTAGATAATTAACTACTAAAATCAATGAGGGTACAACTTGACTTACCTAACTAATCTGGCTAAGGACTAATATCCCTAATATGGTAATCTTGATGATAACTTGGATATATTGCTCATGCGAGGTGTAGGTCATCGTGAGTGTGGGATCTCAGGTGACGTAGCTCGTGGAGCAGTAAGGACCGTCTATTGGGATACATAAGTCTAAGTAACCACCCATACAGACCACATGTAGTGGATGGAGTCAACAAGCCAAGTAACTAGTTGCAACTTGTTTATCCATGAAACTAGCAAGGGGGGTGGTTGTAACACCCCTGGTGTTTAGCTTCCACATTTGCACTGCATTTCATAAACATGAGCATCATGCATCCATTCGTGAACTTATAGCACATGAAACATAATTTCGAAACATTGCAACGTGTTGTGTATTTCATGTGTGTTGTTCTTTTATGAAATGTAAAGTATGCAACACTTAAGTGCAACATGTGCCACTCACTTAGTGAAACAAGATTAGTTAATACGATGCAACAAGATCATGAAACATGTGAAACATGACTATGAAACAATTGCAACATTTCTTGTGTTTTTCATTGTTTCAGTACATACCTTGCTTGATTCTTGTGTGACCAATGTGTGGTGTGGTTAATAATCATCCTAAGTAACTTAGTTACACCTAGAATGTCTTTTGGAACATTGTTCATGTTGATCACTTTGGCTAGTTAGGTTTCCAAGTCTTGGTTGACCAATTTGGACCCCTAGAGCTCCTGTGTTTGACTGTTTTAAAAGTGTAGCTTAGGATGTTTGCATGTCTGAGCAACCTAAAGCAAAGTTGTAGTAAATTTAATAAGGAACAAACTTTGTTTAGAAGCCAAGTCATGAAAAAGTGCACAACATGCTCCAAAAGGACCCACAAGTCAGATTTGGGGTTGGATTCAACACTTAGAATTTTTCTAAGTATGAAACTGAGTTTTCAGTTTCATGACCTCATCTTTGGCTTGATATAACTCGTGATCCGTGGAGAGTTAGCTGTTGATTTCTAAATCAGAGTTGTAGCTCTACTATAGCTCTCCAACTTTCATGTTCATTATTTTCTCTAATACGTCTCGGTTTAGGAGCTATTCACGGTCAAACTTGGCCTGTCAGTCGGTGAAGGGAGCACTGAATGGCGAGCTACAGTGTTACCGATTCAGAAATCAGCTGCCGCGTGGGGGGGACGCGCGTCGCCGACCGTCTGACCGCGCGGCCACGCGCCGCGGACGCCCTGGCAAGGCCAGCCACGACGGGCACGCTAACACGCGCCTGACCGACCAGTGCCCCAGCTCAATTTTCCATTTCATCGCCCCACAGCGCGCTGCAAACGAGCTCAGCCGCTCCACCATTGTTGCCGCGAAGCTTCGCCGTCGCCGAGCTCGCGAACCACCGCAAAAACACGACTGCCATCTCGCCAGTGACTCCGCCGTAGCCTGCTCTACCTTCTCCACCTCCTAGCTGCGCCGTTCGTGCTTTGGTAAGGGCGCAGTGCCGTTTTCCACCACCGCCGCCATGACCGCGTCCTCGCCGGAGATGAGGCCGCCGTGGTCGGGCTAGCTAGGAGCCATCTCTTTCACGATAATTGCTTCCTTGAGTTTCCCCGCGTGTCCGTGGAGCTCGTACCGAGCTCTATGGAGCCAGCCGTGGCTTGCCGTCGCCGGCAGCTCACGCCGGGGCTCTGCCGTGCCGCCATCACCGGCGACGAGCCACCTCAGATGAACCATAGCTCTAGCCAGTAGCACCAATCGGTTCCTCTCCTCGCGTAGTGCACGTAGGTAGCCTAGGTGTCACCGGAGCTCTCGCCGCCGGCGAGCTCCGCCGTCGTCCGCGCATCGCAGCCGCCTCCTCTGCTTTGCTGTCACTGACCGGTGGGGTCAGCTGACGGCCGGGTCCCAGTTGTCAGTGGCTGAGCAGTCATAGGGCTAGATCAAAAATTCAGTTTTGATTGCTTATTTGATATTTTTGTATCTCCTGTTATGTAGATCCAAATTGGATGGTTCCAATTTTGTTAGACTCACTATTAGGTCTAGTATTTAAGAAAAATATATCTTGAGCACATTTTGTAGAAATTTTGGATGAATTAAATAGGAACTTAAAAAGTGTTTTTGAATGCATGCAAACTTGTTTAAATCATATCTTGAGTTTATGTGATCCAAAAATTATGAAATTTTGTGGGTAAGCTAGTCTTGTATAGTAGAAGCTCTGGTTAAAATTTGAGAGTCATTGCATGTGTAGTTTTTGAGTTATAGAATTTCCTTTTATCATCGGGTGATTCTTGTATAAATTTTAGTAATTAATCTATGAATCCAATGGCCATGAAAATTTGTAGGTAGTATCCTAATACCCTAAGGATGCTAGGAAAAATATGAAATCTGTTGCTTGACACTTTTCATTAGGGTTTCCTAATTATGCCATTTTAAGCCATTATGCCTTATCATTTTTGTGTAGGCTTTTATACTTGCTCAAATGGTGTGAAATTTTTATGGTAGTCTACTTAGAGCATGTAGTGTCTACTGTAATTTTTGTAGAATTAATGGGGTAGTTTTCATATATGTTTACTATTTCCCCTAATTAATTAAATAAATAAAGAAAGGTATTAAAAGAAATGTTTTGGTGATGGACACCCTAGTTTCTGGTGTTCTTGTGATATGTGTGATATATCAGTAAAGTTGGTTTTATCTAATTATATGTTTATATCATAAGTTAGTAATTAATTGTTGCATCATGTCCCTCTGGACAGATCTGGGGACTTTAGAAAGCTCCCCATGATAATTTGGTTTTCTGTGAATGAGTTGAATACAAGAGTTGTAGATAAATTAGGTAGCTAGCTCCTGTCAAAATTTGAGGGCATTTGGCCCAGTAGTTTAGAAACTACAGCTGTTTAAAGTTAGGTTGCAGTTTTTGCTGATTCTCTGCCTTGTGAGGATAGACTTCTGTTGATTTATGAATTTGAACTGGTAAAGGTGTGAATCATGCTTTGAGGTCTGAAAATGTTTTGTAGACAATTTTATAAGCTTTCCAGATTGTCTTGTTGCATATCATTTGGATTTATAAATCTCCAGTTATAGCTAGTTTACTGCACCGCTACATAGTATTCATTTTGCTGAAATACAGTTGCTTGAGTGTATGTGGTTGCAATGTTCTCATTGATTGTTTAGGGGTTAGCCTAACTTGAGAATATGCTTAGGTGCAGGTGCTAGGTCATTAACGGAAGATGAGCAATTATACCTTAGGTTGTATAAACGTGGTAAGTGAAAGTGATTTGAATAGGGCTTAAGTTGGAATATGCAAACTACAGCGAACATGTGCATTCCCCGAGCATCCCTGACATTCGTTCATGTGCATCCATGATATTTATCTGCGCATTCATGCAATAGGTGTGCCAGAGGGAGTGACGTTGCTGGAGTTCGAGGGAGCCAACCAGGAGGAGGAACCCAAGGTGCAGGAAGCCGACGAAGCAGTCGCCGCGGAGGAATTACCCGAGTGCCCTGACCACCAGCCTTCCTCATTCCTGAAAGGCAAGCCCCGGAGCATATTAAGCCTCCTATGTTTTCACAAATACATTGAGTATCTTTTATTGTTGATGATGCATTAAGTATAGGAATTGGTTGGAACCAATTGCTGCATTATATATCCTTCCTTGTCCAGATATCGCACTGGAATCCTATTTAAGTTCAGGAACGGGTTAAATGCTTAGCCATGCTTAGTGCGGTAGAAGTCAGGTGATTTCCTGTCACCTGCGAGCTTTAGGATGAGGTGGATCACGGTTGGCTATATTTGCTATCGTGGAAAAGAACCATGTGAATAATGAATTAAGACCGGGCGGGGTCTTGTGTAGGTTTGAACATAGTGACTCCGTCTGAGTCGTTTAAGGACCGATACGCTGTACGTCCTCATGTCATGTTGAACGCAGCCTAACACTTAGCTGGCCGGATAAGTCGTTCCGACCGCGAAGCCTAGTAGCTCGACTCAGGCCGGGGACGCGAGCAGTGGCGACATTCTGGAGGTAGTAAGGATGTGCGGAGAGCCATTGGCATAAGTCCAAGGCGGGTTAGAGTCCCGAACAACCTTGGCAGAGTGGGTCTCTGAGAATGTCGATCTGTTCGGACTCGCGACTCCTGAATCGTACCAAAGGTGACTTGTTTGCGACCCTGACGGGGGAAGCAGGGTTTGTGTTTAGGAATACCCCTCCAGCTGGATAGGAATCGATTCGAATCGCCGTCTCTCCCGGATAGTGAGAACTTGACTGAGCAGCGGCAACGTAGATTCAATTAATTTAACGATATGGTTAAATGGATGATGATAAGGTTGCCACAATGAATACCTGATATGGTTATTAATGTTTGCACCCTAATAAAATGATTGCTTAGTACAGGTGCTAATATAGATGACAGGTTAATGGCTAAAAAGTCACTGCTAGTTCAGGTAAAGAGTTGATCATTATTACTTATGCTTTTCTGCAAAAAGAAAGGGTCAGCCAGCTCCACTACATTAAGCTATGCATAATCCTTGGTGTCATTTGTTTGGTTTTCGACGGGTAAGTCTAGCTGAGTACATTCCCGTACTCAGGGTTTATTCCCTCTTGTTGCAGATGACCTCCTATATCAGGGATTCTGCAAGTATTGTCTCCACCCGGCGGGTGATGAGGACTAGATCATGGGCATGATCTCCTTTCTCTTATCTGAATGCTTTTGCGGTCTGTGATCAACCAACCAGTATGTGTATTTGAACTCGGTGTGTGAGTTAAACTATTTGCTTCCGCATGTTTTACAAGACTTGTTTTGTAATAACAATGACTCTGTGATGATGTAATCTATTTGTGAACATCTGTGAAATGTTGTAACGTACGATATGTTATGTTGGATTACTGTGATCTTGGTTGTATGCAAGTTGGTTTGAAATCCTTCGAGATTTCGGTTGACTACCGGGTTTATATGGGCTCAAGTTCGAGAATTTGATCGTTTCGGTGATTGTTTTTGTACTTGTGCTCTTATAAATTGGTCGGTTCTGTGACAGCTGGTATCAGAGCTAGATTCAACATTAAACATGTCTTACGGCTATTTAAAACAAAAAGCTTTTGTTGTTAAAATGATTTTCAAACTTATAGTTATATATAAGTGTTCAAAAATCAAAATTTTTATGGTATACTGGTGATCACATCCCTTATAGCCCACTTAAGGACTTCTAGGTGGCTTATATATAATTACTAACTGGGGGAATTTGATTGTTTCTATTTCGTCGTCCATGCGGCGTGATATTGCATGGATGCCATTCGTTTGAATGGTAATGTATGGATCAATTGCCTCTACGCTAAGGTAAGTGTGAGTTGCGAGAGCATGACCGTCCAACCGTCGGTCTAGGGGAGAGCTAGTTGTGGTTACTGGAGTATTTACATGTTGCATACATGTATATATGAAAGTACTTAATTGGGGGTACAATTCTCGGGTAGTTTGGATACCGAAGTATATATATCGGGGGGATGTATATATGGAGAGTATCTTAGTACTACTTGTGTAATGAGCATTATATCTTGTTGGGTTGGGCTGCAATGAAGTTTTTCTGCAGGTACGCTAACAACGCACCGTGTAGATCGACTAGTTACCGCTAATTGAGAGAACGTATGTATGCCACCGTATAGTCCGCTAAAGCTTAAAATTTCTTAGGTTTGTGAAGACGTACGGAACGAGCATGCATCATATTCACTCATGACATTCATATTGCATTACTCCCTCCCTCATAATTGCTTATCCCAAGTTTAAAGTGAAATCTCTCGGCAAGAAGTCGAAGGAGAGAAATACCTAGAAGAAGTCCAAGGTGTCTCCAATGTGGACAGTAATCACTTCGACGAGTAGTTCGTTAGCAAGTCTCACTAGTTAAGCTTTTGCAGTCATACTGGTAAAGTACCTCAATTCGCTCCCTTCGGGATGCGTATCGTAATGGTAAAGTTTAAAACTTATCATGTTGGAATGCACTGCGTATAGCGCTGGTAATTTACTTGATGATGTGGTGATTGGAGAATGAATTATTGCCTCTGTTTATTGTATGAAGTTTTAATTCTCGTCAGTAAATACAGTTTGGCACGATTATATTGTTCTTCTCCAATGTGCTGACATCATCAATAATTACTGATTGCGCATTGTGCAGATGCCTCGTACTCGTTCCACCGGTGCGAGTGATGATGATGATCTTCCGCCACCACCACCCACACCAACAGAACTTATAGCAATGCTTGCGGAAGGACAGCGCACTATGGCTGAGGCCCTCCGTACGATTGCAAATCGTGATGGCCGTGGTCCACGCCAAGGACCGGATCCAAATCAATACAGTGATTTCAAGGATTTCCTTGACACAAAACCCCCAATCTTCAAGGAGGCTGAGGAGCCTCTACAAGCTGATGAGTGGTTGAATACTCTCGAGCAGAAGTTCCGTCTGCTCCGCTTGACTGAGGTGCTCAAAACTGAATACGCATCGCACCAACTTCATGGACCTGCTGGCATTTGGTGGAGTCATCATCGGTCCACTATGCCTGCTAATGCCCAAATCACATGGGATCAGTTCAAGTCTGCTTTCAGGGGAAATTACATTCCTCCTGGTCTTATGGCGATCAAACATACAGAGTTCATGAAGCTGACTCAGGGAAACAAGAGCCTGAACGAATACCTGCAAGCTTTCAATAACCTTGCAAGGTACGCTACCGAGTTTGTGGACACAGATGCCAAGAAGATTGCAAGCTTCAAGCGGGGACTTAGCCCCAAACTGATGAAGACCATGGGAAATTGCAAGTGCGCTCATTTTAATGAGTTTGTGAGTGATGCTTTATCGCAAGAGAACAACAATGCTGTGTATGCTGCTTCAAAAAGTCGTAAGAGGGCCTATGAGGCGGGTGCCTCACAATCTAAGGCTCCCGTCGCACAAAGGGCTCCATTCCGTCCTCCAGCATCAGCCGCCAAGTTTCGCCCCCCGCAGAAGAAGAATCCCGTCAAGACTGGGTTTCGCAAGGCATTTACAGTCGCTCTTCCCAAGGGCACTACCAGTCAGGGCAGTTCCAGAGCTCCACCAAGCAACATGCCGTGTTGGAACTGCAACAAGACAGGCCACTGGGCAAGGGAATGCCCTTACCCTAAGAAGAATAATTACCAGGGTGGCCGTCAAGGACAAGTGAACCACACAAATATTACTGAAATTCCTTCAGGTGAGGTAGTGACTGCCGGTAAGTTTCTATTTGACCAACACCCCGCAGTTGTACTATTTGATTCAGGTGCTTCGCATTCCTTCATTAGTCCATCATTTGCATCCAAGTTTATGCTGAAAACATATACTGTTGAGGGTGAGGGTTATTGTATAAGGGCTGCTAGTGGTATTATTCCAACCAAGCTGGTAGTTGGGGATGTACAATTTGTGATAGAAGGGCGAAGTTATCAGGTTGATCTGGTAGTTTTACCGGGGCTAGGTATCGACGTGATATTGGGAATGAACTGGATGAGCCGTCATGGAGTGCTTATCGATACATCCACTAGGGTAGTTATGCTTAGAGATCCGAGCAATCAGGAGGGTTTTCTAGTACAGTTACCCAAGGATATCAGTCTTTCTTGCACGACCAATGCGGTGCAAGCAAAGTCTCTGGCAGATATCCCTGTCGTGTGTGACTTTCCGGATGTTTTCCCCGATGATTTGCCTGGATTGCCCCCGGATCGAGAAGTAGAATTCAAGATAGAGTTGCTTCCTGGTACAGCTCCCATCTCTAGAAGGCCATATAGAATGCCTCCCAATGAACTAGCTGAACTTAAGACCCAGTTGAATGAACTGCTAAAGAAAGGCCTTATCCGCCCTAGTTCATCTCCGTGGGGGTGCCCAGCCATCTTTGTGAAGAAGAAGGATCAATCTCTACGCATGTGTGTAGATTATAGACCCTTGAATGCAGTTACAATCAAGAATAAGTACCCTCTGCCGCGCATAGATATCTTATTTGATCAGTTGTCTAAGGCAAAAGTCTTTTCCAAGATTGATTTGAGATCTGGGTATCATCAAATCAAAATTCGACCTGAGGATGTTCCAAAAACTGCATTCTCTACAAGATATGGTCTATATGAGTACCTGGTTATGTCTTTTGGATTGACCAATGCCCCCGCACATTTTATGTATCTGATGAATTCAGTGTTTATGCCCGAGTTGGACAAATTTGTGGTGGTATTTATAGATGATATCCTGGTCTATTCTGAGAATGAAGAAGATCATGTTGAACATTTGCGGGTGGCTCTTACTAGATTGCGAGAACACCAGCTGTATGCAAAGTTCAGCAAATGTGAATTTTGGCTTCGTGAGGTACCTTTTCTTGGACACGTGTTGTCCGATGGTGGAATTATGGTTGATCCCACCAAGGTGCAAGAAGTATTGAACTGGAAGGCTCCCATCTCGGTGCACGAGGTTCGGAGTTTTCTGGGGTTGGCTGGCTATTATCGTCGCTTCATCCCGGATTTCTCTAAAATAGCCAAGCCTATGACTCGATTGCTGCAAAAAGACATGAAGTTTGTCTGGACTCCTGAGTGTGATGCGGCTTTCCATACCCTGCGAACTCTTCTAACATCGGCTCCGGTTTTGGCGCAACCGGATATCGAGAAACCTTTTGATGTGTTCTGTGATGCATCAGGGATTGGGTTAGGAGGTGTTCTTATGCAAGAGGGTAGAGTCATCGCTTATACCTCTCGCCAACTTCGGAAGCATGAAGTGAATTATCCAACGCATGACTTGGAACTCGCTGCAGTTGTTCATGCTTTGAAGGCCTGGAGACATTATCTGCTTGGCAATGTGTGCAACATCTACACTGATCATAAAAGTCTCAAGTACATCTTCACTCAACCAGAGTTAAATATGCGTCAGAGAAGATGGCTCGAGTTGATCAAGGATTATAACCTTCAAGTGCACTATCACCCTGGCAAGGCAAACGTCGTCGCGGATGCCTTAAGCAGAAAGTCTCATTGCCACTCGTTGATTGAGAGTGATGTCCATTTGTCAAAGCTCCTTCATCCTGCAGTCCTGCACAACATCACTGTCAGTTGTACTCTACAGAGTCGAATTATCGAGCTACAGAAGACAGATGCAGGTGTGTTTCACATCAAGCGCAAGATGAAAGAGCAAGAAACCAAACATTTTCGAGTAGATGAGGAAGGCGTGTTATGGTTCAAGGATAGGTTGGTAGTTCCAAAGGATAGAGAGCTCAGAAACCAAATCATATCCGAAGCTCATTCCTCCAAACTATCTATTCATCCTGGTAGTAGTAAAATGTATCATGATTTAAAACCACGATTTTGGTGGACCAAAATGAAGAAAGAGATAGCCGCGTATGTGGCTAGGTGTGACACTTGTTGTCGGGTCAAGGCGGTACACATGAAAGCTGGATTACTTCAGCCACTCTCTATTCCTGGTTGGAAATGGGAAGAGATAAGTATGGATTTTATAGTTGGACTCCCTACCACTCAGAGGAATTTTAACTCAATTTGGGTAATTGTGGACCGACTGACCAAGTCGGCACACTTCATTCCGGTCCGCATAGACTTTCGTCCAACCGACTATGCGGAGTTGTACTTCAACCAGATAGTCCGACTTCATGGGATCCCTCGTACTATTGTCTCAGATAGAGGACCACAGTTCACTGCTCGCTTTTGGGAGCACTTACATGGATTATTAGGGACTAAGCTCGTAAGAAGTTCTGCCTATCATCCGCAAACCAATGGGCAAACTGAACGAGTGAATCAAATCTTAGAAGATATGTTGAGAGCTTGTGTCATCTCGGCTAAGGGCTCATGGGAAAAATGGTTGCCCCTAGCTGAATTCTCGTACAATAATAGTTATCAAGAGAGCATAAAGATGGCACCATTTGAAGCTTTGTATGGCCGGAAGTGTAGAACCCCGTTGAACTGGGTAGAAGCCGGTGAAAGGAGATATTATGGAATTGATTTTGTTCAAGAAGCCGAAGAACAAGTCCGTACTATCCAAACCCACATGGCCGCAGCTCAAGCTAGGCAGAAAAGTTATGCTGATCGACGTAGAAAACCTATTGAATTCGAAGTTGGAGACTTCGTTTATCTGAAAGTCTCACCTATGAAAAGTGTCCAACGCTTTGGTGTGAAGCGAAAGCTTGCGCCGAGATATGTTGGTCCATTTGAAATCATTGGACAAAGTGGTAAAGTGGCGTACAAGATTCAATTACCTCCTGAGATGAGTGCTATCTTCAATGTCTTTCATGTATCCCAATTGAAGAAATGTCTTCGCGTCCCTGAAGAGAGAGTTCCATTGGGGGATATCGAGTTAAAATCGGATTTGACCTTTGAAGAAAAGCCGGTTCGAGTGATTGACACTCGTGAGCGAGTGACTCGGAGTCGGGTAGTCAAGTTCTATAAAGTCATGTGGAGCAATCAGGGTAGTGAACGCGATGCAACATGGGAAAGGGAAGATTATTTGAGGGATGGTTATAAGGAATTCTATCAACAATGGTACGCTTTTCAAATCTCGGGACGAGATTTTTATAAGGGGGGAGGGCTGTAACACCCCTGGTGTTTAGCTTCCACATTTGCACTGCATTTCATAAACATGAGCATCATGCATCCATTCGTGAACTTATAGCACATGAAACATAATTTCGAAACATTGCAACGTGTTGTGTATTTCATGTGTGTTGTTCTTTTATGAAATGTAAAGTATGCAACACTTAAGTGCAACATGTGCCACTCACTTAGTGAAACAAGATTAGTTAATACGATGCAACAAGATCATGAAACATGTGAAACATGACTATGAAACAATTGCAACATTTCTTGTGTTTTTCATTGTTTCAGTACATACCTTGCTTGATTCTTGTGTGACCAATGTGTGGTGTGGTTAATAATCATCCTAAGTAACTTAGTTACACCTAGAATGTCTTTTGGAACATTGTTCATGTTGATCACTTTGGCTAGTTAGGTTTCCAAGTCTTGGTTGACCAATTTGGACCCCTAGAGCTCCTGTGTTTGACTGTTTTAAAAGTGTAGCTTAGGATGTTTGCATGTCTGAGCAACCTAAAGCAAAGTTGTAGTAAATTTAATAAGGAACAAACTTTGTTTAGAAGCCAAGTCATGAAAAAGTGCACAACATGCTCCAAAAGGACCCACAAGTCAGATTTGGGGTTGGATTCAACACTTAGAATTTTTCTAAGTATGAAACTGAGTTTTCAGTTTCATGACCTCATCTTTGGCTTGATATAACTCGTGATCCGTGGAGAGTTAGCTGTTGATTTCTAAATCAGAGTTGTAGCTCTACTATAGCTCTCCAACTTTCATGTTCATTATTTTCTCTAATACGTCTCGGTTTAGGAGCTATTCACGGTCAAACTTGGCCTGTCAGTCGGTGAAGGGAGCACTGAATGGCGAGCTACAGTGTTACCGATTCAGAAATCAGCTGCCGCGTGGGGGGGACGCGCGTCGCCGACCGTCTGACCGCGCGGCCACGCGCCGCGGACGCCCTGGCAAGGCCAGCCACGACGGGCACGCTAACACGCGCCTGACCGACCAGTGCCCCAGCTCAATTTTCCATTTCATCGCCCCACAGCGCGCTGCAAACGAGCTCAGCCGCTCCACCATTGTTGCCGCGAAGCTTCGCCGTCGCCGAGCTCGCGAACCACCGCAAAAACGCGACTGCCATCTCGCCAGTGACTCCGCCGTAGCCTGCTCTACCTTCTCCACCTCCTAGCTGCGCCGTTCGTGCTTTGGTAAGGGCGCAGTGCCGTTTTCCACCACCGCCGCCATGACCGCGTCCTCGCCGGAGATGAGGCCGCCGTGGTCGGGCTAGCTAGGAGCCATCTCTTTCACGATAATTGCTTCCTTGAGTTTCCCCGCGTGTCCGTGGAGCTCGTACCGAGCTCTATGGAGCCAGCCGTGGCTTGCCGTCGCCGGCAGCTCACGCCGGGGCTCTGCCGTGCCGCCATCACCGGCGACGAGCCACCTCAGATGAACCATAGCTCTAGCCAGTAGCACCAATCGGTTCCTCTCCTCGCGTAGTGCACGTAGGTAGCCTAGGTGTCACCGGAGCTCTCGCCGCCGGCGAGCTCCGCCGTCGTCCGCGCATCGCAGCCGCCTCCTCTGCTTTGCTGTCACTGACCGGTGGGGTCAGCTGACGGCCGGGTCCCAGTTGTCAGTGGCTGAGCAGTCATAGGGCTAGATCAAAAATTCAGTTTTGATTGCTTATTTGATATTTTTGTATCTCCTGTTATGTAGATCCAAATTGGATGGTTCCAATTTTGTTAGACTCACTATTAGGTCTAGTATTTAAGAAAAATATATCTTGAGCACATTTTGTAGAAATTTTGGATGAATTAAATAGGAACTTAAAAAGTGTTTTTGAATGCATGCAAACTTGTTTAAATCATATCTTGAGTTTATGTGATCCAAAAATTATGAAATTTTGTGGGTAAGCTAGTCTTGTATAGTAGAAGCTCTGGTTAAAATTTGAGAGTCATTGCATGTGTAGTTTTTGAGTTATAGAATTTCCTTTTATCATCGGGTGATTCTTGTATAAATTTTAGTAATTAATCTATGAATCCAATGGCCATGAAAATTTGTAGGTAGTATCCTAATACCCTAAGGATGCTAGGAAAAATATGAAATCTGTTGCTTGACACTTTTCATTAGGGTTTCCTAATTATGCCATTTTAAGCCATTATGCCTTATCATTTTTGTGTAGGCTTTTATACTTGCTCAAATGGTGTGAAATTTTTATGGTAGTCTACTTAGAGCATGTAGTGTCTACTGTAATTTTTGTAGAATTAATGGGGTAGTTTTCATATATGTTTACTATTTCCCCTAATTAATTAAATAAATAAAGAAAGGTATTAAAAGAAATGTTTTGGTGATGGACACCCTAGTTTCTGGTGTTCTTGTGATATGTGTGATATATCAGTAAAGTTGGTTTTATCTAATTATATGTTTATATCATAAGTTAGTAATTAATTGTTGCATCATGTCCCTCTGGACAGATCTGGGGACTTTAGAAAGCTCCCCATGATAATTTGGTTTTCTGTGAATGAGTTGAATACAAGAGTTGTAGATAAATTAGGTAGCTAGCTCCTGTCAAAATTTGAGGGCATTTGGCCCAGTAGTTTAGAAACTACAGCTGTTTAAAGTTAGGTTGCAGTTTTTGCTGATTCTCTGCCTTGTGAGGATAGACTTCTGTTGATTTATGAATTTGAACTGGTAAAGGTGTGAATCATGCTTTGAGGTCTGAAAATGTTTTGTAGACAATTTTATAAGCTTTCCAGATTGTCTTGTTGCATATCATTTGGATTTATAAATCTCCAGTTATAGCTAGTTTACTGCACCGCTACATAGTATTCATTTTGCTGAAATACAGTTGCTTGAGTGTATGTGGTTGCAATGTTCTCATTGATTGTTTAGGGGTTAGCCTAACTTGAGAATATGCTTAGGTGCAGGTGCTAGGTCATTAACGGAAGATGAGCAATTATACCTTAGGTTGTATAAACGTGGTAAGTGAAAGTGATTTGAATAGGGCTTAAGTTGGAATATGCAAACTACAGCGAACATGTGCATTCCCCGAGCATCCCTGACATTCGTTCATGTGCATCCATGATATTTATCTGCGCATTCATGCAATAGGTGTGCCAGAGGGAGTGACGTTGCTGGAGTTCGAGGGAGCCAACCAGGAGGAGGAACCCAAGGTGCAGGAAGCCGACGAAGCAGTCGCCGCGGAGGAATTACCCGAGTGCCCTGACCACCAGCCTTCCTCATTCCTGAAAGGCAAGCCCCGGAGCATATTAAGCCTCCTATGTTTTCACAAATACATTGAGTATCTTTTATTGTTGATGATGCATTAAGTATAGGAATTGGTTGGAACCAATTGCTGCATTATATATCCTTCCTTGTCCAGATATCGCACTGGAATCCTATTTAAGTTCAGGAACGGGTTAAATGCTTAGCCATGCTTAGTGCGGTAGAAGTCAGGTGATTTCCTGTCACCTGCGAGCTTTAGGATGAGGTGGATCACGGTTGGCTATATTTGCTATCGTGGAAAAGAACCATGTGAATAATGAATTAAGACCGGGCGGGGTCTTGTGTAGGTTTGAACATAGTGACTCCGTCTGAGTCGTTTAAGGACCGATACGCTGTACGTCCTCATGTCATGTTGAACGCAGCCTAACACTTAGCTGGCCGGATAAGTCGTTCCGACCGCGAAGCCTAGTAGCTCGACTCAGGCCGGGGACGCGAGCAGTGGCGACATTCTGGAGGTAGTAAGGATGTGCGGAGAGCCATTGGCATAAGTCCAAGGCGGGTTAGAGTCCCGAACAACCTTGGCAGAGTGGGTCTCTGAGAATGTCGATCTGTTCGGACTCGCGACTCCTGAATCGTACCAAAGGTGACTTGTTTGCGACCCTGACGGGGGAAGCAGGGTTTGTGTTTAGGAATACCCCTCCAGCTGGATAGGAATCGATTCGAATCACCGTCTCTCCCGGATAGTGAGAACTTGACTGAGCAGCGGCAACGTAGATTCAATTAATTTAACGATATGGTTAAATGGATGATGATAAGGTTGCCACAATGAATACCTGATATGGTTATTAATGTTTGCACCCTAATAAAATGATTGCTTAGTACAGGTGCTAATATAGATGACAGGTTAATGGCTAAAAAGTCACTGCTAGTTCAGGTAAAGAGTTGATCATTATTACTTATGCTTTTCTGCAAAAAGAAAGGGTCAGCCAGCTCCACTACATTAAGCTATGCATAATCCTTGGTGTCATTTGTTTGGTTTTCGACGGGTAAGTCTAGCTGAGTACATTCCCGTACTCAGGGTTTATTCCCTCTTGTTGCAGATGACCTCCTATATCAGGGATTCTGCAAGTATTGTCTCCACCCGGCGGGTGATGAGGACTAGATCATGGGCATGATCTCCTTTCTCTTATCTGAATGCTTTTGCGGTCTGTGATCAACCAACCAGTATGTGTATTTGAACTCGGTGTGTGAGTTAAACTATTTGCTTCCGCATGTTTTACAAGACTTGTTTTGTAATAACAATGACTCTGTGATGATGTAATCTATTTGTGAACATCTGTGAAATGTTGTAACGTACGATATGTTATGTTGGATTACTGTGATCTTGGTTGTATGCAAGTTGGTTTGAAATCCTTCGAGATTTCGGTTGACTACCGGGTTTATATGGGCTCAAGTTCGAGAATTTGATCGTTTCGGCGATTGTTTTTGTACTTGTGCTCTTATAAATTGGTCGGTTCTGTGACAGCGGTGTTGGTCGAAAATGTCTAGGACATTACCAGGAACCTAGCCGAACCTTTCATGTGACACTCGAGCTGGATTAGGAAAAGGTTGGAGACATGAGGCAACCTTATCTGTAGTGCACGAGATATGGAGGTTCATCCCATTTCTCCGTGTGGGTACAGATGTACACCTCTGTAGAGTCTTGAAAGCCTGGAGTCCCTCGGGACAGAACTATACGGTTGTTCTTTCTTTCTATACCCATGGTAGCATGAGTAATGGACTATGAGCACCTTTGTAATAATGATAACTACCTTTACTTCTATGTTGAGCATAGCATGTCATACTCTTAATGAACATCATTGCCTTTTGCACTTATACAAATGCCCGATAACTACCCTGTGTATCCACCAAATATTATATGTTGGAATTAAGTCCTACGAGTACGGAATGTACTCACGGTGCAACTGTTAAGTTGTTTGGCAGGGACGCTGTAGATCGATGGAGGTTGAGTCTCCATCATCGCTGCCTAGTAGCATCAGGGAAGGGTGACCCTGAGTATGCTACACATTAACTCTGTAGTCTTGTTTGAGCGACCTTGAGTGATTACTTTAGAATGGATTCTGGATCTTGTCCATTGGTTGGACTGGATCACGTAATTTATGTAAACTCTATCTTGTAAGCTTTTCTATATAAGTTGTTTGAGCATTATCCATTAGACTATGTCAGTTTGGTATGTGAACTGCTATGTGCCACTCAACCTGATCCTGAAGAGGAGTTGCTTAGTGCGCTCCTAGGGGCCATACGATGTCGTTTTGCTTAAATTGAGCACGTCAAGTGGATGACACTTGATTTAGGTAGGGTATCATGATGGGCACCCCACAAGGGAGGGGGGTAGAGGCTGCTATATATAGGCCGGAGCATCAATTCTAAGCCCTTGGATCAAACCAACTTGACTAAATGGCGTAGATGCAATCTAGGAGGCGGTGGAGAACCGACATAGCAAAGGGGGGCTGATAGGTGGGCCCCAGGGGCCGGCTGGCCTATAGGTGGGGCCAGTCGGCCCCACCTAGCTATGCCTCGCCCTCTGCTTTGGTGTGGTGTCCTCTCGAGTCTTCTGGAACCTTCTAGGGTTGTTTTTGTTGTGGATAAGCATGATTAAGTTTGACCTCTAGGTCCACCCTGATAGTTTTCTAGGTAAACCCTACAGAAACTATATATTCACCAAAACTCATAGAATTTGTTAGTTTAAACCCCTAGACCTTCGTTGGAGATTATATTTATGCCCTTATGCATTTTATATTGACGGTTTATAATGGTTGTTAACTACCGTCAATAGCGGTTTGGAGGTCGGTTTTGGTCCTCCAAGTGTATGACGGTGGACCCGGTGATCCATGGGAGCTCAACGTCCATCCTTGGATCAAACTGACATGGATCAAGCGTGGTGATGACTCCTAGAGGTGCCACCTTGCATATCACGTGGATTAGTGATGTGGAAGGCCAGGTGGGCCGTCGGGCGATGCCACATGGCATCAGCCAACATGGCTTGTGGGCCCACGACTCACTACCACGTCCCATTGCCTCCTATGCTTCATATTTGTCCATTTTTGTGTTTTTCCTCCATACAAATAATTTTTCCAAGTACAAGTGGAACTAGGTGAATTATAAATATAATATGGCACATGTGATGTTGTTTTACCTTGATTTGGGTGGAATGTTGATGGTCAAATTAGGTGTTTAGTGACCATCAACAAGCTCCCCCAAGCTACCCCTTTGCTCATCCCGAGCAAAGATGGGGGTTCAGCATGTTGGATTAGGAATTGCTTCAATATAACTCCCTACAAAAACTCATATACAAACCAATACTATCTCTTGAGTTGAGCACGTTAGTATTAGAAATTCACCATCAGTCTTAGCCATATGGGGCTTATAGCTTTCACCTTGACATAGATAGTTGCAAGATTAGCATAGCATAGATAGAAACTTTCTTCCTTGCTTTGGTTTAGCTAAGACTTCTTGGAGGTTTTCAAGATTTTTGAAAGGAAAACTTGCCTAAATTCCTCAGATGGTACACTCAATCACTCAATGGTGTTTAAATCATCTCCAAGGCCAAAAGATCTTAGTCTTTCTCCTACTCTAAGGCTTATATGGAGTTCATAGGTAGGGAATAAAAAGCGAGGCTTACTTGAATTGAATTTATTGCTAAGTCAAACGCTTGGATCACAAGGAGCAACAAGTCATACAAAATGATCAAGATGTGTAAGTGTGTGGTATTTAGTGGAAGTGGTACTCCTTTTGAGAACTTCCCTTCCTCTAGCTTCCTTTTTGAGAGGGCATGGCTACCTTATTCTTTCTCTCTTTCTTTTTTTGAACTATAGAGCTTTTGCACTTCTCTCTCTCTCTCTCTCTCTTTAGTAGCCCATGCCTCTCTTTATAATGATAGGTAGCTAGAGGGGGTATCAACATATGTCTCTTATGGAGCAAGGGGTGCATAAATACAGAATGGATGGCTGCATACTTCTAGTGTAGAAGTAGCATATCTATCTACATGGAGTGTACATGATCTTGATAAAAGGTATGACATGCTTCTCTACTCAGATCAACAAGGCCTGATAATGCTCAAAACAAACAAGCAGCTTTTTGTGTAGGCATATCATACCAGAAAGCATATATTTGGTTCTAGTAGGAATTTTTCACCATCGAGGAACTTCTAGCAAGGGTTTTTATCTTTTTGTAAGAACAAAATTCCAAGTGATCTCAGCCATTCCTCAGACAAGTTAAAAAGATTTACTCTAATCTTTGCTACAACATATCTCACAAAAGCCTATACTTGGTTCTAGCATTTGCAACCCACAAAAGCAGTCAACTTAAGATGAACTCTAATTTTACATGCTCAAAACTTGAGAAGTAAAGGGTTGTGTAGCAAGCTTTTGCAAAGTATCACAAAGCAATTATTCATCATTTCCAAAAGGTATTTGAACATCAATTTCCATAGCAAGAGTGTTTAAGGCAGCTTTAATGATTCTCCTCTACAATGGTTATAATACATAGTTGTATTCATATTATATTGTCATTGTTATGCTACTATTACTATTGTATATATCATGCAATTTTTTTCAATACAAAGGATTAATGCGGATAAAAGAGAAGGTGTGAATAACTTCATACCTGAGCGGGAGAGGTTCTCCCCAAGCCTATTTATTACTACTACTACGATAACTTATTACTAAGCCTATTTATTATGAGATTTATTTTATTGAAATATTTTTGTATATTATTATGAATGCTAGTACTTCATAAGTACCTTTATTGAAAATGTAAACATGCATGCAACTAATAACCTAACATGTAATGCAATGTTGAAAAGGGAAATATGCAAATGCAACCTATACTAAATGCAATGGAAATGCTAGTAAAAGCGTACCTTCTAGTACCCGCTCATGGTTGTTCTTCCTTGCGTGAGGTTCTTCTGCCTTGTACGGGAATTCTCCCTCCTTACTCTCCTTAGAGATGTTCACAGGATTAGGCGACGATGATGTAGATGATGCTTCTTTCTTCTTGTGCCATGTCCCTCTTGGCTTTGGCTTATTCTTGCCAGGCTCTTCCTTCTCCTCAACTGGCTTGGGCTTTCTGGTTCTTCTCTTCTTTGGTTGCTTCTTTTGTTCCTGTTTCTCATAAAAGATAGGTTTTCCAGAGGCAAAACCAAAGGTTTCTTTCCTTCCATCTAAGTGGAATTGAATTCGTCCAGATGCCACATATATATAGGCATTAGCGGTATTGAGGAAAGGACGGCCAAGGATGAGGGGTGCATCCTTGTTAATTCCCGTATTTAATACTACAAAATTAGTGGGAACATAAGCATCTCTAATCCTGACCAAAAGGTCTAGAGCTATTCCTTCTACATAGCACACTGACTGATCAACTAGTTGCAAATAGACAGAAGTTGGAGCTAATTCAGTGTAGAACAAGTTTTCATAAGTTTCCTTAGACATTATGTTTACACTAGATCCAAGATCACAAATTGCATTTTCAAAAGTATGAGGACCAATAGAGCAAGTAATAACAGGACTTCTAGGATGACCTTTCTTAATAGGAACACCCCAACCATCTAAACCAAAATCATACCTTGATGTGACGAGGTTGGCGGTCTCTATGAATTCTTCAAGCTTGCCAGGAATTCTTCTTTTCTCAAAAGATGGGATAGCAGCTGCTAATTGTGCTAATTGGGTTTCCAACATCTTATTAAAGCTAAGTTGATTATTTATTGAGGAAGAAAAATTATCCAATTTAGCATTTATGTTTTCCAACATCTTGTCATTAGCATGGAGTTTCTTATTTATACTATCAGTCATTCTACCTTGACTATAGACAAGAACCTTAAGGAAAGGATAACCATTACCTTGATTACTCGGATGTTACAAATAATTATTGTAATTATTACCTCCTTGGTTGTTGGAGCGTTGATTCCATCCTTGATTTTGAGGACGAAAACCATTGTCATTATTAACAAAGTTGAGGTCTTCATGAGTCTTGGGGCAGAAATTGCCTGAATGTCTGGTCTCTCCACAAACTTCACAAGTCATGTGGGTGTCCATGGCTTGTACAGTTTCTTGGGCACTCATTTTCTCACAATTTTCTAGTCTCTCTGCGAGCAGATCTACCTTGGCTGCAAGCATGTTAGCTTCTTTAAGAGAATGCATACCTTGTTTGTGGGGCTATAGTCATTCATCGCTCCATCCTTAGATGGAAACCATCTTCTCGATCAATGCCTTGTCATCTGTGACATTAAGCGAAAAGAATGCTCCTCCAGCGGTAGCACCTAAATGGCTCCTATCCAATGGAACTAAGCTATGGTAGAAGTTCTAGATCAAAAGCTAGTCTTCCATACCATGGTGTGGGCATGTAGTTACATACTCTTGCATTCATTCCTAGGCTTCTGGAATCAACTCATCAACTTACTGTTGAAAGCTAGAGATTTTGTTGCGAAGAGCATTGGTCTTACCCATCGGGAAGAACTTAACTAGGAAAGCATTGGAACACTTGTCCCATGTATCTACAGCATTGTGGTTTGAGTAGAACCATTGTTTCACTTTTCCCAACAAAAACAAGGGGAAAAGACGAAGACGTATGGCCTCTTGGGTCACTCCCTTAATGGTAAAAGTACTATAGATCTCCAAGAAATGTTGGAGATGTGCATTAGCATCTTCGTGGGCTTTACCACAGAAAGGACAAGCTAGCTCCATCATGATCAATGTGGGATTAAGCTCAAAGAGAGTGTCCACATTAATGACATCAGGACCAGAGGCTACATTAGCAGCCGACGGGGCAGAAAACTCATGGATGGTCCTATTTGGCCATGACCGTGCTAGGAAGAAAAGAAGGTAACTAAAAAGAAAATGAAAAAGGAAAAGAAAGTTGCTAAGACAAAGACCTAGCTAGCAGACCCTAACTACAGATTGGTAACATGCACCAGTTGCCTTCCTCGGCAACGGCACCAAAAATGCTTGTTGACACTTCTTAACGTCACTACTAGGTTTATGTCCCTAGCAATGGCGCTAGAAATGTTTTCCGATGGTTCGTATGTGTGTATATAGGAAAGGGGATTCCGCAAGCGCACAGAACTATCATGTAGCACTTCGCTTGGTGAGTACGAAGCATCGAATTTATATTTTCCCAAAGGAAGGTGGGAGGACATGTTTGGGCACTGTGGTTAGGTAGACTAAGTAAGTATGTCTAGCAACATAGGAGTGATGAGGGATGATGGACGGGAAAAGATAAAAAGGGTTTATCACACAAATAGAGGTAACTAGAAGTGTAGTGTAGTTGAGTGTAAGAAGTAGAGTATGTAATCTTAAAGCAACAAAAGTAACTCAATGATAGTGAGATCGTTCTTAGTATGAGGGGCGTACTTGCATTGGATTTAACCAAACATGAAGCACAACGAGCCCTGCATTTTAATAACTAGACCCGACATGGTGGAATACAGAGGAAGGACAGGGCTATCACCACCTGCCAACTACCACAATCTATCTAGGGATCTAGCCGTACCTATAGGCAAGATATAGCCTAAGCACCACGCTTAATCTATAAACTCACTGTTTCGATCCGAGCTCTAGTGAAATAAGATCAAAACACCCTAACCAAATGGTAGAACAAGTACTAATGATGAATAGACTCATCACTAAGATAATAATGATGCAAATGCCAAAGGACAAGCACCTAGGCTCACTAATGATATACAAGAGCAAGATAGGATTTGAACTAAGCAAAGCTATATTACTGAATAAAGTACTTGACAAAGTAAAGTACTAAATAAAGTAAATGCTAAAAGAAATATTACAAGAGGAGCTATACTAGACTAGAAGACTCTTCTGGACTCCAAGGCGAGCTCTGCTCAACTCTTATCACTACTAGCTAGCTACTACTTCTAAGTTACTACTCTTGGAGAGCTTCTCAGAGCTTGGAACACTTGGAATGCTTGAGAGCTGCTGAGAGATGATCTCCACCGAGCACCATAGCCCCTTTTATAGTGTGTAGAGGGCATGGGGGTACTTGTAGGCAAAGATGAGGCAGTGGAGAGGCGGTGGGGCATCGGTCGACCGTCCATTGAACCGCCTCACCATCCAACAGCGATGCATGGCCTCTGGATGGTGGTTGCATGGTAGGTAAGTCGGTTTCCTAGCTGGTGAGGTAGTTTAGAGGTTGGTTTTGGTCCTACAAGTGTATGACGGTGGACCCGACAATCTATGGGAGCTCAACGTCCATCCTTGGATCAAACCGACATGGATCAAGCATGGTGATGACTCTTGGAGGTGCTAGCTTGCATATCATGCGGATCAGTGACATGGTAGGCTAGGTGGGTCATCGGGCAACACCACATGGCATCGGCTGACATGGCCTATGGGCCCACGGCCCCCCTACCATGTCCCATTGCCTCCTATGCTTCATATTTGTCCATTTTTGTGATTTTTCATGCATACAAATAATTTTCCCAAGTACAAGTGGAACTAGGTGAATTATAAACATAATATGACACATATGATGTTGTTTTACCTTGATTTGGGTGGAATGTTGACGGTCAAATTAGGTGTTTAGTGACCATCAACACCCCTGCTAGTGCCCATGTCATCCTAGCCAACTTCTAGTTAGCTAAGCCAACTTTCTCGGTTCTACCAGCCAGCGATGCATCTTTAGATGATTTGGCACCTATTGTTGACCGTTCTCAAGAGATGAAGAGCAACATCATTCAAATCAAGGACGTGCACTTCTCCAACTTGATCAACAAGGTACAAAATAGAAATATTTTGCTCAAATTCCAATCCAGTCATACTATTTCTTTTTCTGCATCTATTAGAGATATCCTTGCTAGTAGTTGTAAAAGACAGATTGAGAATGTCATTTTATTTGTTGATTATAAAACAAATTCAGATTCTATCGGCCAACACATTGTGCCATATGGCAAGGTCGATAGTGCTAGTTTGTCAAAGCTAAAGCTTCTCAAAAGCAGCTGCAAAGGTGTGGATGAATGGATTGATGTTAAATCTGATCCCTTTGTTTGCCTAGCTTTAAAGCTGATGCTACAAAAGAACCGGCTAAAGAAATCAAAGTACACCTTTGACTTTACTTTTTGTGATCATGTCTTTGATATCTTGCTGAAGAATAATTTTATTAGAATCATTGATCACAATGCTTTCCAATCTATTCAAAATTTAGAAGAGCTTACATATTGCAAGTGGCACAATTCTTCTAATCATAATACTTCTAATTGCAATATGTTTTGTCGAGTGATCCAATCAGCCATTGATAAAGGACAATTGAGATTTTCTAAAGCTCAACACATGGACCAATTGGATTCAATTGGTCTTAATGGCAAATAGATATCGAATCAGCTTGCATTAGCTGATTCACTCAAAGCTCAACGCTTGAATGCCCAAGAGAGAGATGTGGAGCCCTCAAGTGAAGATAAGGATCTTGTCCATGAATTGCCAATAGAAGATATTTCAGAGGACAATAAAGTTATCATAGTTCTAGAAGACACTAGGGGCTAGTAAAATCTCTCCAACTGAAGCAAAGGCTGATTGATCCCATTGAACAAGGGGAATTGGCTAAGAATCCTCCTTTGAAGAATGACTATCAAGATGGGAAGGAGGAGGATGCCCATAGAGTTGACAGAGGTAAAGGCCATGACAAACATAGAAGTAGAAGGCCAAAGCTTAGCTTTGAGGAACTTCTAGCTAAATATGAGAAGATAGCAGAAGCAAATATCACCAATCGGCCAAAGAAAGTCCAATCATCAAAATTACCACCAAAGCGCAAGTCTCAAGAGTGGAATTGGCAAGGAGATATATCTCACACAGCAACAACATATTCTCCTTTTGAGCAGCCAATTCCCATGTCAGATGGACCACATACCACATATTTTCATCCTTATTCATATTGGGGCTGGTTTGATCAAGAGGCACATGTTCCATCATATTTTAGTCCACAATATGTAGAGTATGCAGCTCCTAGATATTCAAAGAGATCACCATCTTATAAAGACCTTTTTGATCAAATCGATCTAGAGCTCAACCGAAGAATAAGGTGGTAAAACAAGTTTACCCCATGAAGTATGATGGCCGAAAGAAGAAAAGTTCATATCTAAATTCAACTATTGAAAAGCCGATTACATTGCTAAAAAATCTGGCTATTGATGGCAAAGAAATAGGGAAATCATCTATTGATATTCTAGGTGCCAAATCTGAACAAAAAAAGGTGAGAGTGCCCAAAATCAAGAAAGATTTGCCGCTATCCAAAATAAAAATAAAACTGATATGCTCAATCGGTTTACCAAAGTGGCAAGAAAAGAAGTTGTAGAAGCTTAGTGCAAAAAATTTCAAAGGAAAATGCTTGGCGTGGATTCCTAAAAGAAGCATTCAAGCTCAGAAGGATAATGCTCAAGAAAGTGGTGCAACAGAGACAAAGGAGAGAAAGAGATTCAAGAAACAATTGCCAAATTGGAGATTTGCACCAAATCATCAAAGTTATTGGTCATGGCATCATCCATACTCTCTGCCTATGCCTATGTGAAATTCATCCCCTATCCATGGGGTAAAACATGTTGAAGCCTATGGTGATTCCTTGCTGATGGTATGACAAGTTGCTGGTGAATTTCAGTGTTCAGAAGGATCGATCACTAAGAGCTTGTCATGATGCTTGCCTTGATATTATTGACTATTTTGCCAAATTCTAAATTCAGCATATTCCAAGGCATAAAAATCAAAAGGCCAACAAGTTAGCTCAACAAGCATCTGGCTATGACCTAGGTTGGCGTAATTTTCATATTCAAGAACAGCCGATGCATGAAAATTTAAGTTGTCCCCATGTAGGTACAGACCAATCGGCTCAGTTGACTCCTTGTTACCAGTAGCCCAGTTGGCCAAGCCAATTGCCCTAGTCGGCCAGGCCGGCTCCTCCAAGTTAGCTCAGCCAACTCTCTTGTGGCCAGCTCGGTCACTTTGCCCGAAAAGTTCCCAAATTGGCCCGACCTAACTTCTAGTGATGTTGGGGCCAATTTAGAAGATTGGAGGACTCCGTTGCTAAAATATTTATGTGATCCAAGTGCTAGAATTGATAAAAGTGTTCGGCGGAGTGCTTTCAAGTATGTGTTGCATAATGATGAGCTCTATCGAAGAACCGCCAAAGATTTGTTGCTTAAGTGCTTGGGATCTGATCAAGCAAGAGTAGATATGGGAGAAGTCCATGAAGGCATTTGTGGTACGCATCAATTGGCCCCGAGGATGAAGTGGTTATTATGTAGAGCCAATTTTTATTGGCCTCCTATGATGGTCGATTGCTTTTGTTACTACAAACGATGAGAAGAGTGCCAGAAGTTTGGAAATATCTAGCTTGTGTATGCTGCTATGCTTCATCCTATTATCAAACCATGGCCTTTTCATGGTTGGGGTCTAGACTTCATTGGCCAAATTCATTCCCCATCTTCAAAGGGGCACCGATTTGTGTTGGTTGCTATGGATTACTTTACAAAGTGGACCGAGGCAGTTCCATTGAAGAATATGACACATAAGGAGGTAATTGAGTTCATCACCGAGCATATTATTCATAGATTCGGCATCCCTCAAACATTGACAGTAGATCAAGGGACATCATTTATGTCCAAGGAAGTGAGGGAATTTGCCGAATTATACAAAATCAAGTTGCTCAATTCATCTTCCATACTTTGCTCAAGCTAATGGCCATGCTGAGTCTAGTAATAAGACTTTGATCAAGCTTATCAAGAAGAAGATTGAGAAAATTCCAAGGAGGTGGCATGAAGTTTTGTCTAAAGATCTATGGGCACATCACATTTCAAGGCATGGTGCCACAAAAGTTACTCCTTTTGAGTTGGTATATGGTAAAGAGGTTGGTTGCCCGTCAAATTGAATTTGAATGCATATAGGCTTGCTAAACAAAATGATTTATCTGCTGTTGTGTATCATGACTTGATGATGGATAATATCGATGAGGTGACTGATGTAAGGTTAAAAGCTCTCAAGGAAATAGAGAAAGACAAGGCTTAAGTTGCCAAGGCATATAACAAGAAAGTCAAGAGCAAATCCTTCCAAGTGGGAAAATTAGTGTGGAAAACCATACTTCCAATTAGATCGAAGAGCAATCAGTTTGGCAAGTGGTCACCAAATTGGGAGGGTCCTTACAAAGTGATCAATGTCATATTCGGATATTCCTATCTGCTAGAGACATTGCAGGGTGAGCGTCTCACAAGAGCAATCAATGGGAGGTACTTGAAAAAGTATTTTCCAAGTGTTTGGCAAGAAGCCTTAGTGCTCTCCAAATAATGGCTGATACATGTATCGCCCTTAGAACAAAAATGGCCGATGTATACATCGCCCTTAGTCACTGAGCGGCCGATGAGATGGGTATCGTCGTTGTTTGGTTTTATTTTGTTCGAAAGTGTTTTTAGGTTCATGCAATATTCACATGAAAACAGGGGCATAGTTGACACTCGAATTAGGCCCAAGCTAATTTAAATAGGCCCATGATAGTTTTGGCCCAATCTAAGGAAAACTCCATAAAGCGACATGATAATAGTACCACATTGGTTTTCCTATGGTATAAGACCACCCCTACTGTCAACAAAAGATGCTCGACAGTCCTCCGAGGGGTATCCCACAAAGGTAGATTGATCAGCAGAGGTGCGCATAATAAAGAACAAGAAGGCAACAGAGACACAAGAGTTAGATAGGTTCGGGCTGTCAGCATGATGTAATACCCTGCTCCTGTGGTCTATTGGTTTGTATTGGTGATCGTATGATATTGCGTGTCTTTTGAGGGGGTCCCTGCCCGCCTTATATAGTTTGGGGGGTAGGGTTACAAACGTTTAGATATAGGAGATAACCGAAAAGTAATAACAGATTATATGAATCATGGGATCGAACATATCCTAACAGATCTCGTAGTATCTTTAGGATATCTTCCTGTTGTCTTGCGGGACGCTCCGAGCAGCGTCGTGCTCCTCAAGGCTTCGTCTTGTGGGCTAGACCACCCCTGGGGGCGCAACCCATGTAGTCTACCATGGGTATTCGGCGTCATACCCCCCACAGCTAGTCCCTGAGTGCCTTGTATCCACTGTGCAACACCGTCTTGAGCTTGTCCGAGTAGGTGTGAACAAAGCCAAGCAGTCAAACTCATAGTCCGACCACCATAATGAGTCGCTGAGTAGTTGTGAACCATTGCCGAGCAGAGTATCCCAAGTAAGGCTTGCCAGAAGGATGTAAGGAGCTCAAGTTCAAAATCAAAAAATTTCTCGCTGTGAACCAAGTGTGCCCACTTAGAGTTCAACCATGAGAAAGGGAGGTAATCGTCTTCAACTTCAGGAGGCATGGAGTCTTCTAGATTAGAGAAAACACACTCACCGCAAGGTGAAGTGTGCCCACTTAGTCCCTGAGCCTGATAGTAGGTGACGTAGTCACATGGTGCCAGGGTCCAGAAAGTAGAAGAAAGGCACAAGACTAGCCGAGCAGGCAACCAGTCCATGGGTGGAGCCCTGAAATGAAAAGCACACAGTCATCGCAAGGTGAAGTGTGCCCACTTAGTCCCCAAGCCTAATAGTGGGCGATATGGTCACGTGGTGCCAGCGTCAGAAATAATAGTAACCAGAAGAAAGTCCCCAGTGTGGTGAGAAACTAAGTCATAATGATGACATAGTCCTTGAGCCATAAGTGGAAATCTTGGATGAATCAAATTATGGAGAAAAAGCCGGAGTAATGGTTGTACAGTAGAAATTACTGAGCCTTGATGACATTGCGTAGAAGTTGGCCAAAATTCGGTATGCAGTTCCAAGTTGTGTCAAGAAAATGGGTGACATCGGCCGTAGTTGGGTAGAAGCCTAGACAACGGCCCAGCACGCCGCTTTAAGGAATTCAGAAAGGCACAAATCATGGTGCGGTTTCCCAAAAACCCTTGAATGCAAAAAGTGGAGAGAGTGTCTTTATAACTACGCCACCACACTCTGAACCCCCACCTTTGCCACTTTGTCTTCCTCCTCAGCCCTCGCGCTTCCTGATTTGCACTCACACGCGCTCCGCCGCTAGGGCAAGAAAGATTGCGCAAAGGAGATAATTCTGATCTAGATCTAAGGGATGGCGCCGAAGAGGGGTGGTGGTAACCCAAAGAAGGCGGCCATCGGAGCAAGCCATGACAAGGAATGGGTGCCATCACTCATGGAGGAGATAGAACTCAATGAGATGGTGGAGGCGAGCGTTCTTCCTGACTGAGTCACTACCGGATGGCGCCCGGCCAATGGTGAGCCCTATCCGATGCCACACATTGACGAAGTCATAGTATTTGAATATTACTTCTGGTGTGGATTAGGACTTCTAGTACATCTATTCTTGCAGGATCTATTGGAGTTCTAGGGAGTGAGCCTGTGCAATCTGCATCCGAACACGATCTTGCACATTGTTGTGTTTATCCATTTCTGCGAGGTGTATCTTGGCATTCTTTCCCACTTCAATCTTTTAAAACACCTGTTCTGGCTGAAGAAGAAGGGTGGGGGTGGTTCCAAGGTGGTCGGTAGTGTGTATCTGTAGCTCTACGATAGGATGGTGGGCGAGTACATTATTGTGCCATTGAATACGTCGCTGAAGGGGTGGAATGCCAGGTGGTTCTACATGAAGCAGAGTCATCCTGCCATCCGGTGCGACATCGACCAAATTCTGGAGAACCAGAAGAGCTGGTCGGAGAAGGTGACCAGTGCTGATATGGATCAAGTGAAGGAGCTCCTCGGGCTGATGAAGGGCATGAAGGTGAACAGAGTGGTTGTGGCGGTGAGCTTCATAGTGCGCCGCATCTAGCCCCGCAAGGAGAGGGCCCATCTAGGCTTTGACTTCAAAGGAGACATTGATGACACCCAGGAGAGGTTAGAGAGACTAACAAAGGAGGCTGTGCTATGCTAGGCCATAGAGCTATTTGCTCCAAATGCGCCATTCAGCAAGCTAGGGCAGCCGAGAGCCTTCAACTGCATGAACCCACCTCCTCAGGTAAAAATATCGACTGTTGTTCCTGGTGATTTTATCTCATGCCGGTGCCGAGCAATGAACTAATTCTCTTGTGGAAAGATCCATTTGTAGGAATAGGTGGCGTACTTCTCGGGCATGCCGAGGAGCGATTGGCTGAAGGTAGTAGACGCTAGGCCAACCACTCAGCAGGAGGAAGGTGCCATCAGCACCTCATCCAAATCCAAAGGCGCAGGTGCTGGTTGGACAGAGAGTTGCCCCCAATGTTGGAGAAGGTTTGGGGGAAAGGGTGGCGCAAGATGAGTCAACCCAAAAGAAGAGGAGAAAAGCAGATGTAGCTCCCCGTAGGCCAGGCAACATCTCGCTTGGTGGCGATCAAACCGCTTGGATACAAAGTGTGGCGATATCTGAGTGGTCGAATGACAATGAGGCTCCTATAGCTCCCCCTCCAAGCACTAAGGCACCATCACACAACACGCGCGCGGAGGTGCAATCGGAGGGAGGGGAAGGAGTCCCCGAGCAGCAGGCGAAAGAGACACCAATGGCAGGGGCGCAAGACCACCAGCCTAGGCCATGCAGATTGACCCTAGGGCAGCGCCTGGGTGCTCAGGAAGCTAATGTGTAAGTATCTTTGCCTTGGGATTAGTAGCTTTCCTATTTTCATAGTTGTGGTGACCGATGAGCTGATCTGATGTAGAACAGGGCGCGTGGAGGACCTAAATCCTTTGGGCTAGACTGTTAAGCAGCTGGGGGCTGTTCCCAGCATAGAGACATTACGAACGGACACCATCCTAGAGTCCCTGGGTGCTCATTGGTCTATGGAGGAGTCAGCCACCGCTGCTGATGGGGGTGGCGGCGGAGAGCGGTTGGCGATCGATGTGACGGAGACGCTAGGAGCGACGGCGAGAGCCACTGAGTCTTCAGAGGTGGAGGCAGGAGCTGCCAACGTCATGCTAGAGTCTAGGGCGCAGAGGCTAACAGTGTTGGAGGAACAAGTGGTGCACCTAAAGATGTCGTGGGGCATGGTCGGTCGCTTCATGTGGCCATCGAGTCCCCAGGGAGGGCCACCAAGCCCCCAGGGAGCTCCACCAGCTGTGGAAGAAAAGAACGAGGTCGAGGAGATTGAGCGTGAAGAATCATGACCTCAGGTCATCTGCATCCTCCACAAGCGAGGGGACAAAGTTGTGGTCATGGAGGAGGACACATCCAGTGAGGTGAAGAGGCTATGGTCCACCCTTTCCATAGCCATGAAGCAAATCGAGGTTAGTATTGCATCGGCGATGTCCGTCTTTAGTGTTGGAGAATAAGGTCATTTACAATCTTAGTGCTTTGTAGGGCATAGCATGAACTACCGTACAGTGGCAGTAGCTGATCAAGAGGATGGAGCCCCTTGCCGAGGAGAACGCAAAGCTGAAGGAGGCGATGAAAATGATGGAGAAAAACATCTAGAGAGCCCAGCGCGAAAGAGATCTTGCTAAATCAAACGCGAGGGACCTAGAGTACCAAAAGGGTGCCTTATCTGAGCAGCTAAAGACCATCTCCGAGTAGCTGGAGTGCATCTCCGAGCAACTAAAGAGCGTCTCTGACCAGAAGAAAGGTATGGTGGATCGGTGAATTTTTCTGCATTGCCGAACAGTTTTGGTGTTGCTGACGATCGTCACATTTGTAGAGCAAGATGCAGAGCTTGGCCAGTTGCATCAAGTCATCGGTCAACTCCAAGAGGAGAAGGAGAAGGTGTCTAGGCGAGTGGAGAAACTAGTCGAGGAACTAGAAGGTGAGTAGTTCATGGTCGGAGTTGTTGCTGATATGATTACTTCGTTTGACGAATCCCTTTGGTGTCTGTAGAATACTGTCGAAGGACCAAGGTGCAGTTCGACATGCTAGAGCTAGAGGCCAAGACCTAGAGGGGACAACTTGATGTCATGGTGGCTGGAGTCAGGCCAGTGCTCAATTGCATCGACATAGAGGTAGCTCCTCAGCCCAACGATAGGCCGCCATGTCCGGATGCCATCATCAATAGGTGCAAGGCAGCGTGGGAGAACTTCAAGAGCTTTAACCATGACGTCGATGTCTCCGTCGTGACACATGCCCTGGCGGTGGTCTAGTCTCACTTCCCTACCATCAACCTTTAAGTGATAGGAGACGGATTCGCCAGAGGGATGGGTGCAACGAAGCAGGAGCAACTGAAGGATGAGGTGGAGGACGCGGTGAAGAAGCTGGCCGGTGACGTCGATCTATTCAGTGAGGTAGATGGTGAGGGCCAAGCACAATGACCTGAGTGGAGGGAAACCTATACGTAACATCTGGAAAGGAGAGTTAGATGCGCGAGGGCATAAGCAAACATTTATGTATTTGTATAAATGTTGTATGTAGACATCATGTGCAAGTTTATGTAGTTTGCTAGCACTTTCAGTGAAAAAGAAACTTATTGTTTACCCTAATGCGTTTATACATGGTATAAGTAGCATCCGAGCAGTTAGTTCTTTACTGGGCTCTTGGCCTTGGCTATCCCGTATTCCATAACATTGAGCACTGGAGCCTGTGCACATGTAGGAGGAACAGACATGACCGAGGAACCACAGCCGACCACCCATAACGCAGAGCTTGGAGCCTGTAGCACGTGTAGGGAGAGATCGAAGACTGGGTTTTCTCCAAAGAACACAGAGCGGAACATGTGCTGCTCGATGGTTGGCAAAATATCTTAAAGATATTTTAGTATGGAGAAACATGGCGGAGCATTTATGGAGATCACATATAATTGTTAGAATTTGTTAAGGAGTAGCTTAGAGCTGGTGACCGCAAATGGAGATTAAACCGAACTAGAGAAATAGTGGAGACAAATTATGGAGACAAAAACTTCATTCATTATAGAGTGGAGAGTACATATCTAGAGTGTTTCAAGGATAGAAACGTATAAGTTGCTCGATGTGCCATGAATTGAGGATATCGGTCCATCCATGTCACTTAGTCGGTAAGACCCTGGTCGGGTAACCTCTTTTACCAAGTAAGGCCCTTCCAAAGGGGAGGAGAGCTTGTGCATCTCTTCGATTTTCTCCTTTCAACAGAGAACGAGGTCGCCGACAGCAAATGAATGACCTTTGATATTGCGATTGTAGTATCTTCATAGGCCTTCTAGGTATTTGGCTGTGTGGATGCAAGTGATCAGGCGTTCTTCTTTGGCCCTGTCGATGTCCTCTGTCTGAATAGCTGTGGCTTGCTCTTCATTATAATGTTCCACCCTAGGTGCTTAGAAGGCAATGTCCATGGGAAGTATAGCCTCTGAGCCATAGACCAAAAAGTATGGAGACACACTAGTGTTGCGACTAGCTTGAGTGCGTAGTCCCTAGACCACAGCTAGGAGCTCTTTGAGCCATCTGCCTAGGTGCTTTTCCTCTTTCTAGTAGTCTCTTTTTGAGGGCATCAAGGATCATGCCGTTCACCCGTTTGACCTGGCCATTGGCTCTAGGATGGGCAACAAAGACATATTTAACGGAGGTGCATTGATCTTCACAAAAGTCCCAAAAATGATGACTAGTGAATGTAGTTCTGAGGTCGGTGATAATGCTGTTTGGGAGACTAAATCTGTGGATGATATATTTGAAGAGCTCGGCTGCCTTCTTTGCAGTGGCTGAAACAAGCAGCTTGTATTCTACCCATTTGGACAACTTGTCAATGGCGACGTATACATACCAAAAACCGCCTGACACAGGCTTGAAAGGCCCGATCATGTCCAGTCCCCAGCATGCGAAAGGCCAACAAGCTGGGATGGTCTGCAATTCCTGCGTTGGCATGTGTATTTGCTTGGTGAAAAACTTACATCCTTCGCAACATCGGACGAGGTCTTCTACATTGGAGATGGCAGTGGGCTAGTAAAAACTAGCTCGGAAAGCTTTACTGACCAGGTTTCTCGAGGCTACATGATTGCCACAGGAACCAGAGTGAATTTCAAGAAGTAGTTTCACTCCCTCTTCTTGGGTGATGCATTTCTACAGTATCCCTTCCTTGGTACTTTTCCTCATCAAGTTCCCATCCACCAGCACATAATGCTTGCTGCGGTGAATGAGGCACTTAGTTTCGATCTTATCGGCAGGTACGTCGGCGCTGGTGAGGTACTTGATGAACTGTTCCCTCCAATCTACGGCCGGTGAAGGTACTACAAGTACTAGCTGCTCAGCAGGGGGGATTTCTTGAACTTCCTTCTCTTCCTTAATAGGTGGTCGGTGAGCTGATTTTGGTCTTGTACCATGTGGTGGTACTCGATACCATAGAACTTTCCTTCGAGTTTCTTGATCTCGGTGTAGTATGCGTCCATCTTCTCACTAGAATAGGACCAATCTTGGTTGACTTGGTTGATGACCGGCGCGGAGTCTCTATATACCATGAGGCATTTGACGCCAAGCTCAATGGCTATACGAAGTCTGTGGAGACATGCTTCATACTCTACAGTGTTGTTGGAGGCTGGAAAATGAATTTGAAGAATGTAACAGAGCTTGTCCTTAGTTGGAGTGATGAACAAAATGCTGGCACCAGCACCGTTGATGTTGAGGGCACCATTGAAATACATTATCTAGTGCTCGAGGGAAGTAGCGGGGATGGGCTCCAAGATCTTGGTCCACTCAGCGACAAAGCCAGCCAGCATCTACGACTTAATGGTAGGTCTGCTTTTGAATTCTATGGAGTAAGTGCCAAGTTCAACTACCCACTTGATGATGTGCCCATTGGCCTCTTTGTTACGGAGAATGTCCCCCAAAGGGAACTCGGTGACCACGGTGATCTTATAGTACTTGAAGTAATGGCGGAGCTTGCACGATGTGACCAGGACGGCGTACAACAGCTTCTGGACCTAAGGGTAATGCGTTTTGGACTCATTAAGAACCTCACTGATGAAGTAGACCGGACGTTGCACCTTATAGGCATGCCCGGATTCCTCGCGCTCAATGATGATAGCTGTGCTAATGACACGAGAGGTGGCAGCACTATAGATCAATAGGGTTTCATCTGGTCGAGGCGCCATCATGATTAGAGGATTTGTTAGGAACAACTTGAGCTGCTCGAAAGCCATATTAGCCTCCTCCGACTAGGAGAAGCGCTCAGAGGCCTTGAGTAGTTTGAAGAATGATAGTCCCTTTTCACCGAGGCGTGATCTTAAGCGGTTGAGAGCAGCCATGCACCTTGTGAGCTTCTATATATCTTTTACGTAGGTTGGCTGTTTCATATTGGTAATGGCGGAGACCTTGTTGAGATTGGGTTTGATAGCGCGGGCGCTGACGATGTAGCCCAGGAGTATGCTAGATGGAATTCCAAAGATGCACTTTGAAGGGTTCAACTTCCATCTATATCTTTTCAAATTGGTGAACATTTCTTTGAGGTTGGCGATGAGATTGTCGGTGGTTTTGGACTTGACGACCACATCGTTGATGTAAACTTCGATGTTGTAGCCTATCTATTGGTCAAGGCACATCTAGATGGACCTTTGATAAGTCGCCCCAACATTTTTGAGTTCGAAGGACATGTGGTGTAACAATACGCACCAAAAGGCATGATGAACGATGTTTTTATCTAGTCGTCCTCTTTGAGAGATATCTGGTGATAGCCGGTGTAATAGTCAAGGAAGGAGAGGAGTTCGCAGTCGGCGGTGGAGTCTACAACCTCATCTATCCGAGGTAGACCAAATGGGTCTTTAGGGTAGTGTATGTTGAGATAAGTGTAATCAACACACATTCTCCATTCTTTATTCTTTTTTTGAACAAGAACTAGATTTGCTAACCACTCAGGATGATACACTTCTTTAATAAATCCGGTAGCTAGGAACCGTTTTATTTCTACCCTAATAGCCTCCTTCTTGTCTGGTGTGAATCATCAGAGTTTCTATTTGATCGGTTTGGCAGTCGACGAGACATTCAAGGAGTGCTCAATCTTCTCCTGTGGTACCCCCAGCATGTCTATAGGTTTCCAAGCAAACACATCGGTGTTGGCACGTAGGAAGGAGATGAGCGCGCTTTCCTATTTGGGGTTGAGTTGAGCCCCAATCTTGATGGTCTTGGTGGGGTCATCCAGGCTGAGGCCGACCTCCTTAGTTTCCTTGGACTTGACAGAGGCACATGGAGGCTCTAGCGCTATGATCTCTAGGTTGTTGACGAGCACCGTCTTGGCGTCGGTGACTATGACAGAACCGCCCAATTTATACAAGATCAAGTACAGCTGTCCCTGCTAACACATTGACACGCACCTACTTTCACTTATATAAACCCGGTAGTCCGCCGAGTGTCCTGAAGGACCTCGGTAAATCAATATCACAACCAAGATCACGTGATTAAGCAAATACACATCACATACGCAGAGTTGCAGCGGAAACAATATTACAAATGGTTTCACAAATAATAGTACAAGTTTGGGTTTCAAAACCGATTAGTGAAAACAACATAGCTTTCAAAGGATTACATTAATATAAGTTCCAAATACATTGCTAGCATAAGTGACATTCTCAAATAAAAGAATATAGATGAGAGATAACATAGAGTCACCGAGCCCAGCGGCGGTTAGCCACCATCTTCAGCAGGCCAAAACCTCACCTGCAACATGGTGGGATAAACCCTGAGTACTCGAATATACTCAGCTAGACTTACCCATCATAAACCAAAAATAAATTAACTCCAAGGAGTATGCAAGGCTTTATAAGTGGAGGTAGCTTGACAACATTTTGCATAAAAATCGATTAACTCAATTATACAATTATAATTCTGTCATCAAGTTAATTATAACTATCCATCTCTAGATTAGCAACTATCATGTGCTAAACATGTGATATATTATTTTAAAGCATACAATAGTAACCATAGAAGGTGTAATAATTTCATATTTTATCCGAACCATCAACTTCCATAATATAATTACTACGATGTTGGGGCTAGACAAGTTTCTCACTATCCGGGAGAGACGGCGATTCGAATCGATTTCAACCAGCTGGGAATTTATTCCTAACACAAACCCAGACATACCAATGCCAAGGTAGTCTTAGGTCACCTTTGGTACAACTCAGGTACACATTTCATGGGTTCACCTAGTGGCGCACAATCAGGGACAACCAACTGCCAGGACATTCAGGCCTAGCCTACCCTTGGGCTCACGTCTGGCTACCCGCACATCCTTACTACCATCCAGAGTGTGCACTCTTACAGAGCAGGGCCCAGCCTGAGTTGAGCTACTCGGCTTCATGGTCGGAATGAGTTACCTGGCCAGCTAAGTGATAGGCATGCGTTCAATCTTGTCAAAAGTGCCAACAATGGTACGGTCCTTAATCGGTACAGACGGAATCACATGAGTCAACCTACACATAGACTCTGCCCGGCCTCGATTTACATTACCCCCCATGGTTCTTTTCCACGATAGCAAATATAGCCAACCGTGCTTCGGTATCCACCTATATCTCGTAGGTGCTAGGGAATCACCCGACTTCTACATGTCTAAGCATGGCTAAGCACAAGTTCAATTCTGGACCTACATAGGGTTAAAGGTATATTTCTGGACAAGGAAATTATATGCATCAAGTGGTTCCAATCAACTCTTATAACCTAATGCATCAATCATAAAGGACTCGAGTAATATTTTGTAAAACACTGGGAGACTTAGAATGCTCTAGGGCTTGCCAGGAATCCAACACTAGGTCAGTGTTTGTTAGATGACACTCGCTTGGCGAGCATCTCCCGTTCAGGCATGTACTCCAGGGGTCCTTCCATCTTCGGGAAAAGTTCACCAACACTGTCTTCTGGTTCGATTCCATCATCATGTCCTTCATGTGATGCATCTAGCATACCTAGATGAGATGCAAGATGCAAGTGCATGAATAAAAGAATAGCAATACGAGATGCATCTCATAATTTATTATAGAAAGATAGTAACCATATCGAGCATGGTACATAAGATAACTTGGGTTAAGCTATTCCATTGAAAACATCTATCACAAGTTAAGATCTCAGGTAACTTTATTTAACACCATGAAAGGCATGAGTTACACTTAGCAACACATAAGGCAATGCAAAGTGAAAGCAATCAACTTGTAAGCACAACACAGAATTTGGACAGCAGCACAGATAACACTTGTTTTTCCCATAACTGGAGATCCAAACATCCAAAGAAGGTGATCCTAGACTTTCTGGAAAGCTAATTAAATTATCTAAAACATGTTTATTATCATCACAAGGTGATTCCACAATTAACAAGGTCAATCGAGCACAATTGATCACCTCTGTCCAGACTTGGACAGATTCTGCCATGCAACTTCACAAACTTATAACTGGAGTTGTACTAATCCAAAAGATATGAAAAAAGACAATATGGAAATACTATGAAATTTTCTACAATTCATATTTAAGCATCCCAGCATGATTCCCAAGTTAAAAGGGTCAAACAGTCACATTTATCAAATCTGGTCCAGAAATTCCAGAGAACTACAATTTCTGAAGACCAACTTAGAACAGTCATAACTCACAAACTATTTTGCCAAATGCCATGCAAATTTAACACAAGCTATTTAAGTGAGTTATATACAACTTTATTATTATCATATTAAGATGATTCTACAACTAACAAGGTCAATTAATCCAATGAATGAATCTCTGTCTAAAACATGGACAAAAACTGATATGCCACTTCAAACAGCTATAACTGGAGTTCTATATGTCCAATAAATGTGGTTCTAGACTTATTATAAATCTTAGAAAATTATAAACATCTTTGTTATTAACACCTGAAGCTAATTCTACTATTAAGAAGGCCCCACAGTACCAACAAGGCAATCCTGTCTGGGTTTGGGCAGAAATAGCCACAGAGATTTAAGCAACTATAACTAAAGATCCACTTAACCAAAAATCATGATATTTAACTTTTTGGAAAGCTTAAGAAAAGTACTATAACTCATGTATTTTCATCAAGTCATGATTCATAACTTAATTGAGCCAATTAATTCAATCATGCAGACCTATTCAGAATAGGGGCAAGGCAACACAGGGCATTTGTTATTTTTATAACTCTTAAACCATCAAACCTAAACTCCTGAAATTTTTAACGGACATCAAGCATCACATTATTAGAACTACATAAAAATTTCACATTTAGTGGAGGACAACAACTGCAGTTATGAAAAAGACAAGACACAACTATTATTAAGAACCTAACTGCACAAATTGATTTTCACAGCAACAACTTTAAACTAAATCATGCTATATTATAGATCTAGTGCATAGATAATTTCACAAGGATTCCAAAAAGTCCTCATTTACAATTTTATGATTTTTCTAATAATTACTACGAATTTTCAAAGTTTATCATTCAAATCTGCAAAAAAATCAAAGAAAAGACATGTAAATCTTGCATCGGGGACCCTGCAGAAAATATAAATCAAACACGAACAAACGGGTCCTTTTTGGCACTATTCATCTAAGTCACTGCTTCGTATTTAGATCCTCCATCTTCTTCTAATTCATGTTCACGGTCCTTCGCATCCTCTTCTACACAGACATGGAGCAGAGCAGGGCTGTGGCCAGCTGGGCTCGGCCAGCGAGAGCCTACAGCGGGGGGAGGGGCTAGCCTGGCTTGTTCGTGGCCGTGCCTAGTCAACGGCATGGCCAGCTGCAGCCCGTGGCCCTCCTGTCCATGTGTGCAGGCGGCATGCCGCGGTAGCGGCCTACGGTGGCCTGTAAGGCAGCGGCAACGGCGGTGAAGTGAGCTACTGGGTGGAGGCGGCGGCGCACACCGGAGAGGTCGAAGGTGTTGCCGACCTGAGCAGAGGAACATTGGAGGCAAGGGAACAGCGGCGGTGATGGAGCTCCAGCAGCAGCGGTGTTCATGGCAGCGGCAAGTGTCGGCTTGGAGAGAGCAGGAGAAGGAAGGGGAAAGGAGAGGGAGAGAGTGGAGAGGGCAAGGGAGCTTGGGTCTCTGTACTTATGCACAGCAAGGAGGCAAGCTAGCGGCCATGCAAGCAGCGAGGGCGAGAGAGCACAACATGCGGACTGTAGCTCCTATGCACGGTGGCGACCGAGCTCCAGTTCAAAACTGAATGAACTGATCAAATACCACCTCAAAAATACAAGTTAAAACTCAATCTTCGGCTCCCTTAAACTCTCAAAATGACACGAATTAGCGAGAGATCCATTAATCAAAGTGGTAGAGCTACAGGTAATCTCCAACATTGCCAATATCAACATCGTCTAAAACTCAACGGTTTTCAAACTATGAGGCACCAAAGTACACTACACAAAAACTGAAAAGCGTTGAAAGACTTAGAAATATTTTCCGAGTTTTCAAACAGCACTACATGGACTTTTGTGATCCAAATTCAAGCATGTTAGGAGCTGAACTTGCCTATGACCCAAAAATAAAATTTGTTACACTACTCAAGTACTACAACTTTGTTTTAGGGTACACATCCATGCAAAGGTTCTAAAATGCAATTCAACTCCGGTCAAACATACCACATGAAATTGGTACTTTACACTATAGGTATGACTTAGAGACCAAACTAGCTTTAGTCATGAATACCAAAGTAGTTCCTAGAGGCATTATAAATATGTTAGAAGCATTCTTAAGGTTTCATAATCATTTCATACATAGATCACATGTAAATCCTGGGTCAAACTAAACATATCATCACTTAGGAGCTTAATTAGGTGAAGTGATCCACATGAACATTGTTCCAATAGGCATCCTAAGTGTAGCTAAGGTATTTTAGTTAACAACATCAACCACATGCACTCAATCACACATTATCATAAGTGTACACACAGGGAAAACATAAAATAACAAGTCATGTTTAACCTTACTCTTGCATAATCTTAACAAGGGTCCACATGAAAGTAAAGGTGTGTTGTCCGAGTTTAAGTTGGAGCTCACTCTTGTAGATTTGATCTTGACACATTCATCACCACTTACATGTCATGTTTGAGTTCAAACCCATTGCTTAACTGGAGACAAACACCTGGGGTGTTACAGTGACCACGCTAGCCATCTAGATGCAGAGGTCAGTGGCTTTGACGAGGGTGAGGCTCTCTATTTCATAAGCGTAGGCGATGGAGAGGTTGGCCCGCAGAGCTAGAACTCCAGCAGGCGAAGGCATCATTAGTACTAGATTGGCATAGTGCGGTATGGCCATGAACTTGGCTAGAGCTGGCCGACCAAGTATGGCATGTTAGGTGGTGTTGAAGTCGGTGACGTAGAAGTTGATGTGCTCGATGTGGAAGTTGCTAGACATGCCAAACTATACTAGGAGGGTGATCTCTCCCCATGGTTTGGATGCCCTGCTAGGTACCACACCCTAGAAGGAGGAGTCAGAGGGAGTGAGGTCTTCTACTCCGAGGCCTAGCTCCTTCAGGGCTCCGGCAAAGAGGAGGTTTAGAGTGCTTCTACCATCGACGAGTACTTTCCTGAAGAGCACTTTCTTGATGGTGGCATCGAGGATGAGGAGGAAACACCCTATGTAAAGGATGTCTGCCTACTGGTTGGCCCTGCTAAAGGTGATGGGGACCTCAGACCAGAGGCAATAATAGGGGTTGGTGATGGCGTCTTCTATGTTGATGGCGAGCACCCGACGGGCGGTGAGCTTTTGATCTCTTCTGCTCTCGGCGGCGGCGAAGCCCTCAAAGATAGTGGCGACCACCTTATCGTGATCCTAGAAGGCATTGTTGTTGTCCCTAGGTGGTCATCAACCTATGGCTCCATCATCATCATCCATCTTCTTGGTCTGGAACTCATTAGCTAGGCCAAGGCAGTCCTTCATCTTGTGCTTGTTGTTCTTATGGAGGGGGCACGGGCCTTCGAGGATCTTCTTGTACTGCCCGTCGTAGTTGTGCTTGGCGTGAGGTTCGTTAACGGCAGCGATGATATTGTCTGGTTGGCGATAGTGATACTGACCGGCTCTGGACCCTTTCGGCCGATCATGGCCATTGTCCTAACAGTGGTCGCGGTCGTTGTAGCGGTGGTCACTATGGCATCGGTCGTTAGGGCGCTCGTCGCTGTGGTGAGTTGGGCGGTTAGTGCTCGCATCCTAATTGAAGTGAACTTTAGCCTCTTTAGTGTCAGTGTACTGATCGGCGGTCATGATCATCTCACCAATCCCCTTTGGAGGCTTGCGATTGAATTTGGAGCGAAGGTCATGGCGATGGAGTTCTCGGACGAAGGCAGTGATGACTTCTACTTCCGTGATGTTGGGAATAGAATTCCTCATCTCAGAAAATTGTCTGATGTAGCCATGGAGGAGCTCGGACTATTTCTAGTAGATGCGATTCAGATTGTGCTTGGTGCCTAGCCGAGTACACGTAGCCATGTAGTTGTCGGTGAAGACTTTCTTCAACTATTCCTAAGATCCGATGGAATCTAGGGCGAGGCACATGAACCAGTTCATCGCAATTGGTGTGTGCACGATGGGAAGATAGTTTGCCATGACACTGGTATCTCCCTTAGCGGTGCGCACAGCGGTGGCATAAGCTTGTAGCCACTGTGTGGGGGTTCATCCACCCATCGTAGGGCTCGACCCCGATGATTTTGAAACCACAGGGCCACTGGAGTGTTTGGAGTGCTCTGGTGAATGCTCAGGACCCTTTGGGGTCGTTACCGTCATGATCGGTGGCATTGTTGGCATTAAGCGGCTAGAGGGCTATGTCCAGATTACCGAACTCTTGCTCGTATTCTTGGTGCCAGCGTACTTCCTCTTCATAGCGAGAGAAACAACACCCGTCGATATGATGTTGCGTGTCCCAAAGATTGTTGATGTGCACTAGGACATCTTGTTTGACTTCTTAGTCATGTTGGCGAGGGTAGTCGATGCGGTTCCCCCTAGCTCCCCTTGGAGGGGTTATTCGTCATCACGATGCTGGCCGGCGAAATGGCTTCTGCTGGGGCAGCGATTGCATCTTGGCATGGTGGATCGGTGAATCAAGCTTGTCGAGTAGGAGGGTCCCTGATCCTAGTGGAGCTCGTTGACCAGGTAGTGTGTAGCTTTAAGCATTGCGACGACCATGGCGACCTCTGGCGTTTGCTCGAGCTGAGCGAGCTCGTTAGCGGCCATGGCCAAGTTGGCGCTTGGAGTCTTGTAGACATCGTGGTCATCGACACAGATGAATTCATCGTCGAGGTTGTGGCGGAGGGGGCATGGCCTTCCTTGTGAATCGAGCTGTTCTTCATTGTAGGCAGACTCGGCTAGCACGATGGTGGCCTCATTTGCTCGGCGCTGCCATGGTTGGCATTCTTGTTGACACGAGCGGCGCAGTCCTTATTAGTTTCTCCATCTCATGGAGGGCTATCGACATTGACATTGAAGATCCCGCCTCTCAGACTCAGAGTCTGGGTTTTCCTCCAAGATGGTTTGGAGGGATGCTTCGGGACGTCGGCCGATTTGCAGCATGTTGACAGTCGGCGAGAGCTGGTCGGCAATCTGATCGGTGAGAGGATAGATGTCTCCCACCTGGTCTGCAAATTTGCCCCTTAGGGCATCTTTGTATGAGGCGACGATGCTGGTGAGCCCAAAGGGTAGGGTCGTAACCCCTAGAGTTTCTTGATCGGCCTCCAATGGATCAAAATCGGAGGGTGGTCGATGCTGAACCGGAGTGGTCAGAGCCGATTCTATGATGGAGAGGCAGTCGGCGAGTTTCTAGCCAACCTGATCGATGGATGTGATCAGATCATCGTTGTCGATCCGCTTCCTTAGATAGTGGGGGAGCAGGCGACGAATTATTGGTGAAGACGACCCCGGAAGCAATTTATGAGATCGCATCTGCTATTGCAGGTGCGGGTGTGGTCGGCGCAAAATCGATCTACATCGGCTCGATGATCTCTCAGTCTCCATCAACGTTGATGACCCAGGAGATCGATCTAACCATAAAGATCTGGCCGAGCTTTGGGGAGGACGAAGAGCCTGCAAAACATACCATCTTGTTCGTCATAGAAACAGCACGCACACCCCTACCTAGAGCACCAACTATCGACAAAAGAAGCTCGACAGTCCTCCGAGGGATATCCCACGAAGGTAGATTGTTCGGCAGAGGTGCGCGTAATCAAGAACAAGAAGGCAACAGAGACACAAGAGTTAGACAGGTTCGGGTCGTCAGCACGACATAATACCCTACTCCTGTGGTCTATTGGTTTGTATTGGCAATCGTATGATATTGCGTGTCTTTTAAGGGGGTCCCTGCCTGCCTATCCAATCGTCGATTGAGTTCCTATCTATCCAATCGTCAAACAAATCAATCTACTACCTCTACTCCAACCCTTTTACCCTCTTCTCCAACCCCATGTTGTTCATCCCTTGATCCGACGACCAAGGATGGCACCCTAGGCTTGCCAGTCGACCTAGGGTAACCCGACGACATCCTTGCCCTGATGGGGTCCCTCCCGGGTGAGAGTTTCGATGGTTTCTTTACTAGTTTGCTTGAAAACTAGCCGGTTCTACGTCACGCAAGCACGTTGGTTATCCTTTGGAGGTTTGCTTGTAAACCTCTCCATTCCTCACCACGAAAGAGTGACTTACTTGCTGCGTTCTTCGGTCCGTAGCGGCCCGGGCGTCCAAGGCCCTGCTAGTGTGTGATTCGGATCACTTCCGACGTCAACATGTGGCCACTTGCAGAAACATCTTCTAGCAAGAAGTAGCTCTAGTTAAGCTAAGAGCTAAGGTCAGATACCAGCCCTTGTTTAATAGATGGCTAGACGCTCGTGTAATTGCTTTAATTTTCTTTATTTTCTTCTTCGTTTCGTTATTGTAGCCTGTGCTTTGCTAGTGTTCGTCTTTTTTTCCAATAAAATTCCAGTAGGGGGGAACCCCTCCTGTTCCATAAAAAAACGGTTCCTAAGGTTGATAAATTATATTGTCCTAGTTGAACTGAAACAAAGCTTAGATAAATTATATTGTCCTAGTTGATCTGAAACAAATGCTTTTTATTGGCAAAATAAACTTAAACCAAAGCCAAACCGTATGTTTTTTCAGCCTTTTTTTGTCACGCTTCTCCTTACAACTTCATTTGTACTAAAACGTAGAAATTGGGTCTGACCAGCTTATTTAGACAACGTTTTTTCTCTATTTGTGTGCAGCTTCTCAGAAAAGCTATACCAAATAGGGCATCATCTTATTACAGCTGACTGGATTTATTTAATTCACATTTGAAACTTTGAAAACGTTATTAGATCCATGGTGATAATCAGTTGCTCGATTCATTTGAACGGTACGATGCTGTTATTACTCTACTTTCAGAACTTTCTCAAGATTGTGGACACACAGAGTTCTTGGGTCTTAAATAAGAAGGATCTCTAGTCAGATTGATGTCACTATCTTAGGTGACCTATCATAGAAATGGAGCCAATATATACATCCTCTTGGTTCTAACCATTAGTTGAAAGTTCGGTGTTATGGAAACGGTAAAGCCATAAAATATCTTAATATCAATTCAAAGTTGGCAGATCAAATTCAACTTCGCTTTTCTACGTGATACCAGGTCTCAAAATATTCCATTCTTGTTATATACATGGCCTTGATGATGCAGCTTCACTGATCTTAGACATTAATTTATATCAGGATAATAATACAATCATTTTAAGATCGCTTTCACCCTTGACATAGTTATGATGTGCACAACCTATAGAATCATTAAAGAACAACAACTTCACATCATATATATCTGGTTGCACCGAGCTATAACATACTACGTACATAATATATAGTTTTGTGCACCACCAGCTACACATGGCCACAAGAAAGGCCCTCCAAAATCAATGCTTCCAAACAAGAAAGCAACTGCCACCATTGTCAGGTAACTCTGATCAAATCTTGCTCACATTACGATAGGTTTACACCTTCTCACTCTTCTGCAGGCACCCAAGGAGTTGCTAGACAAAATCGACAATTCTGTGGGCCAGTTCTGAAGAAAAATGCAAAATTAATTGGAGCTGTGCAAGAAGGCCAACATGCTCTGGAGTCCTAGGGATCCTGAACTTGGGAGGCACCACACCACTAAATCTAAGTAAATCTACCCATCCTTCCGAGCTGATACGACTATACATCCCAGTCTTTCAACGAATTGCAAACCTTCTTTCAATAGATCACATCATAGACGACTCTGACTTGGAAATTAGAATCAATCATTCAGCTGATCAATTATTTTCTTGCCGCCCATCCCGAGCAAAAAGGTCGATCAGTGCCTAGGAACAAGTGAGTTATGTTGATTCAAAGCTGGAAGAAAACATATAAGTCACTTTCTTTTCTGAATACACAAGCTTCTACAATAATTTCCTACTTAACAAGTGATCTCCAGCCCTTGCAACCTACGGAGTACTTTATTTATAGAGTAAATTATTGCACTCTATGTCTAACAAGTTGTGACGTTGTATCAGTTTCATTCAACAGCTCGCAAAGCATTCAATACAATGCATAAAGTCGGCATCTACATGCATATATGACCAAAACTCGGCAACCTCTTGACTTGTGACATACTAACATCGTGGCAATCTGAGTTCTGACTTCTGAGGTAGAGGCATGGTATATGTATGGTTCTCAGTGACTCCATCCAAGTCTCGAATAGCACGTAGGCAGCAGGCTACACCGCCACACCGGAGTCATCTCACCAGGATTGCAAAGCACCGACAACCGGCACTGCCCAAGCGTGATGAGTGATGATGGAGGCGCGAGGTCCTCTGTGTTCCCTCTCGAGCCTAGGCCAGGGCCTTGTTTTTCATGGCGACGATGCACAGAAAGGCCAGATCTGGTGGCTGCCACAGAAGAACAGGCTAGGTCCAACGAGATCTGGTGGCAGTGGCGTTGGCATGGATTACGGGGAGTACTATGGTTGTGGCGCTCTTCTTATTCGTGGTGAAGGCAGGCGCAGGGCATCGGTGGTGGGTGCTCAAGAGGCGGACCGCCAGCACGAGCTGCGCAATGCCAGACTTCGACAGAGACCCACTCGGTCATATGTTGTACAACATTTGTCTGGGAAGATTAGTCAAGCCTCACCGGGCTCAGAGCCTTTGGCGCCGTGTGTGGAGAATCACCCTCCATATATCTCATGGTCGGGCCATGTTGTGCGGCCATCGTCCCCACTGTCCAAGTCACGGGTGGACCGGAGTCTTACATTCAAGTCATGGGCTCGTGACAGATGCTACCGCTGTCTCACCCGCGATCATCAGGTCAGCTCTTGCCAGGACTCCTTCCACTGCATTTGTTGTCATCGTCCTAGGCATAGGGAGCGGCAGTGCCACTTCCAGCCTTCCTCGGCTTTGCCTCATTCTGACTCTCCTTCTCAGCATCACCATCTTCGCAATTCTTGGAGCTGGGCAGATGTTGTGGCTACATCTCCTCCAAATGTGCATTATGAACCGTTGTCGGCTTCGACTAACCACGGTCCTCATTGTGCTACTTGTGGTTGTAATGGTCGCACTGCACATGGGTCATCCCCCCCATCTTCATTTGATTGGTCCTATGTTGGAGACACTTCACTCAAATCTCCAGAAATTCTTCATATCTCAGCTTGAGGAGGTGGTGCACCCACTCATGGATGAGGCCTCAACCATCAAGTTGTGGCTTGCACGGATCGCCAACCATCTGGAAAATCATCGAGCCACCATGCAAGGACCCCTTTGTTCTAGATTTGGTCGGTCTATTTGGCTCTTGTTCCCTAGTTAGGCATTCTTTGACTCCAACACTCTTGTCTTCTTGCACGCCTATCCAAGAATCCACATTTCATGGTGAGAAGATAGTGGCCGCAGTGGACCTAAACAATGTGATGGAGAATCAAAAGGAGCAATCACAGGAGTACCGAGAGCAAGCACGGGAGGGAAATTTGTGCCAAGTTGTCATATCCACTGAAGAACTCACCACTACAAGTGTTGTCAGACAACCAACCGGTGAGAACGGTGACCTTTCACCATCATTGAGCAAGATTCAATGCCTCCAACATGCCCTATTTTGTTGCACACGATGGCTCCTTTGGACTTCCCCAGGAAGCGTGACACATCTTTTGAAGATATTGTTTTGGTCGAAGATGAGTCTGATGAGGAAGAAGTTGAGATCGGTATGGGTGTGACAATTGAGGACCCTATCGATATCATCATCCCTTTGAGTGGATCCTCTCAGTCTATTGATGGGACCAAGGCAGAAGAACCCAGGCTGCCAAAAAATCCACCGATGGAGGAGCCACCTCAGTTGGACATGGACATGCAGATCGAGAATATTGTGCTAGTCCCCCATTACATCACCCACCACTGGTGACACCACCGATGAGACGTCGTCAACGCAAGTCTTATGACAATTCGATGGTTCGCCAAAGCACCCGCCTTGCCAAGCACAAAGTTCTAAAAGACTTGGGGATTGTTAGGAATGATGGGGAAGCTCAATGATGATGCAATTCAAGAATATGCAGAGTGTGTGAAAGAACTGTTGCCACTAGACCTCCTTGAGTCACTCATGCATACAAAAGGTCATGCTTTCTGGGATCTTGTGGCGGGGATCTCCTTGCCTCTTTGCTAGGCTTTATTGTTATTGTTGTCATTTTAGTTGTTGTTGCCTTGTTGTTTACCTGGGTAGGTGCTTTCTTTGTTGTTGGTTTCATCGTTGTTCACTTGTCGTCTTAGGTTTGTTCATATTGCATTGTTGCATTGTTCTATTACCTAGTCTGGGCTTCTTTTTAATATAATTGGTAGGTCTCCTGCCTAATTCGTTTCAAAAAAGAGAGAGATTATTGAGGTAAGAGCAACTCTAAGAGACTTAGGACCACAGTTTGGATCCTTTCATTTAGGAGGAATTGGAATCTACTTAATGGATTAGGCTATTTGGCTTGGAATTTAAGATTCCACAACTTTCTAAAGTTCACATATAAGCCAATATCAAATTCATAGGGTGGGAGATGGAAATTGATTCTATAGATCACCATGCTATGTTTCTACTCTTCAGCTTCTCTATTATAGAAATCCAACATGTAAGCATCTCCCTTATATGGCTAACAATAGCATACAAATATATTCCATATACAATCATATTAGCTTAATTAATATGTGCCTAAATTATAATTTATTAGAATGAATTCAATTCCAAGGATCCAAATGGGCCCTTAATGTTTTTATTGGAGATGATTAATCTAGGGTTGACAAGATGGTGTTGAGCAAAGGCTTGAAGCATGATGGAGATGGTAATGACAACAACATACAAGTGTTCAATGCAGTTGATGGAGAAGAAGATAATGGATGGATTGGAGTTGTTGGATGAAAAAGCCTAAAAGCAAGGTATATGCATAGGTTATTTTTTGTTTTACCAGTTGATGAAATCCTAACATAGGGGTATGTTAAGCCTCGAGATCAAAGGTTCCTGACCGAGAGACCCCCCAACCGACCCCTCTAGGATCGCCCGGGGGCTCGGGGGCTATACCCATCGGGTATGCTCGTGCGTACCCTCAGGCCAAGGAACCAGGCCAAGCCCGAGCACACCCACCATGTGTACCCGATCGACGGAAGCATGGACCTGATCCTTGGCTCCATCATGGCCTTCGGCGCCAGCCGAGGCCTAGGCATGTGTAGGTGCACCTCGAGCCATTGAGGCTTGGGGGGCTCCCCAGCGCTGCCCTATGAGCGTGGCTCTGTCAACTGTTCCTTCAATAGGGTCATGCATGGGGCATGATGCAAGAAGACAAACTCTACTAGCCCTAGGGGCTTGGGGCCATCTAGGCCCACGCGTCAGCCCCTCGAGCCAGCATACTTCACCACCAAGAAGCCTCTAGAAGGTGCACCTAGTGGAGGTCGGTCCATGCCGACACAACCTAACACTTAGCGTGTCAGAACAGAGCAACCGGATTATGCCCAGAGCTTCACTACTACACTCGGACCTTTCTCAGCCATGTCGTAACCCCCATCGCAGTCCAATTTTAGCCTTGGTAGTAAGCTGTCGGCAGTAATGATCATAGCCCTCACCATTAGAATCTGATGTCACACCCTACTGTTAAGCTTTGCATTTAGCACTTGCATTTCATGATCACAGGCATCATCCAAGCATTCATGAACATGAGCATATGAAATTTCATCTCATTCTTATACCTTATCACATGAAATGTTGATTTTATATATATGCTTATGCTTGCAATCATGTATGACCAATGTATGAGATGGTTGTGAGGTCATAAAAACACCTTAGACACATCTAGGATGATAAATGGAACAATGTTTATATTCATGACATAGACCAAATTTGCTTCTAAGAGTTGGTTTCATTTGAAATGCCATTTTCATGATGCCAATTTGACTAAAGTTGAACAGTAGCTTAGATTGTTTGCATGGTTGTGTGACCTAAATAAAAGTTGTAGTTCATGTCATGTAGAACAAACTTTGTTTAAGGGTCATGAATTAATTTAGTGCCTAATTTAGTCAAATAGAGCTCACAAAATTCAACTTGTTACTGTTTTGGGAACTTAGAAAATTTTCTCTTCAACGGTTCACAGTTTTCGTGTAGCCATCTTTGGTGATTTTTAGTTTGCAAACCATTGGGAATTAGGCAAAACTCCTCTAAGCATTTTTTTAGTACTCATGTAGCTCTACAAAGTGGTGAGGATGGTTTGCCAAAATTCAACACAGTTTGGGAGATTTGGAGGTTTGAAAATCGACTGTTAGATGGACTGAATCGGCCTCTGCCTATTCAAATCACCACGCGTTGTGGCTGACTGACGCAGGCCGTGCGCACCATGTGGTGGCTGTCTGCCGGCATCGGCCTGCCCTGCCATGCCAAAAGGGAGAGCACCCGGCTCTCCACGCACCCACACACTGACTCTCGCTCTCGCTTCCTCTCTCGCCCACGTGCCGCTCTAGAACGGAGCAACACAGCAGGTCAGCAGCAATGTCACCGTCACGCCTCCGCCGACAGCGCTCGCCATTCACGTAGCCCTACTGCTTAATCCCTCACACCCATAGCTCCACCGTGCCTTGCTCCACCTTACCGACCCACCATTGCCAACTCCCATGCCAAGGTGAGGGCCATCGGGCCGCTACGTCACCGTGACCACCATTATTCTCGCCGAGCTTGAGCTCGCTCGTGGTTGGCCCCAACCAATGCCTCTCAGACCTCTCTCTCTTAGTTCTTCTTCACTATAGACCCTAGAAGCTAAAGCCATAGCTCCTTGAGTCGTTACCGCATTGTCTGTAACACCTCTGGTGTTTTGACCTAATACTAAAATTTGACATGCCATCATGTGCATTGCAAAGCATTCATATAGTAGAAAATTTTGAATGCATTCACTATATAAGCTTTCTTTCATAATGTTGTTATTTCATGTGATGTGTTTCAAGAACCCTAAATAAAGATCACGACCACAAGGGTCAAATTTCATGTGATCATATGAGGCCATGTGTCATTTGACTCAAATAACCCTAATGGGCCATGTTACTGGTCAAAAATCAAAATCTAAGTAAAAGGAAGACAAATCAAATTTGAATTCATATTCAAATTATAAAAGTCCTTTTTGCCCCTTTTTACTAATTCAAAATCCATGAGGAATTTGGGGTTGAGGCAAAAAGCAAAATTGGAAATTAATTTATATGGATCAACTTTGGTATTCAAAGTTTTTCAAGTTTACATACAAAATTTGGAGTAATTTTGGAATGATTCAAATCTTTAAATGTACCCCAAATGTGAAATTCAAAATGGGAGCAGAATTTGAAAAAGTTTCTTAAACCAAAGTTGTAGTACTTGAAAAGTTGAGCAACTTTCATTTTTGGAGATTTTCAACTTCTTTAGAAAATTTCTGAGTAATTTGAGATATGAATGCAGTGGCAGTTCTATAATTATTTCAAAATTTCACCTCCACCTCACTGCTTGCCGCCGGCGCCACGCGGAGTTCACCGCCGATCGGTTTTCACCGCTTTCACGCACAGTGACACGCCCAAACCTCCGTGGCGAGTTTGCCCATGTGCTGTCATCACCGTACGCCCTCAAGCTTGCTATAAATAGGAGTACATCGTCGTCAATCGGAGTTTTCCCGTCGACTGTTCGCCGCCGGTGACCTTGCTGCGATTGCCCAATTCATCCTCGTCGGACCACCTCAAGCCAATTGCGTTGGCCGGCAGCTCCGCCTTGCCCTGCTGCTCATTCCTGACCTGCTCGCCTCGCTTCTAGCCGATCGGCACCACCGCGCGAAGGCATCTTCTTCGGAGCCGGCCGAAGCTCTACCGCGACTGCCTCACTGTGGCCAGGCTACTCCAGACTATCTCCGACTGCACCAAGCCCATCATCGTAATCTCGGTGAGCTCCTGAGCATGTTGCTCACTCTTCCTTTGACTCTACTGCACCGTAGCCCTAGTTACAACGATCACCATCGGGTCCGAGCCGCCATGGCCGGCGTCGAGTTCCATCCGGTGTACCCTTTTCTGTTCTGAGGCTCGGGAAAGATGCGCGACTTTGTGTAGATCATGTAGGAGCAATCCGTATCGTCGGAGAGTCACCACCGGCGTGTTTTGCTGGCCGGAACTGGCCGCGCCACCGTGCGGCTTCGTTGTGTCGCTGACAGCGGGCCCAGGCTGTCAGTGAAGCTGAGGAAGAAGAACAGTACTGATTTTTGTTTTCTGATTTTGAATAGTGCAGCAATTTGGCAATTTTGTAGGAATTTATTTACACATCCAAAAATTCTGAAAATTTGTGGGTAGCTTCTGTGCATGTTCTAGTATGATTTAAAAATTTGAAACATAGAATTTGAATATAGTTTTAATGTTCAAATATTTGGTCCTTTAATTGAAAAATGCAATTTCCATGATTTTTGTAGGTCACTATATAACTCCAAAAATTATGAAATTTATTTTGGTACACTAATTTATCATGAGGAAGCTTACATAAAAATTTGAGCTTAATTGGACAAAGTTTATTTTATGACTAATGTAGACTTACTTATTTAATTAATTATTCATTTAATCAATGTTTAATCAATTAAGATTGTTTGACTTTAGAATTGTTTGTTGACCTTGGGTCATTAAATTATAATGATCCTTAGTATCTTAATTAGTATTTGAACTAATATCTAATCTATAATTAGTAAATCTTAATGACATTTCATGTGATAACAAAAGTCATTAATACGTTAACTCGTCGAAACCCTAAGTGTTGATTAGTGTTGGATCTTGTTTTGGTCATGTTTTGTGACTAGTAGGATTCTAAGATCCATTAGGTCAAGTCACATGTGTGGTTCTTAATGATAGGGTTACAGGTTGGTTTTGTTGGCTTGCAACTGTACCGCGAAATCAAATCATTTGCGGGTGTTTTTACATTTCATGTGCCATGAAAGCATCATGTTTACATTATCATCATGTTAAAGCATATGTTATTATTTCGTGTAGAACCCGAGAATGAAACGATTCTAGTTGAGCAAGTTCTGGAAGAATCCCCGGTTGTCACGGGATTTGATAATTGTGGTACTAATCCGGAACCAGAAATCGTCAACGAAGGCAAGCCCCGGTTTATGCATTAAGCCCTTACCTTGTTTACTTTGAAAAGTTTGTCACCTATGTTATTTATTGCATTGAGTTGTTTAATTCAAAGGTTACCTACTTGATGCATTACCTACCTTGATAATTGTTTACCATCCTTGAAGATGTTTTCATTTATAAAAGCGTAGTATGCTTAGTATGCTTTATGGTAGGCTTTCAAAGTAAAAGTTTCAATGCAATCAAAGATGGCATACTGGCCAAAGAAAGAAAGAATGTAGAATGAATTAGAGACTTGTCGGGTGACTTATCTTGAATGTTGGGTAATGTTGCCGACTATGTCGCTTAAAGGCCACTCATTGTGGATCTTCTGAACGAGACACTTTGTAGTACTAGTCACATACTCCGGTAAGCCTACTTCGGCTAATCCGATACTAAGACGAATGCCCGCGCACTGGGAGTGGAGAGATGGCGGGAGTAGCGTGTACCCTCGTGGCTGGAATGTGGCCGGATTTGAGGTGTGCTGTGCTCTCGGGTGGCGTGGAGACGGCTTAGTATAGGAGGATCCGGTAGCGAGGTTGATATATGCAAGATTAAGTTCTACATATGTCGTGTGATAAGGAATCCCCAGCTGGGACTTGAATCAATTCGAATTGCCGATGCTCCGCGGATATGGAGACTCGATTCATTACAGAAGCAATGTAGTACTGGTGAATTACTAAAATATGAGAATAAGAATGGAATGAGAAGGAATGGAATATGAGAAATGTACATTTAGTTTGAAATAATGAACAAAAGGTACTTAGTGGTAAAACTCGAAAATAGAATGAAGAATAGTAAACTTTTGGCAAAGAACTTTTGAATCTTGCTACATCCTTACCTTGTCCCAAACCCCTGCATTTCTAAAGTCTTACACACCGTTACGTCGGGTTAGTCTTGTTGAGTACTTTTGTACTCAGGGTTTGTTAACCCTTGTTGCAGGTGAGTCGCATGCGCAGGCTTGTTTTGGTCCCTGCTGCATGTCTGTGTTTGAAGTCAATGACGTTGAGGAGTGATGAATGGCCTTTGGACAAGGCACTAGTTTGTATGATAAATAAAGTTAATGTAATATTATCCCGCTACTATGGTTGTATAACACTTATGGTATTGTAAGTTTGAAAACAACTGGTTTGTAATTATGTTATCTTAAGACTTCCGCTATCTTTTACTCTGGTATATATTTGAATAAACTGTTGTAATCTGCAATGACTGTGATTGGGATCCTGTTTGAAAAGAGAAACGTGGATGATTCGGGTTTCCCGAGGACACCCGACAGACCTGTTGAGTTGTTGGGAACTCGTGTACGCTATCCGAGGTCTGTTAAGACAACGATAGGTGCATGTGGGCCTGATTCCTTAGGAGGTTCTGCCACAGCTGGTATCAGAGCAGTTCCCATCTAAGATCATTGTAGGTTACTTTGGAAAACCTTCAAAATGATTTGGATCAATGAAAGTAAACATGATATTTTGAAAGTTCAATTTCTTTCTTCTTACCTATGATCTAGCCTCAATCCTGTCTTATTTGAAAGTTTGTGGCGGATAATATGATTAGGTTTGTCCTATGTATTATGAAAATCTAGTGCTTATGTTTATATCAATCTTTTGTACTTAGATTCATAAGATCGATTCATGCATCATGCTTGAGCACTTTGCATAATAATTCTCCTTAATAGTGGTTGGGTAAGTAATGTCAATCCCATTCTTGCTAACCTCCGTTATCCTCAAGCTATTCTTATAGTCCTACCCTAAATTCTCCAGGCTATGGCAAAGACCAAGAAAACCGCACGCAAGTCCACTGGACCTCATGGAGTCCCTCGTCACCAATTGGCACCAAGAAATCACGAGCTTGGTGAAGGAAGTTCCAAGAACCCAGAAGAGGAAGGATCTTCAAGCAACCCCACCAACGTCGAGAACCTTAACAAGGAGCTCAACACTCTTCATCGAGCTCATGCCAAAGACCAAGAAGAGCTGGCGGAAATGCAAAGGGGTATCACCATGACCATGGAGCTGCGGAATGAAGCCTGGACACGAGAAGATGCGGCCAATGAACGCGTCAATGAGTTGGAGTTCTACGTAGAGGACCTGGAGATGGACAATGCCATCCTTCATGAAAATGTCCATATGCTGTATGCTCAACTTCATCCTCCTCATGGGGATGGTGAAGTTACCGATGAAGAAATGATTGTAGCTCCAGGAGAAGTCGAGAATGAAGAAGAGGAGGAGGACCCTGAGGAGTTAGTGTACTTCTCAGATGAAGATGAGGTTTCGTCTGATATGGGCACGGATGCCGAAGACTGAAAACTTGGAGTAGTAGTAGTTCCTTTACTGCTTTCCTAGAGAACCAGGGTTGTCTTGTGGGATACAAGACATGTAATTTAAATAAGAACCCTTTGTAGCATGCAACCTTTTAAAAGCTTTCAATAAAGAATAATGTAAGTAAATGTGTTTCTCTAACAGATGCCTCGTCCTATCACCCGAACTGGTGCTAGTGGCTCGCATGATGATGATGAGTGCCCAAATCCTCCACCAATGCCCTCGACTATGGCAGATGCCATAGCTACACTTGTCAACGCAACGGCAGAGAATGCCAGGCTGTTAAGGGTGTTGGCGCAGAACCAGCAGGCACCATACCCTAATCGTGGCCGTCGTAATAATGGAAACGACGAGTCAACCTATGTGGATTTTACTGACACACGTCCGCCTGTGTTCTCAAAGGCAGACAAACCTTTAGAAGCTGATGATTGGCTTAGGACAATAGAGCAAAAGTTCGAGCTAATCCACTGTACTGAGGTTCAAAAACCAAGGTTTGCGGCACAGCAACTCCGAGGAGCTGCTGGTGCTTGGTGGGCAAATTTGGTAGCAGTACAGCCCATTGGTCACCAAATCAACTGGAGGGAGTTCAAGGATGCCTTCAGGGCACATTATATTCCGGACGGTGTGATGACCATGAAGCTGGAAGAGTTCTTGGCTCTTAAGCAAGGGGAGCACCCGGTGATGCATTATGTTGGGCGTTTCAACCACTTGTCTCAGTATGCTATTGAGTATGTCAATACGGACAGGAAGAAAAAGAATCATTTTCTTCGAGGCTTGAACACTAAACTTCAGACAATGATGGCAGCCTGTGGTAATGCAACTTACCACGAAACAATCAACATTGCTATCGCTTCGGAAGAAAATTACCGCCGACACAAGGAGGCGAAGAAGAAGAAAATATTTGCTTCCGGATCATCAAGTGGCAAGCGTCAGAAGATAGTATACCATCCTCAGAATCATGGCCGTACGCCATTCCGCCCACAACAAGGCCAAAGCAGGCAGCAAATCTTCATTCGCCCTGCAACTAATACACCTTATACATATCAAGCACCGCAGCAGCAGAACAATACAAATAATGCAAACCGTAATGCTACTCCCTAGAATCACAATTTTCCATGCTATAATTGTGGTAAACCCGGGCATTTTTCCCGAGAGTGTCTGTATCCTAGGAAGAACAATCCTGATGCAACCAAAGCCCCTGTTAATCAAGCTCAAAATCAGTACAAGGGCAATGCTCAGAACCATCAAAAGGGTCCGGCTGAGAAGAAAACTGGAAGGGTATTCTATACGCAAGTGGAATCTATTCTAGAAGGAGAACCAGTTATGATGGGTATGTTTCCCATTGCTAAGCATCCTGCAATTACCTTATTTGATTCTGGTGCATCCCATACATTCATCAACCGTACATTTGTTGTGAAGCATGGGATAGCTATTGGGGAAACAAAAGAACCCTATCATATACAGTCGCCTGGGGGACGAATCTGTACAAGGGAGGTAGTTCAGCATGTACCTATTGATTTGGGAGGTTATGAGTTCCCTACCAATATGCTGATATTAAAGGATCAAGATATAGATGTGATCCTTGGTATGAACTGGCTAACTCAACACGGGGCTATCATAGATGTCCTACATAGAACAATAAGGGTAAATGCACCTAACAGCAAAACCCAACTTCTTATCCAACTTCCTTTTCCTAAGAGTACAGTGGAGACAGTTTGTGCAACTATTGTTGAAGGAGCCGAGGAAATTTCAGTGGTATGTGAGTTTACGGATGCCTTTCCCGATGACCTACCTGGTCTACCACCAGACCGAGACGTAGAGTTCAGAATTGATCTGAAACCAGGGACAGCACCAGTGTCTAGAAGAGCATATAGGATGCCATCGAAAGAATTAGCAGAATTAAAAATGCAACTACAAGAGTTGTTAGACAAGGGTTTCATTCAACCCAGTTCATCACCTTGGGGATGTCCTGCTATTTTCGTGAAGAAGAAGGACCAAACCTTAAGGTTATGTGTTGACTATAGGCCATTAAATGAAGTCACCATCAAGAACAAATATCCCTTACCCCGAATCGATTTACTTTTTGATCAACTTGCGGGAGCTAAGGTATTCTCAAAGATAGACTTAAGATCAGGCTACCACCAGATTAAGATCAGACATGAAGATGTGCCAAAGACAGCGTTTACTACCCGATATGGACTATATGAGTATTTAGTCATGTCTTTTGGGCTGACCAATGCCCCGGCTCATTTCATGTACCTGATGAACTCAGTTTTCATGCCTGAGTTGGATAAATTTGTCGTGGTGTTTATTGATGACATTCTTATCTACTCTAAGAGCAAAGAGGAACATGCGGAACATCTCCGTATTGTTCTACAAAGATTAAGAGATCACCAACTATATGCCAAATTTAGCAAATGTGCATTTTGGTTGGAGGAAGTACAATTTCTGGGTCATGTGCTATCTGCTGAAGGTATAGCTGTTGATCCGAGCAAGGTAGAAGAAGTCCTTAATTGGAAAGCACCTACAACTGTTCATCAAGTTCATAGCTTCCTGGGGTTGGCAGGGTATTACCGTCGGTTTATCCCTGACTTCTCCAGAATTGCGAAGCCAATTACTGGACTATTGAAAAATCAAACAAAGTTTGTATGGTCAACCGAATGTGAAGAGGCCTTTCAGACATTGAAGAAGTTGTTGACAACTGCACCAGTATTAGCACAACCTGATATCGAGAGGCCATTTGATATCTATTGTGATGCATCTGGAATTGGTATTGGCTGTGTTCTTATGCAAGAAGGCAGAGTCATAGCATATGCTTCCAGACAACTCAAGAAGCACGAAGAACATTATCCCACTCATGATCTTGAATTAGCTGCTGTTGTCCATTCACTCAAGATTTGGCGACATTATTTATTGGGCAATATATGTCATATCTATACGGATCACAAGAGTCTGAAATACATCTTCACTCAGTCAGAACTGAATATGAGGCAAAGGAGATGGTTAGAACTTATCAAAGATTATGACTTAGAAGTGCATTATCATCCGGGCAAGGCTAATGTGGTTGCCGATGCCCTGAGTCGCAAGAGTCATTGTCATTGCCTAATTGTAGAACCTATGCAGCGAACATTGTGTCAAGTGATGGAGCATCTGAATTTACAAATCATAGAACAAGGTTCCCTGTCCAATATTGTAGTTGAGTCCACTATCAAAGATCAGATCATTGCTGCTCAACAGAAAAGTAAGGGCATAGCCCATATTAAGGATAAAGTCAGATCTGGAAAACCAATATGTTTCAAGATTGATGAATCAGATGTCGTATGGTTCAAGGATAGGTTGGTAATACCCAAAAATCCGGAGCTGCGAAAGCAGATTCTCGATGAAGCTCATTCTACAAGATACTCCATTCATCCGGGTAGCAACAAAATGTATCATGATCTGAGAAAGAGATATTGGTGGACCAAAATGAAAATAGAAATAGCTCAATATGTGGCCAAGTGTGATGTTTGCCAGAGAGTCAAAGCAGTTCATATGAAGACTGCAGGTCCATTACATTCGTTGCCAGTTCCATCTTGGAAGTGGGAAGATATTTGTATGGACTTTATCGTGGGATTGCCTAGGACATCTGCAGGCTACAATTCAATATGGGTTATTGTTGATCGTCTAACCAAGATAGCTCATTTCTTACCAGTCAGAGATAAATATCGAGCGGAGCAGTATGCAAAGCTTTATCTTGATAGAATTTTCAGTCTGCATGGGGCACCCAAGACCATTGTCTCTGACAGAGGATCATTGTTCATATCCAAGTTTTGGAAAAGTTTACATGAGTCTTTAGGAACTAAACTTATCCGTAGTTCTGCTTATCATCCGCAAACAGACGGACAGACTGAAAGGGTAAATCAAATTCTTGAAGATATGTTAAGAGCATGTGTTCTTTCCTTTGGTACTAAATGGGATGAATGCCTTCCCTTAGCTGAATTCTCATATAACAACAGCCATCAAGAGAGCATTAAAATGGCACCGTTCGAAGCACTGTATGGCCGTAGGTGCCAAACACCTTTAAATTGGTCAGAAGCTGGAGAATGTTGGTTCTTTGGACTGGATGTGGTCAAGGAAGCTGAAGAGAAAGTTAAACTCATACAAGCCAATATGAAGGTAGCTCAATCCAGACAGAAAAGCTATGCTGATAAGAGGAGACGACCGCTAGAATTCAAAGTGGGAGATTATGTCTACCTCAAGATATCACCGATGAAAGGAGTTCATCGTTTTGGGATTCGGGGAAAGTTGGCGCCCCGTTATGTCGGTCCTTTTCAGATCCAACAACGATGTGGACCAGTCGCCTATCGCGTCAAACTACCAGATCACATGTCAGCGGTGCATGATATCTTTCATGTATCTCAGTTAAAGAAGTGTCTTCAAGTACCTGACCAGGAAATCAACTTTGGTGGTGTAGAACTAGAACCTGATTTGACTTATGCCGAGTACCCCATTAGAGTCTTAGATCAGAAAGATCGAGTCACTCGGAGACGTACGATCAAGTTCTACAAAGTACAATGGAATCAACACACTGAAGATGAAGCTACTTGGGAGTCCGAGGGTTACTTAGAAGAGAATTTTCCTGACTTCTTCGCTTCTATCTAGTTGCAATACCTTGTCTATATTGTAACTTGTCTTGTTTGTTAGTAGAATGGAAAAACCCCCTCGCTCGCCTTTTTGAATAAAGTTCTAAAGTGTTAGCTTGACACATTTCCTTTTCCATTACTTAGCCTTAAGTTTTAAATCTCGGGACGAGATTTCTTTAAGGGGGAAGGGTTGTAACACCTCTGGTGTTTTGACCTAATACTAAAATTTGACATGTCATCATGTGCATTGCAAAGCATTCATATAGTATAAAGTTTTGAAAGCATTCACTAAATAAGGTTTATTTCATAATGTTGTTATTTCTTGTGATGTGTTTCAAAAACCCTAAATACAGATCATGACCACAAGGGTCAAATTTCATGTGTTCATGTGAGGCCATGTGTCATTTGACTCAAATAACCCTAATGGGCCATGTTACTGGTCAAAAATCAAAATCTAAGTGAAAGGAAGACAAATCAAATTTGAATTCATATTCAAATTATAAAAGTCCTTTTTGCCCCTTTTTACTAATTCAAAATCCATGAGGAATTTGGGGTTGAGGCAAAAAGCAAAATTGGAAATTAATTTATATGGATCAACTTTGGTATTCAAAGTTTTTCAAGTTTACATACAAAATTTGGAGTAATTTTGGAATGATTCAAATCTTTAAATGTACCCCAAATGTGAAATTCAAAATGGGAGCAGAATTTGAAAAAGTTTCTTAAACCAAAGTTGTAGTACTTGAAAAGTTGAGCAACTTTCATTTTTGGAGATTTTCAACTTCTTTAGAAAATTTCTGAGTAATTTGAGATATGAATGCAGTGGCAGTTCTGTAATTATTTCAAAATTTCACCTCCACCTCACTGCTTGCCGCCGGCGCCACGCGGAGTTCACCGCCGATCGGTTTTCACCGCTTTCACGCGCAGTGACACGCCCAAACCTCCGTGGCGAGTTCGCCCATGTGCTGTCATCACCGTACGCCCTCAAGCTTGCTATAAATAGGAGTACATCGTCGTCAATCGGAGTTTTCCCATCGACTGTTCGCCGCCGGTGACCTTGCTGCGATCGCCCAATTCATCCTCGTCGGACCACCTCAAGCCAATTGCGTTGGCCGGCAGCTCCGCCTTGCCCTGCCGCTCATTCCTGACCTGCTCGCCTCGCTTCTAGCCGATCGGCACCACCGCGCGAAGGCATCTTCTTCGGAGCCGGCCGAAGCTCCGCCGCGACTGCCTCACTGTGGCCAGGCTACTCCAGACTATCTCCGACTGCACCAAGCCCATCATCGTAATCCCGGTGAGCTCCTGAGCGTGTTGCTCACTCTTCCTTTGACTCTACTGCACCGTAGCCCTAGTTACAACGATCACCGTTGGGTCCGAGCCACCATGGCCGGCGTCGAGTTCCATCCGGTGTACCCTTTTCTGTTCTGAGGCTCGGGAAAGATGCGCGACTTTGTGTAGATCATGTAGGAGTAATCCGTATCGTCGGAGAGTCACCACCGGCACGTTTTGCTGGCCGGAACTAGCCGCGCCACCATGCGGCTTCGTTGTGTCGCTGACAGCGGGCCCAGGCTGTCAGTGAAGCTGAGGAAGAAGAACAGTACTGATTTTTGTTTTCTGATTTTGAATAGTGCAGCAATTTGGCAATTTTGTAGGAATTTATTTACACATCCAAAAATTCTGAAAATTTGTGGGTAGCTTCTGTGCATGTTCTAGTATGATTTAAAAATTTGAAACATAGAATTTGAATATAGTTTTAATGTTCAAATATTTGGTCCTTTAATTGAAAAATGCAATTTCCATGATTTTTGTAGGTCACTATATAACTCCAAAAATTATGAAATTTATTTTGGTACACTAATTTATCATGAGGAAGCTTACATAAAAATTTGAGCTTAATTGGACAAAGTTTATTTTATGACTAATGTAGACTTACTTATTTAATTAATTATTCATTTAATCAATGTTTAATCAATTAAGATTGTTTGACTTTAGAATTGTTTGTTGACCTTGGGTCATTAAATTATAATGATCCTTAGTATCTTAATTAGTATTTGAACTAATATCTAATCTATAATTAGTAAATCTTAATGACATTTCATGTGATAACAAAAGTCATTAATACGTTAACTCGTCGAAACCCTAAGTGTTGATTAGTGTTGGATCTTGTTTTGGTCATGTTTTGTGACTAGTAGGATTCCAAGATCCATTAGGTCAAGTCACATGTGTGGTTCTTAATGATAGGGTTACAGGTTGGTTTTGTTGGCTTGCAACTGTACCGCGAAATCAAATCATTTGCGGGTGTTTTTACATTTCATGTGCCATGAAAGCATCATGTTTACATTATCATCATGTTAAAGCATATGTTATTATTTCGTGTAGAACCCGAGAACGAAACGATTCTAGTTGAGCAAGTTCTGGAAGAATCCCCGGTTGTCACGGGATTTGATAATTGTGGTACTAATCCAGAACCGGAAATCGTCAACGAAGGCAAGCCCCGGTTTATGCATTAAGCCCTTACCTTGTTTACTTTGAAAAGTTTGTCACCTATGTTATTTATTGCATTGAGTTGTTTAATTCAAAGGTTACCTACTTGATGCATTACCTACCTTGATAATTGTTTACCATCCTTGAAGATGTTTTCATTTATAAAAGCGTAGTATGCTTAGTATGCTTTATGGTAGGCTTTCAAAGTAAAAGTTTCGATGCAATCAAAGATGGCATACTGGCCAAAGAAAGAAAGAATGTAGAATGAATTAGAGACTTGTCGGGTGACTTATCTTGAATGTTGGGTAATGTTGCCGACTATGTCGCTTAAAGGCCACTCATTGTGGATCTTCTGAACGAGACACTTTGTAGTACTAGTCACATACTCCGGTAAGCCTACTTCGGCTAATCCGATACTAAGACGAATGCCCGCGCACTGGGAGTGGAGAGATGGCGGGAGTAGCGTGTACCTTTGTGGCTGGAATGTGGCCGGATTTGAGGTGTGCTGTGCTCTCGGGTGGCGTGGAGATGGCTTAGTATAGGAGGATCCGGTAGCGAGGTTGATATATGCAAGATTAAGTTCTACATATGTCGTGTGATAAGGAATCCCCAGCTGGGACTTGAATCAATTCGAATTGCCGGTGCTCCGCGGATATGGAGACTCGATTCATTATAGAAGCAATGTAGTACTGGTGAATTACTAAAATATGAGAATAAGAATGGAATGAGAAGGAATGGAATATGAGAAATGTACATTTAGTTTGAAATAATGAACAAAAGGTACTTAGTGGTAAAACTCGAAAATAGAATGAAGAATAGTAAACTTTTGGCAAAGAACTTTTGAATCTTGCTACATCCTTACCTTGTCCCAAACCCCTGCATTTCTAAAGTCTTACACACCGTTACGTCGGGTTAGTCTTGTTGAGTACTTTTGTACTCAGGGTTTGTTAACCCTTGTTGCAGGTGAGTCGCATGCGCAGGCTTGTTTTGGTCCCTGCTGCATGTCTGTGTTTGAAGTCAATGACGTTGAGGAGTGATGAATGGCCTTTGGACATGGCACTAGTTTGTATGATAAATAAAGTTAATGTAATATTATCCCGCTACTATGGTTGTATAACACTTATGGTATTGTAAGTTTGAAAACAACTAGTTTGTAATTATGTTATCTTAAGACTTCTGCTATCTTTTACTCTGGTATATATTTGAATAAACTGTTGTAATCTGCAATGACTGTGATTGGGATCCTGTTTGAAAAGAGAAACGTGGATGATTCGGGTTTCCCGAGGACACCCGACAGACCTGTTGAGTTGTTGGGAACTCGTGTACGCTATCCGAGGTCTGTTAAGACAACGATAGGTGCATGTGGGCCCGATTCCTTAGGAGGTTCTGCCACATTATCGATGCCGGAACGCGAGCCGCACCACCGTGAGCCAAGAGCGCCGCCGTCGTGCATGTCACCGTGGCCGTACTTGTCTCGTCGCCGTTCTCTCTTGCATTTAGGCATTAGGGTTTAGCCTTAGGACGGTGAAGCTCATAGGGAAGTCTAATGCACGCTTGCGTCACCTTTCCCACCAGAACATCATAGTGCCACCGCCATGCTCGCACTGTTGTGCCGCCATGCACGCGACCATGCCTCACTAGCGCTACCATGAACCCCACTCTGAACCATGGAGCTCCACTAGGTCACCCTTGAGTCATAGTTGTGCTCACCCAAGCTTGTCATGGCCGAAGATGGCCGGAGCACCACCATGCAACGCCACCAAGCCGCCATGGCCACCGCTAGGCTAGCTTCGATGAGTCTCTAAGCTAACCTAGGGTACCAGTCGAAGCATAACGGTGAGACGAGTGTGGTGGTGATGACGCTACCACCGGAGACCTCACCGTCAGTGAGCTTTTTGCCGGTCAAGCCATGCCCTACTCTGTGCGTCGCTAATAGGTGGGTCCCGTTGACCCACGAGTCCCAGCTGTTAGTCAGTATTTGAAATGTTTTTCTAGATTTATTTTCACAGATTTGAATGCAAACTTCAAAAATTTATAATTGGAGCTAGGAATGTCCAAATGGGGTGAACCAAATTTTTTTGGATTCATCATGAAGTGTACTATTTGATAAAAATATGAAATCTACTGTTTAGGGTCTTTTTTCTAGGAGAATTAAATTGAGCAAGATAAGTGCTTTTAAAGTAGTTTATATCTTGTAAAATGCATAACTTGAGCTAGGAAGCTGATAAAATTGTGATTACAATTTTGTTGGTCTTGTGTTGACATGCTCTAGCTAGGAAAAATACTAAACCTATAGTTGGCACACTTGAAGTATGGTCTTTATACTTAATCCTAATTAATTGCAAGTTTGTAGTGAAATTAAATGGGGTAAAAATAGATAACATATGATCATAAAAAATTTTACACAGTATTCTCATGCTAGGATAAAAGGAAAAATATTAAATCTATTGCTTGACACTTTTTACTATGCTAAACTATTTTTGCTAAAATAAGCATATGTAACATGTCATTTTTGTAGTGGTAGCTATACCTATCCAAATGGCATAAAATTTGTACAATAGACTATTAGGGTCATTTGTAGGATACTGTAATTTTATTATAATTTATTGAGTAATGGAAATATTTACTCTGTAAATCTCCTTATTATCTAAGGAAATTAATAAATGAATATAAATAAGTTAGTTAGGCATAACCATGATGTTTTATGTGGTGTGTGTGATGCATATAATTTATTGATACTATTAGTAGGCTTAGAAGTATTTGTTTATAGGCAACCAATTAATTATTGCTTTATAATTCAACTAGATGGCTGCATATATAGTCTGTTGTGGTGATAAGTTCACATTGATAATGACATTTTCTATGGAACTTGTTAATAACAAAGTTGTAGATAACTTACTTATCTACCTAGTGTTAAATTTTCATAGTAATAGGCCTTATAGTTTGAGAATTATGGCTGTTAGAAGTCTGTTGTCAGAAATGCTTGCACTCTAGACAGATCTGAAAGATTGATTTTTTTACCAAGATAACTGCAGAATCACATTAATATGATTAAAAGCAACTTGTAGGCAATTTTATAAGCTTTCTATAAAGTCTACAACTATATTATTTTGATGTGTATAACTCCAGTTATGATCAAAACAAGTGGTTGTTGTCTTGCTGTCTAGAAAATTGCTTAGATGAGAATTTGTTTAGTTACTAGAGAAGAGATATGCACCTACTCAGTAAAATAAGATATAACTTGTTATCGCCTTAATACAATACTATTGAAAACACCTATGAGAATGCATTTCATCATACCCCACCATATCATACATGTCGTTATATATGCATCCACGATATCTTATTCCATGATCATGCATATAGGATCGTCCAAGGGGATAACTCTTTTGGAGTTCAACAAAGAAGAAGAGGAGGAACAGCAGGAGACACCTTAGGCCATAGCTCCAGAAGGAGAGGAGCAAACTCTTGAGGACTTCCCTGAGTGCCCAGATCGTAGGCCAACCTCTTTCCTCAAAGGCAAGCCCTGGAGCATTCTAAGTCTCCTATGTTTTACAAAATATCACTTGAGTCCTTTAGGTTTGATGCATTAGGTTATAAGAGTTGATTGGAAACACTTGACGCATAGAACTACCTTGTCCAGATATATACTTTAAACCCTATGTAGGTCTAGGATCAAATATATGCTTAGCCATGCTTAGACCGATAGAAGTCGGGTGATTTCTTGTCACCTGCGAGATATAGATGGATACTGGAGCACGGTTGGCTATATTTGCTATCGTGGAAAAGAACTATGGGATAATGTAACTGGAGGCCGAGTGGAGTCTATGTGCGGGTTGACTCATGTGATTCCATCTATGTTGATAAGGACCGTACCATTGGAGGCCCTCTTGTCATTTTGAACGCATGCCTCTCACTTAGCTAGCCGAATAACTCGTTTTGACCATAAAGCTGAGTAGCTCAACTTAGGCCGGGCCCCGTTCTATAAGAGTGCACATTGTGGATGGTAGTAAGGATGTGTGGAGAGCCAGACGTGAGCCCAAGGGTAGGGTAATCTTGATTGTCTTGGCAGCTGGTTGCCCCTGATTGTGCGGCGCTGATCGAATCCGCAAAATGTGGACCTGTGTTGTACCAAACGTGACCTAAGGCTACCGTGGCTGGTAGAACTAGGTTTGTGTTAGGAATACTGTCTAGCTAGTTGCAATCGATTCGAATCACCATCTCTCCTGGATAGTGAGAAACTTGGCAGAGCCCCTTCATCTTAGTAACTATGTTATGGAATATGAAGGTTCGGATGAACATGGAATTATTATACCGGCTATGGTTACTACTGTATGATACCAAATGATATACCATAAGTTTGGCACAGGTTAGTTGCTAATCTAGAGATGAATAGCTATAATTAACTTGATGACTGAATTATAGAATGTATAGCTGAATTAGTGGCTTTTTCTGCAAAATGTTGTCAAGCTAGCTCCACTTATAAAGCCTTGCATAATCCTTGGAGTCACATTATTTTTGGTTTATGACGGGTAAGTCTAGCTGAATACCTTCTCGTACTCAGGTGTTTATTCCCATTGTTGTAGATGGTACAGTTTATCATGGCTATTTCAAGAACTGCTTCTGTCCTGCCGTGGACGAGGAGTAAGCCCTGGGCAAGCATCTCTTATTAATCCCTCTCTTATGCTTTTGTGGAAGTGTGATCATGAGCTGGCACTATATTTAAACAATGTTGCAGATGTTGGTTTCAAACTTTTAATTGGCTTCCACTACTATTTTACCTAAACTTGGTTTGTAATAACTTTTAATCGTACTCTGATGTATGGAACTATATTTGTGAACTTTATGTAATGGGTGACATGTATGTTGAATCATGTACAATCTTGGCCGTATGTTGGTTGAATCGAGACCCTTCGTGGTACTCGACAGACTACCGGGTTTATATGGGCTCAAGTATGATAGTGTGACCGCTTGCGGGGTGCCATTGTACTTGTGCTCTTATAAATTGGTCGGTTCTGCTACATCTGAGACCGACTATGGTGTACACTAACACCACCATATTGGCTTATGATCCATCCATGCTAAGGTCCTTACTTCCGTCGCATTGGAGCACGACCCGGTTGTGTGGGTATACACTAACACCGCCGTATTAGCATATGATCCATCCATGATCAGGTCCTTGTTTCCATTGCATTAGAGCACGACCCGCCTATGTGGGTGTACACTTACACCGCTGTGTTGGATTATGATCCATCCGTGATCAGGTCATTGTTTCCATCACATTGTACCACAAACCACCCATGTGGGTGTACACTAATACCGTCATTTTGGCCAATGATCAGGATCACAGTCGCCTTGCACAACGAGCCAATTGTGTGTAGTGCATGTTCACCATTGCTTTGGTGGCTGATGCGTCTATGTCTAGGAAGACATCACCATCACTTCACCATATGAAACACCTAGTCATAAGTAATGGTCACCATCGTGTTGCAGTATGATCTGCTTCTAAAGATTCTTTAGTCGGTGTTGGGTTACTAAGCCATTCGGTAGTGATACACTATTGACCTCTAACGCATGAGATGAAAAGCGGCGGTGATGATAAAACAACAACGGCTTTTACATCCGATGGTGACAGAATTGAATCCGGTTTTCACAATTTATTTACTAATTCGGCTAGGCCTTAATATCTTACTAAACACACCATACAGATATAATCATTACACAGCATTCATCATGTCCACAACCAAGAGTACTTTTTATAAAAACAAGCAACACTAACATAACAACTGTGTCAAACTCAAGAATTAACACAAGCGGTACATAAATAGGAGAATAAAGGTTCTTCTCCCTATAGACTTACATAACGGAAATGAGGTAGATGTGCTCGGCTCCTTCAGATTGGCACTCCTGCTTGCAAGGCAAAGCTTCCTTCACCTTGGTAGCCTGTGCACCATGGAACCCTCTTCTTCCTCCCTTAGCCATTGTAGGAAAATCATTCAAAAGCACTCAGACTCTACAACCTACACAAAGCAGCAACATTAATAATATTCAACATGCAAGTGCTTTAGTTACCAAGGAAAAATTGGACTGTATATAGAATCAAAACAACTCCCTACCTAAAGAAAGAATAGCATATGCAACTTTACTGCTCTCCTACTGACTTCATGAACAATGGAACATAAGGAAGATAGTGAGGTCCCTCTGAACATAGCCTCTAAGTAGGTCTAGGACACCGCAAGACCTAGGCAGGGAGGATAAGAACTTTTTTGAGGTTCCTGTGATATGCGATCAGTGTTCTGTCCTCGCCAACAAGGAAAATCAAATTCCATTCCAAGTGAACTGCAATCACTTTGTAGTCTGCATTGCAAACATTGTAACCAAATTGAATATTGTCCCATCCAAATATCTCTAGCATGGTTACCATATGCTTTAATTTAATGTCCAGTTATCAATACCATAGTCTTCTAGGATCCAGAATGAAAGCTTATACTTCCTGAACATACTAGCAGTACATAAACACAACTGACCCTGAGCTTCATGGATGGAGATTGCTTCACCATGTGGCCTACTAATTTTCCTCCATGTCTTTCCTGCATATCAACAATAACTATTTGGGACAACTCTAGTGAGTGCATAGAACCATTAAGGAACACACTTGTCGAATATATGCATACAACACCCTCGCCACATTTAGATTCCATAAACATCCATGCTATACTCTTAGATGAGTAGATGCTCACACCTATGGACTCACCCACCCACTTCTTCCCATATTCAATCACATGGAAGTGCGAGGAGACTATCGGATTGAACCCCAAGCGAGCTAAACCAAGACAACGGTTGTTATTCGACAATGACCACCATTTGTTAGTCACTGGATTACAGACAACATAGTGAAACCCAACGCACCAGCAGAGGATGAGCCCACGGCAGCAATCTAATATCACAACATCTTGAATGGGGAAGGCCAAGAAGGTCAAGGAGGGGTATTCACCATTGATGCTGGTGAAGTTGAGTTTGCCTTTCCAGCTACGATAGAAGAATCCGGTGATAATCTGGGGCTGCTCCTTATGGTACTTGGATTCAGAGATGAGGTGGTTCCAAGAGCGACAGACATACTTGTAGCTACACAAGGAGTGGGTGGTAAGGCATTAGAGGCTGAGGACAAAGACATGGTCTATGAGGATGGCCACTTCATTCCTCTTGTTGGGGGCCTCCTTCTCCATCTTGAGTTCTTGACTAGGATCTGGTGGAGCAGGTCTGGTGATCAAAGCGGTGGCGCTGTGGCCTGAATCAGGGAAGGAGCACCTGTGGAGATTGGATTGTGAGCTCCTTAGTAAATAGATGGAAGCTTGCTTTCGTACTCAGATGTGTGAAGAGGGGAAAACCCTAAGAAAGATGGAGGAAAGTGCGAAAGCATTACCATTGCCTTTGGATCTTGTGGGATTGAGCTGGTGCGGCCATGGCGGTGATGAGTACCAGCCTAGTCAACCGATAGATCTGTGTGGGCCCTTGCTAGTGAGGCATACTAGAGTGGGGTTCTAGATTGTCAGCGGTGAGTGGCGGCTTGCACCCCACTGAGTAGGGGCAGTCATGTAGTTCACCACTAGGGAGCAAGGAGCGATGATGAGGAATAAAAGCTATGGGCATGGAGAAAGACATAGGGTGGGGAGCATGCTTTGTAAGCAACTGTTTTAGACACGGGAATGGAAATTGTGCGCAACTTTGTAAAAACATGCGGGACTCCATGCGTAGGCTTGGAAATTGATGAAAGTGTTACCATCCAAACCGTATGTATTTAGGCGGCGGTGAAGGCTACCAACGGTGGTGAATGGGTCCTACGAAGATGTTCAAGGATCCACCACCCCACCATAGCCACAGACGACAGCGACTACTGCCTGGTTGAGGGCATCAATCGTTCTACCTGATTGTAAACTATCACTCGTTCTACCCGATTGTAACTAGAAAAATGTTAGATTAAGTACGAAATAAACTAGAACTAAGTCCAACATTCAATAATAAATCAAGAGATTTCATTAATATCTTATACCCAACATACAATCTCTGGGTCTAGGAAATATGGCATTACAATGATCCTCATACCTTGCTTTGCTTTGGATAAGGGTCATTTGCATCTATATCTCCTTAATATGTTCAATCAATGATTGATCTAGATGTAACAACATTCTTCCATTTGCATCTATCTCCTTAACCCATACCTGACTAAATGGGAGAATGGAGATGGGGAACATCTTCATGAAACTTTCTCTAACATACCCCTAGGTGGGAAGAAGAGGATAAGTAGAGCAACGAGGATATCTATTCCCACATCTGGATTGCATTTGTGAGCCAGAACTGCTCTAGCTCACGAATGCAATCTAGATGATGCTCGGGCCCTTGTTCTAGTGAAAGCTCTGAAAGATCCACCAGCGCCAGGGCCCTTGCTCCAATGAAAGCTCTCCATGGTTTTGATTCTACATGCTCTAACTGTGGACATCGCTTAGTAGCAGGACCATACCATGGAGGTGTTCCTCAATACCTTCGTGAAACATCCTCTAACACACAGGATAAGTGGACATAGCCATGCTCAGGTGATGGTGGAAGCTGATCTTGAAGGCTTTCTCCTAGCGGTGCCGGAGTCGATGGATGTCTAGGGCAGCCATGGTGACGGGAGACTTGGAGCAACTGAAGGGTTTCCCTGGTTTATCTGATGGTAAGGGAGGAAGAAGGTTGGGATCAGAGTGTGCTTAAGAGGCTCGCCTTACCTTTGCTTAAGTAGCCCCACCTCAAGACACGAGCGGGGAAGGAACCATCAAGATCCATGACATTGTGGTCACCCACGCGGGTCATGAGCGACGGCGTGGTGAAGATGATGGGAAGTGGAAAATGAGGTGGTTTACATTCACTTGCACATTTCATACTCATCTAAAGGCCAGTCTCAGTGGGACTTTCATTTTCATTAAATAGGCCATGTCTCCCACGCGATCTTAGTGGAGCACGCTTCTCCTGGAACAGCATTGGAAGTTGGATGGAGAAACTTGACTGCACCATGTGGCTAGTTGTGAGTTCCCACGCCACTTCATAGAGGGTATTTAGCCCCCACTTGACTACCGCCCCCACCTCCTCCTCAATCAATGTATGCACACCGTAGCTCCATCCATGCCACCACATGAGCCCTCAGTTGGCCTTGTCGTGCTCCACATTGCGTGACATTGATTTTGGTAATCATGGTGGCGAGGCGGCACCCCACATCGCTGATAGCGCTCCCTATCAACCTAGCCATTGAGATCACTGGCCACCTCACTACAACCTTGGAGCGACCCATGGATGACCTCCGCATCCTACGGGTGACCTGCTCGTCCATGTGCCACATCTATGGCAACCTCGCCATTGATTGGTGTCTATCACTGGTTTGGTTCAGATGCAGGACGACGTGGGATGACCCCATCAACTACAAAGCCCTCCTGGCTAGCCTAACCCAACTCCACAACCTAGAGGCTTGCTTCTTCACCAGGATATGAATGTTATTCAAGGAAAACCATAGCCCCTAGCCATGCCTCGATGATCTCGCCCGTGCCACTAATGGCAAGCACAATCTGGCGGCGTATCTGGTCACCCTATTGCTCTATAGGCACAATGGTGCTACCGGCGATGATGACACTGTGAGGTTGTACATGAGATAGGTTAAGGGTGAGGAAGGATCACGATTGGCGGCGATGGACCAATGAGTAGGTGGCTAAGCCACAATGGGTGTGTGTTGTGCCATCGCCTGGTCGTCAAGCTGATCTACCAATCAACGTGGGGCATGTTGTCATTGCCACCACCGGCATAGTTGTATGGCGATCTTCCGTGCGCAGGCGGCATCTATGACAATATTGTAGATGAATGGGAACTTAGGGCTCTGTATTGCAGCGAGGACTGTAGGCTTCGCCAAGAAATCCATTTTTTGAATGGGAATTTGGAATAAGAGACTAGTAATTCACTCTTTACGTGCGAGAGTGAATTACTCCCTCCATCTTGAAATGTAGTGTATTATGGCATTTGAAATTTGTCCTCAAATATAGTGTATTCTGCAGCTTTTAATTTCCTATTGCTTTTCCTTAATTAATGCATAGAATAAAAATAGGAATGTGAGTTGCATGACAACAGCAACTTATACAATGGTACAGTATATGATACGACACAAGCGGGAAAGGCAACAGTCAATCAAAGAAATAATATGTCTACAAATGCAAATGTTAAAAAATGAAATGATACATGGGGGACTCACATACGGGCTTGGAAATTAACATGAAAGTGTTACCATCCACACCGTCTACAGGCGGCAGTGAAGGCTACAGGTAGTGGTGAATGGGTCCTACAAAGATGTTAGCACCAAATAACGACGGCCGATGAAGAGAGTCGACGCGACACCCACCTCGCAAAGCTTCCACTTGCATCAACCCATAGGCAAGGGTTGTAGCGGAAAGCACGAGGAGAAGGAAGGAAAACAAGTGTTCCCTTGCACCATCACATCTTCAAGCACTCCCTTGTTACACCGTCGTATCTACATTTGTGATGTGGATGAAGTTTGCATCAACATCAAGACGAAGATCCATGGAAGCATGCTTTCCTCCCTGTCTTCGCAAAGCCTCCACTAACACTGAGGAAACAAGCAGACATATAGCCATGCATAGGTGTTGGTGGAAGCTGGTCTTGAAGGCCTTATCCCAGTGGTGCTGGAGTCAATGCAGGACGAGGGGGCCATGGCGACAGGAGACTACGTGCAACTCAAGGTTTTCTTTGGTTTTTCTGATGCTACCGGAGGAATAAGGATTGGAGTTTGGCATATAGGCTCCCCTTACCTTGGCTTAAATAGCCCCACCTCAAGATGCATGTAGTCAAGGCAATAGTCAAGGTCCATGACATCTGCGACCACTCACACGAGTCATAGGCGATGGAGCGGTGAACACGATGCGGTTTAGATTCACTAGCACATTTGATTCCTTGCCACATTTCATCCTCATCTAAAACTAGACTTAATTATGATGTGTACTCAAGCATATGATAAGACATGAGCGGGGAAGGCAACGGTCAAGGTCCGTGACATCCACGGCCACCTACATGAGTCACATGGTCGATGGAGCAGAGAAGACGGCACAGACCATTTGATTCCCTGCCACATTTTGTTCCTCATCTATAACAGTACTCAATGAGGCGCATCTATAATGTGGGTGCATTGTAGTACTTTTGAGGTGTCATTTTTGTGTAGTATTTTGGAGTGCCCTCATCAACATTCCCCATGTACCCATAACATTAGAAATCAATATAAGTATTCTACTACTATAGTGTGTATTCCTTCTTCATTATCATGCAGGCCTTCCTCCTCTCAGAGTAGGGCGATGTCACACAAATGCTTAATCACTATTTGAAACGGCGACGGGAGCTGTAACACCATCATAACATATTGCTCGCACCAGAGAAATAAACCAATTTGCAAACACAACAAAGATGGCAAGCTAGTTTAGCTACAATAATGACAACATCCATCCTAGATGAAATTAACATGGCCATAGACAATCAAACAACATTGGTCCATTTGAACATGTCGTGACACAGAGATACATCAAATGAAGCTTTATTCATTGCTCCGCTAATGACTCCAAGAACAAGAACAAGGGAACATAAGGAAGAAAGTAAGGTCTGCTCATGAACTGTGATAGGACTTTATGTATACCATAGCTATGGTCAAAACTGGTAGGGATGACATGAACTTTTCTTCGGTCCATGTCATACACGATGATTGTTCTTTCTGCCCCAACAAAGAAAATCAAATTCCATTCTGGGTGAACTATAATTGCTATATAGTTCAAATCATAATCCACATAACCAAATTGAATATTAGTTTTTCCAAACACCTTCAGTGTGGTGATAGTATGCTTCAATGTCCATTTATTAGTAGCATAGTCTTCAAGAATCTAGACTAAAAGCTAGGACATATTATGGCCACCAACACCACCAATAGTGCATACACACAAGTGACCCTGAGCTTGATGGATGGATGGAAGAGTACCATGACGCCTAGGAATTTTCCTCCATGTCTTTCCCTCCATATCCACAAGTATTAGAGAGTACCCCATAATGTGCAGACAACCGTTAAGAAACACACTTGCTAATCTTGAACGTATCACATCATCAATGTCCTGGACCCATTCACATTCCTTATAGAACCATGCTATGGTTTGAGATGAGTAGATCTCCACACCTAGGCACTCAGCATCCTCCTCAACAAATTCAATCACATGGAAGTGCGAGGAGGCTATCGGATCAAACCCCAATCAAGTGTGACCAACAGCATGGATGCTAGGTGACAGTACCCACAAATTCTTGGTTGCTGGATTATAGACGGCATAGCGGGATCCAGTAGCCTCAATGCACAAGCAAAGGATGAGGCCATTGCAGCAATCTAAGATAGCTACTTTGTCAATGGGGAGGGCAAGAAGGACAAGTCAGGGCATTCACCGGTGACGCTGGTGAAGTTTCACACGCCTTTCTCGCTATCGTAGAACAAGCTAGACATAGTCAGGGCCAGCACCTTACGATTGTTGGAGATGAGACGGTTCTAGGAGCGATAGACACATTTGCAGCAGAACAAGGAGCAGGCGAGGAGGCAGTGGAGGATCTCTAGAACAACATCCTCTATGATGAGGCTGGCCAGTGTGTTCCTTTGTTGGGGGCTGCCTCCATTTCAAAGAGCCTACGATCGTCACTGTGAAGTAGGATGAGCGCTTCCTTAGTAATGATATCACTAAAAAGGAAAAGGATTCAACAAAGATCCATCAGTCAAGTATGAAAGAATTACCCTTGCCTTTGGATCTGGTAGCGTCGTGGCACGAGGCATGCAATGGCTCTCACAAATTGCAAGAGACGAATAATGCGCCAACCTTGAAGATGGAGAAGTGGAAGTAACGGTGATGCAACTGTGTTGTGGGTAGTTGGGAAATGGGAAAATAACTCACGCTGAATTTACTACTATCAGTACACCAAACGGTCATGTAGGGCCGGCTACCATAACACCTATCCCAGTCGGCTTGGCATTTCATAAGCTCGAGAAAATACCACTGCCACATCTATTGTTAACCTATGGGTGGTAGAAATTTTAACTACCAATTTCCTTCCTTAGGAGGCCTCCCTATTGGTCCAACCGGCGGTGGAAGTATAACATCGTTGCTTCTATCGCTACGGTAGTGAAAGTGGCGACAGTGATAAATCAATCTGTAGTAGTGCTTCTTTAGCTCCACAACATCGCCATAGTCCACACGGCACTGCTACAAGACCCTTCTAGACTCTAGCGCATGTACACCATAGGCTCAACTCCTAACTACCGATTTCCTTCCTTAGGAGGCCTCCCTATCGGTCCAACCGGTGGTGGAAGTATTTGCTTCTATCGCTACGGTAGTGAAAGTGGCGACAAAGATAAATCAATCTGTAGTAGTGCTTCTTTGGCTCCACAACATTGCCACGGTCCACACAGCGCTGCTACAAGAGCCTCCTGGACTCTAGCGCATGTAGACCATAGGCTCAACTCCCCTAAATCATCATGTACCCAACCTACCTCGAGATATAAGGGGGAGGTTGGATCCTAAGAGGGGGAGGACGATTCGAGACAGATCATTCGAGTCCTCATCGTTCCACTCGAGCTCTGCACCAAGAGTAGAGCAACCCAAAGAGGGGCACCAAGAGCTCCTCCACCGCACCCATCGTCTTCATCCTCTCCGGCGAGGGGGGAGGCTCCACTAGCGATGAGGCATCCCTAGGATAAGCATCGAGCGATCCCTACCAAATCTCTCTCTTTCTCCTTTACACTCTATTGTAACCGCCTAGATTTTGGGTCCTCTTGAGTATAAGGATCATTACCTAGCGGATGTAGGGCACCGATTGACCGAACTAGGATAAACCGTTGTGTTCCCTCTGTGATTCTTGTGTTCTTGAGTCCACCTAAGCCACCGGAGACACACACTCCGACAGTACCACAAACAACAATGCTTGCCATGATTTCAACCCTGTGACAGCTGGCGTGGCAGGTAGGGGTGCACATCAAGTGCGATTCTAGCTCAATGGTGGCTGAAGCCACCCGCCTCATCGCTAGAGCAAGCAGCGCCGCCCCAGATGATGGCATTTACTTCCTCGACGAGTTCTTCATCATGGTTGGTGCCTTCGCTCCAAGCTAGGTCCTCAACTTTGGGAGCCTAGCCTATGTCGCCAACTGCTACGACGAGCTCCACCCGATCAACAAGGCTATGCTAGTGGGAAGCAAGCCCCCGATGTTGCCCTCTTTGTCGGCCTCTTTGGAGCAGAACTCAAGGTCTTGGCCTGGTAGATCCAATGCGGTCTAGGCCTAAACCCCACCATGTCAAACCGGTGCTAGATGTTCTACATGCTGGCCAGCATCCATCACCATATTGCCACTAGCAAGGTGCTCCACTGCCCAAGCGCTTCTTGTACTACCTTCCAGACCTGCCTTCGGGATCTAGAATGTGGCGGCGTCCTTCCAGCTAGAGATGGAGCACTATTGATGGTAGTAAACAACCAATATAAACCATTAATATAATTTGTATAATGCATGAAAATAATCACCAACATAGGTTTAGGGGTTTAAACTAACAAATTCCACAAGTTTTGGTAAATTTGTGTTTTCTGCTGGGTTTATCCAGAAAACCATCAAGGTGGACCCAAACGTCAGAATTAATCGCGCTTATCCACGATGAAAACAACTCTAGAAGGTTCCAAAGGACACTAGAAGGCAAACCACCCAAGAAGACCGTGAGAGGTAGATAGGTGGGGCCGACCAGCCCCATCTGCAGGTCGGCCAGCCCCCTGGGCCCACATGGTAGCTCCTCCTTCCTACGTCAGTTCTCTACATCCTTAGGGTTTGCATCTACACTGTTGTTTTAAGTTGGTTTGATCCGAGGGCTTAGGATTGATGCTCTTTCCTATATATACCAGCCCCTATCACCCCCTGGCATTAATAGCCCTAATCAAGTCATTCAGTTAAGAAGTTAGAAACACTAATCATCCTCAAAGCTCTACCATATTCTAGGGCATAGCTAGCTATGTTAGATCAAGAGGGAGGCAAACTTCACTTGGATTCCTAATCTTGTTAAGAGTGTGGCTTGGTATAGCCCCTTGTATCTTCTTTTGTATCTTTCATTATTCATGGGTTTGCTACAAATTGATTCGACATTGTTCTTAATATTATTCATGTTCCTAGTTATCATGTTCATCGTCTACTTTGATTATATGCTTAGTATAGCTAGATTGCCTTTATGTTCAAGCATAAGTTCGTATAGTGCTCACTCCAAAGTACAAGGGGTGAGTGGTCGACATTGTGTAAGCGTAGTGCTAATAGATGCTCATGTGTAGCAGATTTTCAAAATATTTGGATTCTTGGATCTTTGTTGACCTCTCATCTCATTTATGACTATAGTTGCTTGGTTGTTTGTTCGACAAGTGAAATGACTCTCAAGTCCATTTAAGATAAAATTCTCAACATCTTGCTTCTCACAAATTTATCACAGAAGTTTTCTAAATTAAAGTTCGGATGGACCATTTGATAGCTTTGGAATTTAGGTTTTGGTCCAAAGTTGTATCTCATGCAATATCACAGAAAATGAGAGATGTTGGTTTGAATTGTGCAACCTTGGAACCTTCCAAAACAAAAGATGTCTGATTGGAGTCGAGATACTTCAGAGATTGTGGAAAATAATTTTGGAAAGGGATGATTTTTTAAAAAAGGAAAGCATATGTTTCATTAAATTAAACAGCACCCGGCAACTCGCCAGAGACCATTGTTAATATGACACACCTAGCGCCCCAGATGCCTGGCGCAAGCGCGCATCCGGACGCACCTCGGCACCATTCGATTCGATCCCGACGCACTTACCAGGAACCGTTCAATTCAGAGCCTATAACGTAAAGATTCGATCTCGACCAACCACCTGTAATGTAACGATTCAATTTAGGAACCATCCGATTCAGACCCTCTAACATAACGACTAGATCCCGACCAACCACCTGCAATGTAATGATTCGATTCAGAGCGATACGAGCGAGAGCATCCACCCACACCCATCGCGGCGGCCCGTTCCCTGCTGTGCCACCATCCGCGCTGCGCCCCCTGTCCTCCACCGCGCCCCATTCTCCAACATCACAAAAAATATAGTTCAACATCGGGTACTGCAACATCACAAAACTATGTAGTGTAACAATGAAAAAAATATACTGCAACATAGGAAATTATGTAATGCAACATTGAAAATTTTGTACTACAACATCTGAAACAGTAGTACTGCAATGTCGCAAAAATCAACCATGAAACATGGAAATGGGAACATCTCAAAAATTACCTTTTAGAGCTGCAACATTTGGAAAAGGTAATTTCAACAATTAAGATCCCCTATTGCAACAATCCCAATATTAGAACTCCCTTTCTACAACACATGAAATCACCTATTACAACATAGAAAATCATTCATTGCAACACCAAAAATCCCCCCTACAACATGGAGAAACAGCAAAAAAAGGTGTACAAAATAGCAAGGGGATGGGTTCGAGGTGTAGGCTGCTCTAGCCCCAGGCCCATCCCTTTCGAGGTTGCCAGAGGGAGAAGGAAATAGGACCACAGAGGTCGCTAAAACCCTAGCCAATGCCATGTCTCTTAGATCCAGAGGAGGAGGGGGAGTGTCGTGGGGGGTCATCACTGATTCACGAGGCCCCTCAGGAGTGTGCCATCCGCACCTTCTCTTCAGGATCTTTATAATGGTCGAGTGACACAAAACACCCCATATGACAAACCAACATATATAACGCCCAACATCATGCCCAACTATCAAGATTATTATAATTACATAAAGATACATGACACAGAGAGTATACACAATTTTAGTTTCTCCCTCTAGGTTCAACTCTGCCCTTAATCTCTCAGAACTTATTGAGAGTTAACTCATAGCTCATCTTGGATTTGCTCATTCAAAGGTCTACTATGCAACACTGAATAGAGCATTACCTCACATCCACCAAGGCAACAACACCTACAAAACAACTTAACGACAGCACCGTGAGTACATTTTGTACTCACAGGACTTAATTCCAACATATATATATTTGGTGCATGCAAGGGTATTATCAGGCATTTGTATATTTGTTGAAAAGCAATGGTGTTTTTTAAATGATGTGATCATGATCTTGTTGTTAAAGGTATTAACATTAATGAAGTACAAAATCCAAAAGAGTGATCAACATTTGTAAAACATATCATCATTCAGTTTCATCATTATCACTACCATGGGTATAGAAAGTAGGAACAACCAAAAGGTTCCGTTCTGAGGGACTTTAGGCTTTTGAAACTCTATAGAGATGTACAACTTGTATCCACACGGAAATACAGGACTAACCACCATACTCCGGATCCAAGAATAAGGGTTGCCTCACAATTTCCAACCTTTCCCTAAATTGGCTCAAATATCGTGTTTCCACCAACTAACCAACGCCACCTTCTTGTCAGTCTCATGGATAGACCGATCGCAATTAGTACTAGGCTTGCCACCCCATATGCGACATGTGGTCTGTATGGGCGGTTACTCAGACTCAAGTATCCCAATGCATGGTACTTAACTGCTCCACGAGCTATGTCACTTGAGATCCCACACATACTCACAGTGACCTACCCCTCGCTTGAGCAAGATTTACCAAATTAATCATCAAGTTTATTTATCAAGATTAGGTTAAGTCCTTAATCAAGATTAGGGAAGATAAATAAGTTATAGCCCTCCTTCATTTTATTAGTTAAATATCCTGGTGTAGCATCCTACACACACAAGCATGAGTTCCCTTCTCATACTCGACTTCTACCGTTGTCTAAGCAAGTAAGCAATTAAGCATTACCAAACCCATTGATCTAGTGAAGGCTCTAATCAATTAGTGAGTAGTTCTAACTTAGTGAAACATCATTAGGCTATTAACCAAAACTACATGAAATGCATAACTCATAATGAAACACAATAAGTATCCAAAATAAGGTTTATAATAGTGGGGTGCCTACCTAGTTTGCCACTCGAATGAATTCAAAGTTGTAGATGACAACTCACACACGTCCTCACACTCCTCGGTTCCTAAAAGAAGACAAATATCAGGATTGAGGATAACCGACGGGGACTTGAAGGCAAGGGTTTGCTTTGGAACTTGGGAAGAGACATCTAACTGTGGCTCTACTATTGCACTATTTGCAACTAAGCCTAACCTAGTATCATTGACCTCTTGGGTAAGCTTATTAACAAACTCACATCTCTCTGCTAACTTGACGGACACTCCGACCAAGGTGGCGGATGCTCCATCGGGTTGGGCTTCGAGGAGACTTGGGTCTAGTTTGACTCGGCTAGGGTTAGCGGATGCTCCATCGGAGGTGACGGACACTCCAGTAGGAACTAGGAGATCTCGGGGTTTCTGGGTTACTGAGCCTATAAATCAATGGACACTCTAGTGAAACCGTGGATACTCCATTGACTCAGGTTGACAGAAGGTAGGGCTCTGATGGGTGGTCTTTTGGAGCTAACAGCCACTCCATCAAATAGTTGACAGAACCTATGCATGTGCAAGATGTCTCTGGGTAGCTTGGGTGGCTCATTGGGCTTAAGTTAGCTGGGTTTGAAGCTTATTTTGCTAAGTGTGGTTATAGGTATAGGATCAAACTTAGAGATATGAGGATATGAAGATACAACCTTGAGATAGAGATGCAATCCTTAGCTTGGAGATTTGTGAGCTTCCATAGCCAAAACTTGACGATCCAAGCTTTCCTCACTCTTACTTCTTCATCCAAAAGGATTGGTCACTTATGAGCTTCCTCTTGCAATGCACCAAAAGATGAATCAAAGATTAATCCATGAGATGCTTGAGTGATTGAACTAAGTGAAGGTTCCTTAGACTTATTCTACATATGATTTAATCACCACCAGCAAGAAATCCTTCAATCCTTCATCACAACCAAAACTTAAGCATTTGTTGGAGAATCCAAGAAATGAGAGCTACCTTTCTTGAGCTCATAATGAACAAGATTAAAGATGTTGATGGTGTTCATGGAGTGGTACTGATGCTTCCTTCCTCTTCTTTTTCTTCAATCTTCCTTCCAATCCTTTCTCTCTCTAGTTCTAGGGTTCATCCTTGTTCTTAGGGTGTAGAGAGAGAGGGAGAGTGGTAAATGAATGGGTGAGTGAGAGATTGGGTGAGAGGGTGTGTTTCAGCAGATGAAATATCCCAACTCGTGCTGACATGAGGGTCCCACTCACTTAAGTGGCAAACAACTCATTTCTCACTTTCTGTTGCTGATCTAAGTTCTATCGGATGGTTCGGTAATGCGGGTGGACTGTTCGGTAACTTGTTGTCTTTGCTGAGTTGATTCAATTATCAAGTGGCTTGGATTGGGGACTAAGTTGTCATATCCTAATGTGTTTTCTGAGGTTGAGTTGGTGTTGATGATTTCAATAGGATGTCTTCTCAATCCAAATCAGGGTTTCCTCCATCACTTTGGGTGTGAGCCTGATAATGGCTATCCGAGTGCATTCCATGGGGTGATTTGATAGCTTTTGTAACACCCTAGGTGTTAGCCTTGCATAACTTGACTTGCATAACATGAGCATGAGCATCAAGCATTCATAAATAAGCATTTACAATTGAAACATTTGATTGAAACGTATGCAACATTGCTTGTTATTTCATGTTTCCCTTGTATATAGGCATATGACCATGAGTGTATACATGTAGATGGTTGATATGAGTCACAAAAACATGTTAGCAACACTTAGGTTGGCAAATGGAACATTGTTCATGAATGTCACCTTTCATGATCTAGCATTTAAGATTTCACGTGTTAACCTAGATAGCCCTATGAGTGACCAATGCATGAAATGATTGGGTGACCATGCAATTAGCTTAAACATGTTTAGAGTGTCATTATGAACAACTTTGATATTCATGGTTAGGGGTAAATAGGTCATTAAGCCTTAGTTTGAAGGTATACCATCATTTGAATGTAACATGTTTGACCAAATTTGAACTATGTGCTAGAGACCTTGCATGGAGGTGGTCACTAAAGCAAAGTTGTAGTGTTTGGTAAGAGGAAAAACTTTTATTTTTGGGTCATTGACTGATTTAGCTCCTAACATGCTTGATTTTGGCTCACAAAAATCAGCAAAACAACAATTTCAACACAACAATTTTTCTAAGTCCTAGGAGCTGACAGTGCTGACAAGCTCACCTTTGAGATGACATTACTTCTTAACCATTGAGAATTAGGTCTTGATCATTTAAGATGAATTATAACTGGTACATAGAGCTACAACTTTTGTTTAGATCATTGGCGCTATTTCTTCACGGTTTCGAAGATCTAGCTCCATGAAAAACCGCTATCAGGCACTGCATTGCTTAACTAAATGAACTGAATCGCTGTCTCGATGGCCGACCGGCGTCAGGGCTCGTGCGCCGCGTGGTGGCTAGCGATGGCCGCGCGTCACTGGCGCCCTGCCCAGTGCGGCCAAGGTGGCCCAACGCGCACTACTTCACTCCCAGCACCCGCCTGCACTGCCCCGCGCTCGCCATTCCATTTCCTCGGCCTTCCTTCCTCACCCGCAGTAGCAGCCGCCTCAGCACCGAGCGCCGCCGTTGCCATTGCCGATGCCAGCTCACCCTCGCCGCTTCTCCACCACTGCAGCTACTCCACCAGCACCCCCATGACTCGCCACAGCCACCCATGCTCGTTGACCGCACTCGGTAAGCCCCAGCACCGCGTGCGAGCTCACCGGAGCATCACCGCCGCGCCCGTCACCGTGGCTGGAGCACCTCCCTCCACCATCGGCCGTGCAACCTTGTGCGCTAGGTTCGCCTGAGTCCATAGAAGCTTGTCCACGCTTTAGATTGCTTCGATGTGGTCTCCACCGGAGTAGCGCTACCGTCCTGCTCCTCCGTGCTGCCATGGTCGTCGCTAGCGCCGACGAGAGGCCCAACCAAGTAGACCAATCGATGCGCTAGGTCACGAGGGTCATGTCGTGTTAATGTCACCGCCGGTGAACTCACCGGCGATGAGCTCTGGCCGCGTGAGCATCGCGCAGCGCCGCTACTATGTTGTGTGTCCCTGACGTGTGGGGTCCCCTGTCAGGCGGGTCCCATCGGTCAGCGATAGTAGGGAGTAGGATAGTTCATTTAAATTCCAAATTTCATGCTGTTTTGTAATATTTATATCTCCAGTTGTGTAGATTCAAAAATTGTGGAATAAATTTTGTAGTGTCCTTGAGGAAGTGTAGTATTTAGGAAAAATATAAGATTGACACTTACAGTAGAATTTTTGGAAGATTTAAATTGAAATTTGAAATGTGTTTTTGAATGCATACAAACTTGTTTATTTTATATCTAGAGTTCCTGTGCACCACAAATTATAAAATGTTTGTGGTAAGCTATTCTTGACATGTGTGAGCTCTGGTAAAAATTTGAGGGTCAGTGCATGTATAGATTTGTAGTTATAGATTTTTCTTTTATAAATAGGTAATCCTTGTATGAATTTGTATAAATTATTTATGAATCCAATATTCATGAAATTTGTTGGAGGTTATCCTAGTACCATAAGGATGCTAAGAAAAATATAAAATCTGTTGCTTGACACTTTTCACTAAGGTTTTCCATTTATGCTATTTTAAGCCTTTATGCCTTGTCTTTTTTGTATAGAATGTTTTACTAGATAAAATGGCTTGAAACTAAGGCACTGTAAACTTTTTAGAATTTATGATGCATATTTGGTATAGGTTTATTATTTAACCTAAGTATCTAAGTAAAATAATAAAGGCATTTAAATAAATAGTTTTGGCTTCACCATTATGTTTTCTTGAGTGTATTTGGTATGCTTGCACTGTTGGTAGACTTTGTGTTGTAAAAATTTGAATGCTTATATGAAGTAGAAGTATTGTTGCTTTATAATGCGAATTGGAAGAGTTTATGGACAGATTTTGTAGTTTAGTGTGTTGCATAGTGAAAATGATGTTTGCAGTAAAAATGGTTTATAACAAAGTTGTAGATAACTTCTTCATATATCTTGTGTTAAAATTCCAGGACAGTAGGCCAAAGGGTTTAGGAGTTACAGCGGTTTAAAGTTTGTATTTCTGAATTGCTTGTTCTCTGGAATTTCTGGATAGCACTGGATTGATCGTCTGTTTTGGTTAAGATAATGTTTGAATTAGCTTTTGGTGATTAAATAAGAGTTGTAGACAATTTTATAAGATTTCCAGAAAGTCCAAGATAACCATATTCGGATAAGTAGAACTTCAGTTATGAGTAAAACAATTAGCTGCTGTTTTGTAGTGTGGTACATGAACTGCTGAAGTGTTTGATTGAGTAATTAAGAAGAGATGTGCACCTACTCAGTAAAACACGATACACTTGTTATTCCTTAAACAACATGCTGTTAAGAATACTTACAAGAATGCATTCATCACTGATCATGCAACTATACTTATCAACATATATGCATTCGCAATACCTTATTCCATCTTCATGCATCTAGGAACGGAGGAAGAGATAACGTTGCTGGAGTTCGACGAAGTAGAGGAAGGGGACCAGCCGGAGAATCCTCAAGCCACAGCTCCTAAAGGCGAGGAGTAGAACCATGAAGAGCTTCTGGAGTGCCCTGATCACTGCCCCACGTCCTTTCTGAAAGGCAAGCCCCGGAGCTTTCTAAGTCTCCCAATATTTTACAAATGATTACATAAGTTCTTATGATTGATGCATTAGGTTATAAGAGTTGATTGGAACCACTTGATGCATAAGAATTCCTTGAACAGAAATACTATCTTTAACCCGGTATAGGTCTAGGATTGAGTATATGCTTAGCCATGCTTAGACCGGTAGAAGCCGGGTGATTTCCTATCACCTGTGAGATATAGGTGGATACCGGAGCACGGTTGGCTATATTTGCTATCGTGGAACAGAACAATGGGGTAAAAGAAAATCAAGGCCGGGCGGAGTCTATGCGTAAGTTGACTCATGTGATTCCGTCTATGCCGATTAAGGACCGTACCGTTGTTGGCGCTTCTAACAAGATTGAATGCATGCCTATCATTTAGCTGGCCGGATAACTTGTTCCGACCGCAAAGCCGAGTAGCTCAATTTAGGCCAGGCCTCATTCTGTTGTGCGCTCCTTGCGGGGAGCCAGACGTGAGCCCAAGGGCAGGGTAGTACTAAACGTTCTGGCAACTGGTTGTCCCCGATTGTGCGGCGCGGTATGAACCCGTGAAATATGTACCTGAGTTGTACCAAAGGTGACCTAAGGCTGCCTTCACGCGGAATGCCTAGGTTTGTGTTAGGAATAAATTCCCAGCTGGTTGAAATTGATTTGAATCGCCATCTCTCCCGGATAGTGAGAAACTTGGCTAGTTCCAACATCGTAGTAACTGTATTATGGAACATGATGGTTCGAATGAATATGGAATTACAATACCTGCTATGGTTACTATTGTATGCATTTAAATTGTTATACCACATGTTTGGCACAGGATAGTTGCTAATCTAGAGATGGATAGTTATAATTAACTTGATAAAAGGGATCATAATTGTATAACTGAGTCAATCGCTTTTATGCAAAATGTTGTCAAGCTATCTCCACTTATACAGCCTTGCATAATCCTTGGAGTCGAATTATTTCTGGTTTATGATGGGTAAGTCTAGCTGAGTATCTTCTCGTACTCAGGGTTTTATTTTCCCATTGTTGCAGATGGCACTGTGTATCATGGTTATTGCAAGAGTTGCTTCTATCCCGCTGTGGATGAGGAGTAAGCCTTGGGCAAGCTTCTTTATTAATCCCTCTATTTGCTTTTGTGGACTGTGATCCTATTTCGGCACTGTATTAAACTATGTTGGAAACTTTACTTTCAAACTTAATTTGCTTCCGCTTTTATCTATCAAACTCAGTTTGTAATAACTTGGTTTCATACTCTGATGATGAAAATGTATCTGTGAACTTTATGTAATATGTGACATGTATGTTGAATCATGTACGATCTTGGTTGTTGTAAATCATTTATTGAGACCCGTCGTGGTACTCAACGGACTACCGGGTTTATATGGGTTCAAGTATGATAGTGCGTCCGCTTGTGGGCTGCCATTGTACTTGTACTCTTATAAATTGGTCGGTTCTGCGACAGCTGACATCAGAGCAAGATTCAACGTTAATTGTCACATGTGTATTTAAAACAAAAGTTTTTGTTTTCCAAAAACCCTTCTCTAGCAACTAATAGCTATATAAATAGGTATTTGAAATCTAAAGTGTGCCACTTTCCTTATGCCCAAAGTAAGGACTATTAGGTGGTTATTTAAGTACTAACATGGGGGTTTTTACTTCATCGTCTATATGGCGTGCTATTGTATGGATGCCATTCCCTTAAATGGTAATGTATGGATCAGATGCCTCTACGCCAAGGTAAGATGATGAGTGGCATGACCACAAGATGTGAGCGTGCGGTCGGGGAGAGTTAGCTTTGGTACGGCTATGTATGCATGCTTGCATGTGTATGTGGTGCATATTAAATTGTGGGTTTAAATTGTTATCGGGTAGCTTGATACGGAAGTATATGTATGGGTATACATATATGGAAGTATTTAAATTTACATTCTGCATATTTCATTATGGGTTTGGGCTGAAATGAAACTTTTATGCAGGTACACTAACAACGAAACGTGTAGCTCGACTAGTTACGCTATATATGAGAGAACGTATGTATGCCACCGTGTCTACCGTTAGAAACAATTTTTTCCTAAGTTTGTGAGGACGTACGGAACGAGCATGCATCATGATAATTATCATTCACATAATTACATTATCCTCCCCTTATAAATTTCTTACTCGGTTATGTAACTCTTATCCATTATGGCCTTGTCTCACAAAGTGTACATGTTGATGGTACAGATGGCAGCACCAGTTGGATGTGAGAATTTCCTGATGGTTTTCAGAACACCTACCCTATTGTGGAGAGTTCTGCACTTTGCGGGGTACCACGAACTGCCCCTTTATCATTGGATTGAAGAGTACTTGGAAGGACAGCCATGGTACGAGGTGCGGCTCACTATACCAGCCCGCACACAACCGCCCTTCTGGCAAGAGTGGAAGGCAGAATCGGAAGGGAAGACTCCCTGGGAGGCTACCCAAGTTGTGGCCTTTGAGGTTTTGAGGCAAATCTACCAACAGCATGGGGATGCACTTACTAGCAGTGCCGCGAGTATGTTTCCTTGGGTGGATTCGTCCACCACAAATTGGGAACAACGTAGCCAAAATGCTTTGATCAGAGATCGGGATGAGTGAGCAGATAGCTCTAGTCCCTCCATGAGTGCAATGTTTGCGTTGATGAAGATGTTTTGTGCACGCCAGGACACCAGGGATTTCTGGCAGGAATCACACACCACCTGCATGGACAAACTCATGAGAGCTGAAGCCGTGCAGCATAAGCTCAAGAAGTGTGTGCGCAAGCAAAAGACCGTGCTGAAAGGGGCAAGCCTATGCAGCTTTGGGCACTCTTCATGCCCAAATGGAGCAAGTGGATCAGCAGAGGGCAGCAGCTCAAGAAGCTAGAGCCAATGATCAAGCAGTACTTGTAGGACTACGGGAGCAATTGGAGACTGCCCGTGCAGAGGTGTCCACAGCTAGATGTCAGTGTGATGCAGCAGAAAATCATGTCGCTATAATAAGGATAGAGCGAGATAGGCACCGTGCTCTAAGTAACGAGCAGGACCGTGCCGAAAGGGGCTTACATCAGCAGCTTGCACAGGCTCAACTGCAAGTGTTGAACCTTCAGCATGAGGTGCACTATTTGAACAACCAGCTGAACCCTATCTTTGATGGGGAAGAAGATGGTCCAAATATGGAGGAAGATGAAGATGATGAAGAGGAAGAGGTGGAGCCTAAGGAAGGAGATGATCCTATCTCTGACCTCGATAGTGATCATGATGAGGATTAGATCACGTAGTACTTAGTAGAAGTACTTAATGTATCATCGTTGGTTATGTAATGGACTTATAGTTTGAGTTTGGTGTTGGTGATTTGAACTATTTTGTAATACTATTATTTGCACGACTACCGCACGTTTGGTTTGACACCTATGCAAATTTTAGTTGATCTATCTGAGCTCATGATTTGAATATTAATGTGCTATGAGTCCGATAAGCGATCAAATTGGTGGTGTCATGTTGCGAGAATGAATTGTTATGCCTCGGTTTTTATTGTGAATTTGAGAATTGTCTCCAGTAATTTCAGTTTGGCATGATTATAATTCATCTGCAATCTTGTGGCATCAACCAATAATTGCTTATTGTTGCAACTTCGCAGATGACGCGCACCCATGCAGGAGCTAGTAACAGCCAGGATGGCAATGGTGATGACTTACCACCACCACCATTGTCCGCTTAGGAGTTCTTTGCCCAATTCATGGGGAGCCAAAGGACAATGGAGGAAGCTCTGCGCAGTACATTCAAGGAATTTTTTGATACAAAGCCTCCTATCTTTAAGGTAGCAGAGGAACCACTACAGGCTGACGAGTGGCTCAACACCATTAAGCAAAAGTTTCGTCTGCTAAGGGTCACTGAACATCTGAAAGCTAAGTATGCTTCTCACCATCTACAAGGACCAGTAGGGATCTGGTGGGCACATTTCTTGTCATCACTACCTGCTAATGCGCGAGTGACATGGGAGCAGTTCAAGTTGGCTTTTCAGGGACATCATATTCCCCCGGGCCTAATGCGCATGAAAGCGGCTGAATTTATGAGGCTCACTCAGGGAACGAAGACCCTCACAAAATATATGCACGCATTCAATAATCTGTCTAGGTATGCTCCAGGTTTCGTGGATACCGAGGAGAAGATAGAGAGCTTCAAGCGGGGTCTAAGCACTAAACTAATGAAGACCATGGCCAATTCCAAGTGCACTACTTACAATGAGTTTATCAGCGATGCTCTGACCTAGGAAAACCACAATAACATGCATATGGCTGCTAAGGGTCGCAAGAGGGCATTCGAGGCAGGTGCCTCTGTATCTTCATAGTCCAAAGCACCCATCACAGCTAGGCCACAATTCCGTCCACCTGCACCCAAGTTTAGGCCTCCACCACCTAAAGCTCAGAACAGCAGGCCATAGAAAAAATTCCGTAAGGCATTCACTATTGCCTTACCTAAAGAAACTAGCAGTCAGGGGAGCTCCACAAGACTTAGGAGTAATTAGCCCCGTTTCAACTGCAACCAGGTGGGGCATTGGTCCAAGAAATGCCCCCACCCAAAGAAGAATGGCAACCAGAATCAGAACAATTAGAGGCAGGTGAACACAAGGGCACGTCCAAGGTGCGTGCATTATACCGCTGTGGAGGAAGTGCCTGCTGGAGAAGTTGTCACGGCTGGTATGTTTCTTGTCAACAAGCATCCCGCTGTCGTTTTATTTGATTTGGGAGCTTCTCATTCATTTATGAGTCAAGCATTTGTATCTAGACATGATCAAGAAATAATTGAAGTAAGCAAAGGGGTTATAATATAAGTTCAGCAGGGGCAACTATTTCTACCAATAAGATAGTTAAAAATGTGCTCATCTCTATACAAGGGAGGGAGTATACAACGAATTTGATAATATTGCCCGGGTTATTGATAAGTGTAATCTTAGGCATGAATTGGATGAAGGATCATGGTGTTCTCATTGATACGAGCACTCGCACTATTATGTTGAGAGAACCCACGGGAGGGAATGCTTTTCTAGTACCACTCTCCCGCAACTTTGAACTCCAACACTTAGCTTGTGCTATCCAAACCACTACTTTTTGTGATGTCCCTGTGGTTTGTGAGTTTCTAGATGTATTTCTAGAGGAATTACCGGGCTTACCACCTAATAGGGATGTGGAATTTAAGATTGAGTTAGTGTCAGGTATGGCACCCATCTCAAGAAGGCCCTATAGAATGCCACCCAATGAGTTAGCAGAACTTAAGATTCAGTTACAGGATCTATTGGACAAGGGTCTTATCCAACCTAGCTCATCTCCATGGGGATGTCCAGCATTGTTTGTGAAAAAGAAGGACAAGTCACTGAGAATGTGTGTAGATTACAGACCACTCAATGTTGTGACCATCAAGAACAAATACCCATTGCCTCGCATCAACATTTTGTTTGATCAGTTGGCAAAGGCGAAGGTATTCTCCAAAATTGACTTGAGATTAGGCTATCATCAGATAAAGATCAGGCCAGAGGACATACCTAAAACTGCTTTCTCTACTAGGTACGGTCTATATGAGTATTTGGTTATGTCGTTCGGACTAACAAATGCTCCTGCCTACTTTATGTACCTAATGAATTCGGTATTCATGCTCGAGCTCGACAAGTTTGTAGTCGTGTTTATCGATGATATATTGATTTATTCAAAGAATGAGTCAGATCATGAAGAGCATCTGAGGATTGTTTTATCCAGACTGAGGGAGCATAAGCTATATGCGAAATTTAGCAAGTGTGAATTTTGGTTGAGCAAAGTACCTTTCCTAGGTCACATCTTATCAAGGGATGGAATCTCTGTAGACCCATCAAAAGTACAAGTGGTCATGGATTGGAAAGCCCCGACTTTGGTTCATGAAGTTCAGAGTTTTCTAGGGTTAGCAGGATATTATCGTCGTTTCATTCTAGATTTCTCAAAGATAGCTAAGACCATGACCATACTACTTTAGAAAGATGAGAAGTACAAATGGACACCAGAATGTGAAGCAGCTTTTCACACCCTCAGAACTCTGTTAACTATAGCACCTGTTCTAGCACAACCAGACATTGAAAAGCCTTTTGATGTATTTTGTGATGCATCGAGAATAGGTTTGGGTGTGTGCTTATGCAAGAGGGACGAGTTATTGCATATGCTTCTCGGCAATTGAGGAAACATGAAGTCAACTACCCTACACATGATCTAGAACTTGCAGCAGTTGTTCATGCGTTAAAAATATGGAGACATTACTTGTTGGGCAATGTATGTCATATATATACTGACCACAAAAGTCTCAAGTATATCTTTACCCAACCAGAGCTGAACATGAGACAACGAAGATGGTTGGAATTGATTAAGGACAGCAATTTAGAGGTGCACTACCATCCGGGAAAAGCTAATGTAGTATCAGATGCACTCAGTCGAAAGTCTCATTGCAACACTATGGAAGCATTATTGGAAGATGGATTCAACTTGTTACACCCGGTTGTACTGCACAACATCACGATCAGTTGTTCACTTGAGAGCAAAATCATAGAACTGCAGCAGATAGATGTAGGCATAAGTCACATCAAGAGAAAAATGCAAGAGCAAGAAACCAAGCATTTCAGATTGGACAAAAGAGGTGTGTTATGGTTTGAGGACCGACTCATGGTACCAAAAGACCGTGAGCTTAGGAACCAAATTTTAGATGAAGCTCATTCGTCCAAATTGTCTATCCATCCGAGTAGTAGTAAGATGTACCAAGATTTGAAAACCTGTTTTTGGTGGACTAAGATGAAGAAAGAGATCACAACCTATGTCGCTAGGTGCGACAACTGCAGTAGAGTAAAAGTTGTTCGTATGAAATCTGCCGGATTACTTCAGTCATTGCCTATTCCAGGTTGGAAATGGGAGGAGATCAGTATGGACTTTATCATAGGCCTTCCAATGACACCACAAGGTCATGATTCAATATGGGTTATTGTTGATCGTCTCACCAAGTCAGCACATTTTATACCCGTGAACACAAGGTATATAGTTGGGAAGTACGCTGAGATATATGTTTCTCAGATCGTGAGACTACATGGAGTGCCCAGGACCATAATCTCAGATTAAGGACCACAGTTCATAGCTCGTTTCTGGGAGCATTTACACCAGGCTTTGGAAACCAAGCTAATCAGAAGTTCAGCATACCATCCGCAAACTTCCGAACAGACCGAGCGAGTGAACCAAATCTTAGAAGATTTGCTAAGAGCTTGTGTTATATCTTCCAAAGGTTCATGGGAGAAATGGTTACCTTTAGCTGAGTTCTCCTATAACAATAGTTATCAAGCAAGTATCAAGATGGCTCCATTTGAAGCCTTGTATGGCAGAAAATGTAGAACTCCATTGAATTGGATTGAGCCCGATGAAAGGAGATACTTTGGTATTGACCTTGTCAATGAAGCTAAACAGCAAGTACGTGTTATCCAACAGCATATGAAGGCAGCTCAATCAAGACAAAAGATTTATGCTGATAGAAGAAGAAGACCACTGACTTTTGAAGTGGGTGACTATGTATACTTGAAAGTATCACCCATGAAAGGGGTGAAGAGATTTGGAATGAAGAAGAAGCTTTCACCTAGATATGTAGGGCCATACAAGATTCTAGAACGAAAGGGGAATGTTGCTTATAAGTTACAACTTCCACCTGAGATGAGTGCAATATTTGATGTCTTCCATGTTTCTCAGTTGAAGAAATGTCTTCGTGTACCTGAAGAAGCTATTGCACCCACCAACGTACAGCTTCAATCGGATTTGACCTATGAAGAAAAGCCAATCTGAGTATTAGAAGTGATGGACAGAGTAACACGGAGTAACATTATTAAGTTCTATAAGGTGGTGTGGAACAATCACAGTGAACAAGATGCTATGTGGGAACAAGAGGATTATTTACGAGAGGTCTATCCCACCTTTTTCCAAGAAAGGTAGGTCTAGCAAATCTCGGGACAAGATTTTTATAAGGGGGAGGGGCTGTAACACCCTAGGTGTTAGCCTTGCATAACTTGACTTGCATAACATGAGCATGAGCATCAAGCATTCATAAATAAGCATTTACAATTGAAACATTTGATTGAAATGTATGCAACATTGCTTGTTATTTCATGTTTCCCTTGTATATAGGCATATGACCATGAGTGTATACATGTAGATGGTTGATATGAGTCACAAAAACATGTTAGCAACACTTAGGTTGGCAAATGGAACATTGTTCATGAATGTCACCTTTCATGATCTAGCATTTAAGTAAGATTTCATGTGTTAACCTAGATAGCCCTATGAGTGACCAATGCATGAAATGATTGGGTGACCTTGCAATTAGCTTAAACATGTTTAGAGTGTCATTATGAACAACTTTGATATTCATGGTTAGGGGTAAATAGGTCATTAAGCCTTAGTTTGATGGTATACCATCATTTAAATGTAACATGTTTGACCAAATTTGAACTATGTGCTAGAGACCTTGCATGGAGGTGGTCACTAAAGCAAAGTTGTAGTGTTTGGTAAGAGGAACAACTTTTATTTTTGGGTCATTGACTGATTTAGCTTCTAACATGATTGATTTTGGCTCACAAAAATTAGCAAAACAATAATTTCAACACTTAAAAATTTTTCTAAGTCCTAGGAGCTGACAGTGCTGACAAGCTCACCTTTGAGATGACATTACTTCTTAATCGTTGAGAATTAGGTCTTGATCATTTAAGACAAATTATAACGGGTACATAGAGCTACAACTTTTGTTTAGATTGTTGGCACTATTTCTTCATGGTTTCAAAGATCTAGCTCCACGAAAAACCGCTGTCAGGCACTGCATTGCTTAACTGAATGAACTGAATCGCTGTCTCGATGGCCGACTGGCGTCAGGGCTCGCACGTCGCGTGGTGGCCAGCGACGGCCGCGCGTCACCGGCACCTTGCCCAGCACGGCCAAGGTGGGCCAACACGCACTACTTCACTCCCAGCACCCGCCCGCACTGCCCCACGCTCGCCATTCCAATTCCTCGGCCTTCCTTCCTCGCCCGCAGTAGCAGCCGCCTCAGCACTGAGCGCCGCCGTCGCCATTGCCGATGCTAGCTCACCTTCGCCGCTTCTCCACCACCGCAGCTGCTCCACCAGCACCCCCGTGACTCGCCGTAGCCACCCGTGATCGCTGACCGCACTCGGTAAGCCCCAGCACCGCGCGTGAGCTCACCGGAGCATCACCGCCGCTCCCGTCACCGTGGCTGGAGCACCTCCCTCCACCATCGGCCGTGCAACCTTGTGCGGTCAGCGAGCAACCAGCAACCTTGTGTTTTGTAATATTTATATCTCCAGTTGTGTAGATTCAAAAATTGTGGAATAAATTTTGTAGTGTCCTTGAGGAAGTGTAGTATTCAGGAAAAATATAAGATTGACACTTACGGTAGAATTTTTGGAAGATTTAAATTGAAATTTGAAATGTATTTTTGAATGCATGCAAAATTGTTTATTTTATATCTCGAGTTCCTGTGCACCAAAAATTATGAAATTTTTGTGGTAAGCTATTCTTGACATGTGTGAGCTCTGGTAAAAATTTGAGGGTCAGTGCATGTATAGATTTGTAGTTATAGATTTTTCTTTTATAAATAGGTAATTCTTGTATGAATTTTTATAAATTATTTATGAATCCAATATTCATGAAATTTGTTGGAGGTTATCCTAGTACCATAAGTATGCTAAAAATATATAAAATCTGTTGCTTCACACTTTTCACTAAGGTTTTCCATTTATGCTATTTTAAGCCTTCATGCCTTGTATTTTTTGTATAGAATGTTTTACTAGATAAAATGGCATGAAACTTTTATAGTAGTCTTTTGGTAGCATTAGTAAAGCACTGTAATTTTTTTAGAATTTATGATGCACATTTGGTATAGGTTTATTATTTAACCTAAGTATCTAAGTAAAATAATAAAGGCATTTAAATAAATAGTTTTGGCTTTACCATTATGTTTTCTTGAGTGTATTTGGTATGCTTGCACTGTTGGTAGCCTTTGTGTTGTAAAAAATTGAATACTTATATGAAGTAGAAGTATTGTTGCTTTATAATGTGAATTAATAGAGTTTACGGACAAATTTTGTAGTTTAGTGTGTTGCATAGTGAAAATGATGTTTGCTGTAAAAATGATTAATAACAAAGTTGTAGATAACTTCTTATATATATCTTGTGTTAAAATTTTAGGACCGTAGGCCAAAGGGTTTAGGAGTTACAGTGGTTTAAAGTTCGTATTTCCGAATTGCTTGTTCTCTGGAATTTCTGGATAGCACTAGATTGATCATCTGTTTTGGTTAAGATAAAATTTGAATTAGCTTTTGGTGATTAAATAAGAGTTGTAGACAATTTTATAAGCTTTCCATAAAGTCAAAGTTCACCATATTCGGATAAGTAGAACTTCGGTTATGAGTAAAATAATTAGCTGCTATTTTGTAGTGTGGTACATGAACTGCTGAAGTGTTTGATCGAGTAATTAAGAAGAGATATGCACCTACTCAGTAAAACACGATACACTTGTTATTCCTTAAACAACATGCTGTTAAGAATACTTACAAGAATGCATTCATCACTGATCATGCAACTATACTTATCAACATATATGCATTCGCAATACCTTATTCCATCTTCATGCATCTAGGATCAGAGGAAGAGATAATGTTGCTGGAGTTCGACGAAGTAGAGGAAGGGGACTAGCAGGAGAATCCTCAAGTCACAGCTCCCGAAGGCGAGGAGCAGAACCATGAAGAGCTTCTAGAGTGCCCTGATCACCGCCCCACGTCCTTTCTGAAAGGTAAGCCCCGGAGCTTTCTAAGTCTCCCAATATTTTACAAATAATTACTTAAGTTCTTATGATTGATGCATTAGGTTATAAGAGTTGATTGGAACCACTTGATGCATATGAATTCCTTGTACAGAAATACTACCTTTAACCCGGTATAGGTCCAGGATCGAGTATATGCTTAGCCATGCTTAGACCGGTAGAAGTCGAGTGATTTCCTGTCACCTGTGAGATATAGGTGGATACCGGAGCACGGTTGGCTATATTTGCTATCGTGGAACAGAACCATGGGGTAAAAGAAAATCAATGCCGGGCGGAGTCTATGCGTAGGTTGACTCATGTGATTCCGTCTGTGCCGATTAAGGACCGTACCGTTGTTGGTGCTTCTGACAAGATTGAACGCATGCCTATCATTTAGCTGGCCGGATAACTCGTTCCGACCGCAAAGCCGGGTAGCTCAATTCAGGCCGGGCCTCGTTCTGTTGTGCGCTCCTTGTGGGGAGCCAGATGTGAGCCCAAGGGTAGGGTAGTCCTGAACGTCCTGGCAACTGCTTGTCCCCGATTGTGCGGCGCGGTACGAACCCACGAAATGTGTACCTGAGTTATACCAAAGGTGACCTAAGGCTGCCTTTGCGCGGCATGCCTAGGTTTGTGTTAGGAATAAATTCCTAGCTGGTTGAAATCGATTCGAATCGCCATCTCTCCCGGATAGTGAGAAACTTGGCTAGTTTCAACATCGTAGTAACTATATTATGGAACATGATGGTTCGAATGAATATGGAATTACAATACCTGCTATGGTTACTATTGTATGCTTTTAAATTGTTATACCACATGTTTGGCACAGGATAGTTGCTAATCTAGAGATGGATAGTTATAATTAACTTGATAAAAGGGATCATAATTGTATAACTGAGTCAATCGCTTTTATGCAAAATGTTGTCAAGCTATCTCCACTTATACAGCCTTGCATAATCCTTGGAGTCGAATTATTTCTGGTTTATGACGGGTAAGTCTAGCTGAGTATCTTCTCGTACTCATGGTTTTATTTTTCCATTGTTGCAGATGGCACTGTGTATCATGGTTATTGCAAGAGTTGCTTCTATCCCGCTATAGATGAGGAGTAAGCCTTGGGCAGGCTTCTTTATTAATCCCTCTATTTGCTTTTGTGGACTGTGATCCTATTTCGGCACTGTATTAAACTATGTTGGAAACTTTACTTTCAAACTTAATTTACTTCCACTTTTATCTATCAAACTCGGTTTGTAATAACTTGGTTTCATACTCTGATGATGAAAATGTATCTGCGAACTTTATGTAATATGTGACATGTATGTTGAATCATGTACGATCTTTGTTGTTGTAAATCGTTTATCGAGACCCGTCGTGATACTCGATGGACTACCGGGTTTATATGGGTTCAAGTATGACAGTGCGTCCACTTGCGGGCTGCCATTGTACTTGTACTCTTATAAATTGGTCGGTTCTGCGATAGCTTTCTCCACGGTTGACTTAGCTCAAGGCATCAGGGATCTGTAAGAGAGCTCAGATGGTTGCTCGCTCGGATGGTCAAAATGACTGTCTAGGATGTAATGAACTCAGGTCGTTACAGGGAGGAGGAGGATGAGGGCTCAAATCCAGAGAAGGAGCGACCTACCTCATCAGAGCCACTGCTGTCATCCTCGTCTCCGGTATGGGGAGCGGGAGCCGGGTCATAATGGAGGTCACTGAGGGGGGAGCGAGGGAGGTCTTTGAGGGGGTAGGGAGGGAGCACGGGCGGGCGGGCACGGCAGCGAGTGGCCGAGGGCACGCGGTGGCGGATGGAAATGACGAGCGGGGCTCCAAGGAATCGATGCACCCCTTCTATGACCGTCGCTCTAATTGGGCCGTAGGACCGGGTGTGCGGCGCCCAGACAGGACGGATGCCCACACGGTATCATTGTCGTTGTTAATACAAAGTCCGGTGCTTGATCCAGCCACAAGCTGGACTCACTAGCATCTAAGGTAGCACCATAGGAGGCTAATACATCAGCAATTGAATTACATGTTCTGGGACATTTAGAGATTTTACAGCAAAAGAAAGCAAACTTCATTCTAGATTTTATCTCTAAGAAAAGTGTTCCCAGCTCCGTTTGATCATAGGTAGAAGACATCAGAGCCAACGCCAAGATTTGAGCATTTGTTTCTAGAATCACACTCTGCATCCCCAAAGAAGAAGCAAGTTGCAGCCCATTTAAACAGGCCAAACTTTCAGCATGAAGGGCATTAGATAACTGATGAAACGTCCAGCCCCGGCAGCTATGAATTCGCCTTTATGATCTCTAATGATGCATCCCCAACCTCCCTTTTTTGTGTCCTAAAAATGCACCATCACAGTTTATCTTGTACATATTTTCTGGTGGTGGTTGCCACTTTTGTTTTTGTTGTGAAGGCCTAAGTGGTGGGGATAGCTTCAGCTTCTCCATATTGGTATAATGATATACAATGGAGTTGCATATTTCTTCAGTGGATCTTCGTCCTCCTCCTTGATTTGATTTATTTCGGGCTTCCCACCAACACCATAAGAGATCACATCCTCCAAATTCATACTTCTCCAGACCTGCTTAACACTTTTGCATTTGAAAAAAAAGGTGTCCACCGTCCTCATCAAGGCGCCAGCACATTGGACAGATAGTATCCAATTTAATCACATGCCTAGCAATATTCGCTTTGACAGGATGGCTGTTATGGGTTAATCTCCATAAGAACATTTTAATCTTGTTTCTAACTCTCAGGCCGCAAATGCTTTTCCACACATTCTCCCCCTGCTGGGTAGTTGAGGAGGAAGTATCAGCATTTCTTTAGTGGACGCGCTTCCTGATCGCTAGCATATATGCCGATTTCACAGAGAAGCATCATTTTGCATCGGCATGCCAGGCTATTGTGTCTACCATACCTTCAAAAATAAGTATTGACAAGATAATATCTACATCTTCTTTCACAAATATATCCCAGATCAGCTGAGTATCCTAACTTCCTGTACCTGAGTCTAGCAGGTCAGCTACCATTCTAAGAATTGAGCCATTTCTAGATGTGATTACTCTTCTGGTTTCCCCTCTCGGGATCCATGGGTCTTCCCAGATATCCACCTCACCCCCGTCTCCAATTCTCCATATTAACCCTTCTTTAAGGAGCTCCACTCCTTTTAATATGTTGCGCCAAGTGTATGAATTCCTTCCTTTAAGCTTCGTTTTTAAGAGCCTGCCATCAGGGTAGTGCTTGGCCTACATGACACGAGAACACAATGTGTCTCGTCGGGTGAGAAGGCGCCATCCCTGTCTTGCAAGCAAAGCAAAGTTGAAAGCATGCAGATCCCTGAATCCTAATCCACCAGCTGACTTTGGTCGCGTTATTTTTTGCCACCCAGCCCAATGTATTTTGTTCTCTTTGTCCTGTTGGCTCCACCAACATCTACCAATCATGGAACTGAGCTCATCACATAGGTCCTTCGTGAGATCGAAACATGACAAGGCAAAAGTTGGTATTGCTTGAGCCACCGCGTTAATGAGAATTTCTTTCCCCGCTTTGGATAATAATTTTTCCTGCCATCCTTGGATTCGTGCCCAAATTCTCTGATTGGTGTATTCAAAAGCTGATTTCCTTGATTTCCCAATATGCACGAGGAGTCCCAAATACTTATCATTTCGTGTAATCTGACAAATGCCCAATTCAGCCATTATTTGCATTTTCACATTAGCCGGGGTGCTACTGCTATACATCACTGCAGTACAAACAGCAAGGCCGGCTTGTCTGCACTGATGTCAGGGGGACCGGCCAGGCCGGTTGTGCCAATCAATACCTAGTAAATGGACCATGTACCCTTTCGCTCCCTCTCTCTCCTCTCAATTGTACACACGCTCTATCTCCTTCTACTCCATGGCTGACGGCATCCCTCTTGTTCTCTCCTTCCAATCTCAAAATCCCAAAGTTTGAATCAAGGAGAAAGCTTATCCAAGCCTTGGTGTCCGGCCCCCTTCTCAGCAAGGCCGATTCCTCACGCCGGTTCTCGTCTCTCCATTCTCCCCGAGGTATTTAAAGCTCCCCTTGCCCGATCTATGGATTCAAGCTGTAACTTTCAAATCCATTGGGTAGGAATGTTAATCTTATGCCCTAGAAGTTGTGTGTAAAAGGAATCGAACTTTGGTGGACTGGTTTTGGAGAAATCGAAGAAAATAGGGTTGCAGCCCTGTGTAGGCCGTAGGAACTAGCCAGGCCAGTTCTGCTAGTCCTGCCCGGTGTGGCACAAGTACAGCGCTCTGTTGATCACCAAAAATATTTTTTTGCAGTTCCTATCTGTTGTAGAGCTCAAATGAAATATATTTGGATTAATTTGGTTCACGGTGACAATTTTGGATCAAAAAATGAAACACATATGTAAGCATTCACCATGACAAGTTGGTTTAGAGCCTGGATTAAATTTCTATGGCTTCTATGTGATGCTAGCAGCTCTTTAAACCACCTGTGCAGCTTCTAAGAAATCAGTTTGTGCAAAATCTATCACTTACGCTTATTTATACATATATGTGAAATATTGCAACATGTGTATGTGTAAATAAATATTCCTTGCACATCTTTTGTGGTGTTGAGACTTATCAATGACATATCTATCGTTGAGCTAATTGATACACATGTGTGGTATATGCTTGTGTCACATGTGTTGTATGAATTAAATTGTAAATTCTAAATCTTATGTTTTGAGATCTTATGCACTGCAGATATTTATCTATTTGATCTCAAGGGCAGCTAGGATGGAAAGGGGAGACAGAGCGCTCTATCAATGATGGAGATGGAATGTGAGACCCAAAAATTATATTATCCCTCACTGGCACTACCAGAAACCTCTAATTTGCTGAGTGTTTTTATATTTGCCGAGTGTATTCCCTCAGGCACTCGGCAAAGAGATCTTTGCCGAGTGTTTCGCGAAAAACACTCGACAAAATAATTACACTCAGCAAACAAAGGGTTTGCCGAGTATTTTCTTTTTTGCACTCGGCAAACAAAGGGTTTGCCGAGTGTTTTCTTTTTTGCACTCGGCAACATTTTTTTTGAAAAAGGAGAAGAAAAAAATGGGGAAAAAAAACTTTGCCGAGTGCCCCCGATCTGGGACACTCGGCAAACAAAAATATCTACATAACCTCCCCAGCGTCCCAACCCTCCTTCCGCACCCGGCCCCCTCCCCTTCTTCCTCCGCACCCGGCCCCCAGCGCCGCCTCCATTCTTCTTCCCCGGCACCCGGCCCCTAGCGCCCCTCCCCTCCCTCCCTCTCCCGGGCCACCGCCCCTCCCCTTCTTCTCCCCTTCTTCCCTGGTGCTGCCCCTCCCCGGCCTTCTTCTTCCCCAGCGCCGCCCCTCCCTATCCTTCTTCTTCGGCGCCGCCCCTCCCTCTCCCCAATCCGGCCGGTGGCGGTCGGATCTGGGCTCTGGTGGTGGCAGGCGGCGGTGGTGGTGGTGCGTGGGTGTGCTGGCGGCGGCATGGTGGCGGCGTGGGTGTGCTGGTGGCGGCGGCGGGCGTGGCGGCGTGTTGGCGGATCTGGGCGCTGGTGTTGGCGGCGGCTGTGGTGGGCGGCGGCTGGTGGTGGCAATTGTTTTTTTTATTTTTTGCGGAAAATGTTTGCCGAGTGTCGGGTTTTGCACTCGGCAACGTCTTTGTCGAGTGCTCGACAAAAAACACTCTGCAAAGAAAGCTTTGCCGAGTCTGTGTTTGCCGAGTGCCGTTTGCTGAGGGCAACACTCGACAAAGTCTTTGCCGAGTGTTTTTTTGCCTTCGCCGTGTGCCGTGGGCACACGGCAAACCTGTGCATTCCGGTAGTGTGGGAGAAGGGACAGACAAAGATGTGGTTGTAGGTGCTTCAGGATATTCCAGAGAGCAGTGGGGCAGCAGCTTAGAGGCCAAGGAGATCATCAGCTCAGCGTGTTCAGCAGCTTCCCAGGGGCACCATGACAATTGATGTAGAAGGTGCAGCTCAGGCCACAGATACTGATGATGATGATGAGGCTGATGATGATGAGAACTACAGGATCGATCCCCTTGATGCAGGTGATGAGGATGATGCGGCAGTATTGCGGCCTCCAGTCAAATAGCAGAGGTTGAGTGTTAGTCAGCAGCAGCATCTAACTAGGCAGTAGGGGCTTGGTGCCCGTCAGCAGCAGCCTCTAGTCAGGCAATAGAGGTCCAGTCAGTAGGGGGGCCTGCTGGACAGCCAGTGCCACTAGGGGTGTAGAGGCCCGTCCTCGCTATGGTAAAGTTCCCAGAGATTACAAAGTTGGTGGGATGACAGAGGTTGCAAGGGAAGAAAGAAAGATAAATCCTTTGACTGCAACAGAAAACTCTTCAGTTATAGGTTCAAGACTTCGTTTCAGCAAGATTACTATGAGACAACAATTCTATCAAAGGCGACTCCAGTGATTATATGCAGCATATTGATTGGGATGCCATGGCAAGACACAATGATCCCATTTTCACTCTGATTATAGAGGCATGTGAGGTCAAGGGCTTAACGACTCTATTAGGCTATCAGCATGAGTGGAACACAGAGGTAATCACTCAATTTCATGCCGCTGCCTACTTTGATGAGAGTGCAGCATATAGGAAACAGTGGGTGTGCTTCATTGGTCGATTGAGGGTGATTCTTTTTCCATCACTTATGCGATGTTTGCTTCTTTCTTCGATTTGGAGAAGATGATTTGGAGTATGATAGAATCCATGATGAGGGAGTCCTGCCTGCAGACAGAACCAAGTTTATGTATCCTCATACAAATCAAGGCAGCATTGGCAAAGTTTTAGGTTTGCAAACTTACTACTACACTCTCAACAGGATGTTCAAAAGTACAATTTATCATAACCTAATCTAGCTTGATATGTTAGTTGATAGGGTTGGAACCTAGAGTGCAAAACTCTTTTTGCGTTAGACATAGGAACAATTAGAAAAAAATTAGTGCACATCTAGAGATAGAACCTGTGGACATTTTTATAAGTGATTTTTAGAGCCTATAGTTTTAAGTAATTGTTGGTATTTTCAAACTCAGACAGATAAATTCGCAAGCGCACGGATACCGTTGTAGCTTTCACCCGGGAGTATTCCAAGGTATCGTATTTATCCACAGGGAAACAATGGTTAAAGAAGTTAATAGTTCACCATCATGTATCTACTAACTAGTATACTGACTAAACTAAAGTGGGGTTAAGTGTTGATAATGATAAGAGTTATGAATAATAACACACACATAGGAGAATTACATAATAAATGAACAGTCCTGCTAAGTTGAGAGGACAATGGGTGAGTTCAAAGTTCCTAAATACTTCTCTATTACTTTGGTTCTATAGGGTATAACTAATTCAAGGGTAAATATAGCGATCACATACAATAACACTTTGGAGCAACAGTACATTTCCAACTCTCGAGGGGGATGAGAAAGCGTAGTTGGGAGAAGGCTGCCTAAAGCTCTACGAACACCAATCCAAACGCGGTGGATTACAACGGCCTGATAGAGCTGTCACCTCTAGGGCTACCACAACAAACTGTAGGATTGAGCGCAATCTCAGGTTACCTATAGTCTAGACATCATGTCTATACTATGGATTACTACTCTAGTCACATATGATAACTAAAGCACTCGATGCGAGCGAAGATCCCACGCTAAGATAAGATAACTATACTAACCATACACATAAAAGGCATAAAAGTAGATAGAGAAGATAACTATATTAAAGCATGTCTTGCAAAGGTGAGATGCAAAGATATACCCGACCTCCTAAGATTTCTCCAGAACATGAGCATGGCTTAACTCTCCCTAACTCTCAACTAGAGCTATTCTACTTCTACATCTTGAGAGCTTTGTGGGAATTTCTCTCTTGTGGTGTATCTTGATCTGAATGAGGTATGGCCTCCTCGAGAGGGTAGGGGGCGCCTTATATAGGGGAGATGGAGTAAGGGGCAAGGCATTGCCACGTCATTGATCCGCGTCAACTCCCTTGATCACCATTGGATGAACTGACTTAAAATCGCCTTAAAATTAACGGTGTACATCTTGGAAACGCTTATGAGGCGGCGGAGAGCGAACGGGCTCCGAAGTGGGCCAGGCGGCCTCCCCACTGGGCCAGCCGGCCCACCATTTTGGCAAGTGGGACTCCCCTTCGTGTGGTGGTTCCTAGACTATGTTTTTGTTGCCTTTTGCAGTTTTTGCGAGTTGAATCACTTGTTGTCATTGGTTTGCTTGTTTGGAGTGTATGACAGTGGTCCCAGGGCTGTTTTCTAAATAAATTCTCCGACATACAAATATTTACCAAAACTTATAGAATCCATTAGTTTAAACCCCTATACTTATATTTGGTGATGGAATTAAGTATATATGTAGGATATGTTGATGGTTTATGATTGACATTAACAACCGTCAACAAGTTCCCCTAAGCTTACCCTTTGCTAGTCCCTGAGCAAAGTTAAACTTGAACAACAGATCTAGAGTTGCTACAATGTTTTCACGCCTCAAAAGTACACATGCGTTCAATAAAAAATTCTCCTCCGGATTAAAATAAACTGAGTTAACTTTCAAACTTACCCATATTACCTTCAACCATGGGGCTTCTTAGCCTTCACTTGGGTCTTGAGCAATTGAAAGACAGAATGATTAAGTCAAGTACTATGTCTCAAGTTCTTCGTTCCACCATTGTTCCAGAGTATTTTATAAGTTTTTAAAACAAAACTCAAAGATTCCATTGTATGACACTCTCAGATCCCTCTATATGTGGTATTTTTGGATCCTCACTCTCTAAACTCTCTTTTATATGTGGTATTCGTAGATCCTCTTCAAGGCATATCTAATTGTTGCCTTTTCTTCCTAAAGCCTTTGTGGAGTTCATAGGTAGCGATAAACTAGAGAGCATACTTGCAATGCATATATTGTAAGGTCAAACAATGGATCCAAAGAGAAAAATGTTATACAATCAAATCAAGATGTGCATGCATGTGGAATGTTTGGTGGATATATATGGTGGCTAACCAAATTCTACTATGCTCCTTGACACATATGTCCCTCTTGAAACTTGGAAATATTTTGCAAAAGAACAGGGACTATCTTTATTCATCTTTCTTTTTTTTCTTCTCTTTTTTTCAGGCGGGCATCTAAGTACCCATTGTTTTAAATACTCTAGACATCTTTGTGTCAATTTTTTTCTTTCTTTTTTTATTTTTTTCAACCTTTTGCATGGCCCCATGTCTCTTTGCTGCAGCAAAACTTTGAAAGATATGAATAAGAACTTGGAGCATTTATTTTGAGTGGAAACCTAACAAACATGTTTTTATGTTTACCCCTGTGTAGGAGTAGAACATTTTTGGGTAGATCTAAATGGAAGGTATGTTTTTACGCCTACTCCTAGTGTAGGAGTAGTGTATATTTGGGTGGAGTGTACGTGATCCTGATTTTAAGAGCATGACAGACTTCTCATAAGGGTCAACAAAGCTTGACAAAACTCAACACATATACAAGCAACATATAAGTGGAAGGTTTTTCTAATCTAGATATATATGGCATTGGTAGGAATTTTAGCTTTGTCATACAGAAACTCATCAAGATTATTTTTTTCATTTTTCAAAAGAAAATACTTCAAAACTTAGTTTCACTTTGGAACTAGATAAATAGCAGCTCAGACCATCTCATATCATATCCATCAACCACCTAGACTTAGATAAGCATTCGCTGCCTATGAGTATCAAGTTCAAAGTAAGTTCTTATATCAAATAAAGTCTATCAAATACTCGGGATGATTTCGGACTGAAAACTAGGCATTTGAGAGGAATTACAATGGAGCAATTATTCATTATGTCCATCAAAAGTTTATTGAGGAGAAAGTCTTAAACTCCCAACTATATTTATTCTATTGGTACTAAGCATACACTTTTTTATCTTATTGCTAGAAATGCTTAAAAATAAAATGAAGTGGAAAGATACTTACCTGGATAATTGGAGATGCTCCTCCCCAAGCTGGCTTATTCATGGGGATGTATCTCCCCCAAGCTAGCTTTTGATTTATTTTGTTTTTATAAGTTTTATTATTTTTTTTATTTTATTGCCACCATGTTGATGGTAGTTATCATCCATCATAAACCACCAACATAACTTGAAATCATGCATGAAAATGATCACCAACATAGACTTAGGGGTTTAAACTGACAATTTCCATGAGTTTTGGTGAATCTATGTTTTCAGTAGGGTTTATCCAGAAAACTATCAATGAGGATCAAAACATCAAATTAAATCACGCTTATCCACAGCGAAAACTACCCCAAAAGGTTCTAGAAGACTCAGGAAGACACCACACCAAAGTGGAGACCGAGGCGTTGCCAGGTGGGGTCGGCTGGCCCCTACTGTAGGTCGGCTGGCCCCTAGCCCCACCTATCATTCTCTGCCTCGCTACGTCGGTTCTCCATCGCCTTAAGCATTGCATCTACACTGTTTATTCAAGTTGGTTTGATCTGAGGGCTCAGGATTGATGCTCTGGCCTATATATACCAGCCCTTGCCCCCTCCCTTGGCAACTGCCATAAGTCAAGAGTATATCAGAAACTAGGGTTTCTAGAGAGAAGAGAACAGAGCCCCAATTCTTCAAAGTTCTAGTATAGACTAGCTAGCAAGGTTCAAGTAGAGTTTGGGCTATTGCTCAGGATTCTGGATTTGCCATCTGGAGTTTGGTATATCCATAGTATCCCTCTTTATTTATGACTTTGTGCTACTTCAATAATATGTTGCTATTTATTATGTTCCTAGTTTGCTCTAGTTATATACTTGATATAGTCATGATTGATTATGAATATATGCATATGTTCACAAAGCGCTTAGCTCAATACTCAAGTGAATTAAGTGGTCGACATTATGTAAGCGTGGTGCTAAAATATTATTTACCTACGGATGCATTCTACACTCTAGGTCATGTGGTAGATCGTGGATGTAACACTCCCGTTGAGTTCTTTGTAGTCCACTCCCCGTTTGTAGAGCAAGTAGAACCCGATTGCGAAGGGAGTCAAGCTCTGTTCTTGATCTTCCTTAGTAATGTTCCTTATGCATAGATACAGAGTTAATTATATTATAGATGAGAGTGTATATACTTGGGTGTACAAAAGACTTAGTAAATAAGGAATGACTTAGGAATCTTTTGCTCTTAACTAATCTCCTGCCTAGCCATACTATATTTATGAGTATCTATTTCTAGCTCTGGATTACTATCAATGCCTTACACTTATCATTTATTTATCATTTGACTTACCCTTGCTATAGCATGAGAGTTAATGATCTTGTCATCAGTATGCATATTTGTCAATATCTCTATGCCACCCCATCGCTCCTCCCTGTGGATAAAATATAAATAACGATACCTGGTATACTCCTGGGTGAAATGCTACAATGGTATATTATATGTGCACTTATAGATACTTAACATATATATATATATATATATATATATATATATATATATATATATATATATATATATATTACATGTGTTCTTAATAATTACCAACAAAGCATTTCTGGCATCATTGCTAGGGATGACAACTTAGTAAAGATATGATGCTAAGAAATGTCAACATACCACAATGAACATTCATATGGGTTGTTACATGCCACAAGGTTGCTCATATGGGGCTTTAAGGTTTTCTTGATGCAAAACTTAGAATGAAAGTAAACTAAGTCTATTATACAGACTTACAACTTTTTATTTTCTTTTTATATATGCCATGCATACAGGTTTTCTAAATGCAATGCAGAATTAAACATGCTAAAATTTAAAAGTTATGTATCTAATTTATATGAGTATGCAATAATTATTTTTTTGGATCAAGATATGAATGAAAATGCTAAATTAATAAACATGGATAACTATGAGTTACCTTTTGGCGAGGGTTCGGTGTTTTAAGTCCTTCGAACAGGACTCCCTCTTGCGAAGTTCATTGATCGAGTACCTTGGTTCGCTCTTGAGGACGAGAATTCTTGTGGTGGTACCTCCAGTAGTGGCTCTTCTAATGGTGGTGCCACCTTCTTCTTTCTTTTGTGAATCTCAGCACTTTGTTTAGACCTTCTGCTCCTCTCATTGTTGTATTCCTGCAAAAGATTAGTGGACAACACATACCCGAAGGAATATATATACAAATAATTCAAAGCAAGGATAGTATTGTCATAGAGCTAAAGGTCATCTTCTATGCTACAGAAAAAAGTAGGTTTTTAACATTTTAGTTAGCATAGAATCTTTATCCCATGTTCATGTTTTAAATAATGTGTCTTTATTGTACACCACTACTTCAAATTTTTCAACCAGATTAAGGCAAATATGTGTAAAATTGTTTTGAAGAATACCTCAAACCCTAATTTGTTTCTACGAATGATCTCCAAACTTCCCAACAAAATTTGAATATTTTCCTGAAGGGATCTTGTCCGATTTACCTATCAGTGAGGGCTTCATGGCTTTAGGTCCATTGAGCATACCTCACCTTTCATGTGTACCATTTGGACAGTTGCTTGTTCTTCTCCCGTCAACCCTTCTTGATTTTTGTTGATTCTAGGTTGACGAGTTGGTCTTCTTTGGGGATGCAAACTCAAGTTCCTCCTTGATCGTCTTTGTCCTCTAACGGCGTGGTGAAGAGTTGTTATTCTTTGTTTGTTAGCAATACGCTAGCCGTCTTACGAGACACTATCGATAGACCATTGATCAATGATGTCTGATGGCATGAGAACGTATGCCATGATGTGGTGGCATCCCATCATCTTGGTCCTTGTTGCCGACGTGCGAGCCGGTCTTTTCGAAGATGATAAAAGCAAGCATATTCTGGCTAATACGAGGTGGGTTACATCCTGTTTCTTATCAGGATCTTAGCTTGAGTCTTGGGAAGGCTCAATGTTATGTTCTCTTTAATGTTGCTCATAGCCTGTCAATTTTTTCATCCACTTCCACAGCTGTAGTGGTGATTTCTAGATTTGCATGTTCATACCAAACCTTGAATAGGCATAGCTTATATTCATTTTTTCCTGCAAAATGTTAATAGACACATACCCGGGGGGACATAACGAATTTGAAACACGGGTTGTTGTCCATAATTTTTGTGATTTTCCTCTATGCTAATTAAAGGATGTTTTTTTAGAATTATTTTAGCATAGATTTTGTTTATCATGTTCTTATAGCAATTTTTATGTGTTTGTTGCATTCTAGCATGGTTCATGGCAAAGATAGCAACAAAAGATAAGTGAATAAACCTTGATACTCACAGTTCTTACTTCCATGAAGAATGAGCTGGGTCTTGTTTGCGCAAAGTTATTGGAGTTCATCACATGCCTTGATTCATCTTTGATGTGAATTCATCTCTTGACTTACCTAGATTAAATTTGAGAGTTTTCTGCAGGTCTTAATCCAACAAAATATCTAGTGTCTACACAAGCAATTTTTAGTTCAATAACCAAACTAGACTCCATGTCTAATTTTGATTAAGGAAGGCATTTCAACCTAAGCACCACGCTTAATTTAAAAGCCTGTGGAAGTATGTTGAGTACTTCCAAACCAATAGCAGACAAAAGGTAGCATGAAAGCAATATAGAGATAGCATGAAAGCAATATAGAGATTTATTCAAATAGAGGTGAAAGAGCTGGTGAGATTTTTTTACTAAGCATGAGACTTCATGTGCTCATATTTTTTTCTTTGTTTAATAAAGATGCAAATGGGATAAATATATGCATGGAACTAAATAGTGTTGTGGATTTGACATAAGAAAATACAAACTAAATGGGGTGGATTCATGGATTATTCAAAGTAAACATGCAATGGAATGCGAAAAGTTAAAAGACAACTACTCATTAAGTTTAAAGTCCATGAGCAAGACTATCTCACATTTTTTATCATACTTACCATGACTCACATGGAATTTGTGAGCTGTGCAACGTCTGTATTCATCACTTGAGATGTGATTTAAATTCTTGTGATGTCGACCTTTTTCTCCAATCTACACATGGTTAGAATAATATATATGTGTATGCAAACCTACGAGATGGTAGGGTTCCAATATTGATTGATCTTGAATGTTCAGGCACCCTAAGATCTTCAATATGTCTTCTTCTTTTCTTCGTTTCTTGTGGATACTCGCCGAAAGGTCGAAAACGACATCTATTGTCCTGTCTATACCACAATTCAATAGAACAGGGGTAATCCCACAAAAGCTAGTAATAACTAAATTAGTAGACATCAAGCTAGTATTAAAATCTTTACGCCAATTGTGTCCCCAGCAATGGCACCACAAGGCTTGTTGGCATTTTCAAACGCAAACAGATAAATCCACAAGTGTACGGATATCGCTGTAGCTTTCACCTAGAAGTATTCCAAGGTATCATATTTATCTACAGGTAAACAATGGTTAAAGAAGTTAATAGTTCACCATCATGTATCTACTAACTAGTATACCTACTAAACTAAAGTGGGGGTAAGTGTTGATAATGATAAGAGTTATGAATAATAACACACACATAGGAGAATTACATAATAAATGAGCAGTCCTGCTAAGTTGAGAGGACAATGGGTGAGTTCAAGGTTCCTAAATACTTCTCTATTACTTTGGTTCTATAGGGTATAACTAATTCAAGGGTAAAAATAGCGAACACACGCAATAACACTTTGGAGCAATAGTACCTTTCCATCTCTCGAGGGGATGAGAAAGCATAGTTGGGGGAAGGCTGCCTAAAGCTCTACGAACACCAATCCAAACATGGTGGATTACAACGGCCTGACAGAGCTATCACCTCTAGGGCTACCACAACTAACCATAGGATTGAGCGCAATCTTAGGTAACCTATAGTCTAGACACCATGTATATACTACGGACTACTACTCTAGTCACATATGATAACTAAAGCACTCGATGCGAGCGGAGATCCCATGCTAAGATATGATAACTATACTAACCATACACATGAAAGGCATAAAAATAGATAGAGAAGATAACTATATTAAAGCATAAGTCTTGCAAAGGTAAGATACAAAGATATACCCGACCTCTGAAGATTTCTCTAGAACCTTAGCATAGCTTAACTCTCCCTAACTCTCTACTAGAGTTGTTCTACTTCTACATCTTGAGAGCTTTATGGGGATTTCTCTCTTGTGGTGTATCTTGATCTGAATGAGATATGGCCTCCTAGAGAGGGTAGGGGCACCTTATATAGGGGAGATGGAGTAGGGGGCAAGGCATTACCATGTCATCATCCGCATCAACTCCCTCGATCACCATTGGATGAACCAACTTAAAATTGCCTTAAAATTAATGGTGCAGATCTTGAAAACGCTTACGAGGTGGCAGAGAGTGAACGGGCTCTGGAGTGGGCTGAGCGGCCTCCCCACAAGGCTAGCTGGCCCACCATTTTAGCAAGTGGACCTCCCCTTCTTGTGGTGGTTCCTAGACTCCATTTTTGTTGCCTTTTGTAGTTTTTGCGAGTTGAATCACTTGTCGATGTTGGTTTGCTTGTTTGGAGTGTATGACAGTGGTCCCGGGGCTATTTTCTGATAAATTCTCCTACATACAAATATTTACCAAAACTTGTGGAATCCATTAGTTTAAACCCCTATACCTTTGTTTGGTGATGGAATTAAGTATATATGTAGGATATGTTGATAGTTTATGATTGACATTAACAATCGTCAACAGTAACCTAATTACTATCCCTTGTAGACATCATGGCCCCTTCAGATTAGGGACTCTAGGAGTAGCCAAGCAAGTGATGTATGATGAGATGACGGTGATCTATGGAGGGCGGTGTGAATCTATGGCTCTTGCCGCTATAGTGCCCTATTGCGATGACCCTCAAACCAATATGGGGAGACAACAGAGTGAGATGGGGATCAATTGGGACTTGGGAAAATGCAAACACTAGTGCAGAAGCCACAGGAGGAGGTCATAGTCATGAGGGAAGGGAGTGCAAGGCATGGTGGTCTGGTGGGTGACATGTGCCCTGATTTGTTGTATGAGCCATGACCATAGGAGGCATAGTAGTTAGCAACTAAAACTATGTGTTGTTTGGTTAAACCACAGTAAACACAAGTGCAAAGGGAAATGGAAAGCAATGCTATTGGTAACGGATTATAGCTCAGGAGCAGCAATATCATCTTTTAATGGACTGGTATTCGATTATAGGTAATAACGGATTATGAACCAAGTTGAACCAATCATATGTAACACAATCACTTCCCCTCTGTAATCCATTTGGGTTAAAAAATGCCTGAAAGCATCTAGGCCCCTAAGTGGGTTTCGGTGATTAATGACAATATGTGATTAATATGACTAACGTGTGTTTTGTAGAGGCAATTAAGTTAGGTCATGGTAATGGAGATCGATTGGGCTATCATGGTGGTCATGCCCCTACGATGGAAATCATTTTGATTTTCAAAGGATGGACGACAAGGTTAACGATGGACTAGTTCTAAGTGTCGATTGGAGTTGAAGAGACACTTAGAGTAGTTTAGGACTTTGTTTTTCCTTTGGCCATACTATTAAGGGGGGTATGGATAGGTAGCTTGACCTAGGTGAGTCTAGTGGGTTAGGTGTGGTGCACACTTGCTAAACCTAGCACTAGGTAGCTCCTAAAAAGCCCTTAGATCCATTGGAGCAAACTTCATTCACATGTGATCAAAAGTTGGAAGTGAATGGAGGGTCAAATGCTGACCGGACACTGGCTTCGGTGTGACCGGATGCTGGCGCAGAGTCCGGTCAGTTCATTTGATCAAGGTGAAGTCATCTGAAAGTGACCGGACACTGAGAGGTGAAGTGACCGGACACTGAGAGGTGAAGTGACCGGACACTGAGTCCCAGCGTTCGATCGACTATAGTAAGGTTCCAAAGAGGGAAAACCACGACCAGACGCATCCGGTCAGTGTTGACCAGACGCTGAGTCCCAGTGTCTGGTCGACTCCGAAAATCATGATCGGACATGTCTGGTCAGTGCTGACCGCACGCTATCTAGCGTCCGGTCACCACTTGATCACTGGAATTCAGGGTGAACTGACCGAAGCGTCCGGTCAACATGACCGGAGCGTCTAGTCACCCCATAGAGGCACATAACGGTTCATTTTTCAGCCAGTGTTATAAATACTTCCTCCATTCATGTGTGGGGGTACTTTTGCTCATTCCAACAGCTGAGAAACACCTTTGTGAGTGCCAAGAAGAGCAAGGTCCTAGTGAGGTGATTGAGATTTGAGAATCCCAAAGAGAGCCCTCATTTGAGATTTGAGAATCCCAAAGAGAGCCCTCATTAGTGAGATCAAGAGTAGCAAAGTGTGCATCCACCCTTCTCATTAGACTTGTCGTGGTCAAGTGAGAGTTTGTGCTTGTTACTCTTGGTGATCACCATCACCTAGACGGCTTGGTGGTGATTGGGAGCTTGGTGATCATTCGGCGGAGCTTATGGATGACCCAACTCAAGTTGTGAGTGGTTGTGGGTCATTCACCGTGATGGAGTGTCGAAGAATCAACCCGTAGAGAGCACTTGATCCTTGCACAGATCAAGGGGGAGCTACATCCTTGCGTGGGTGCTCCAATGAGGACTAGTGGGGAGTGGCGACTCTCCGATACCTCGGCAAAATATCACCGTGTTCCTCCTTCTCACTTTACTTTGAGCATTTACTTTGAGCAATTCAATTCTTGTCATTTACATTTATAGAATTGTCATGCTAGAGTAGGATTGGAACTTAGGTTGCTTAACTTTTGTGCGGTAGATCAATAGAAACACTTTCTAGGCATAAGGGGTTAATTGGGCTAACCATAGGACTTAATTATTGCAAAGAAATTTAGAATTAACCCAATTCACCCCCCCCCCCTCCTCTTGGGCATCTTGATCCTTTCAGTTGGTATCGAAGCCTCGTGCTCATGTATTTAGGCTTAACAGCCTAGAGAAAGATGTCTCATGGGGATGGACCTCCTCCTATCTTTGAGGGGGATGATTTTCCATATTGGAAAATTCGCATGGAGGCGTACTTAGAAGCTCTAGATGTTGGAATACTTAGAGCTACCTCACAAGGCTTCCCAAAACCTCAGGATGCTACACACCTACAAGGCGATGAGGTGAATTACGAGAAATGGAATGCAAAGGCTCGAAACACCATCTTTAGAGGCCTTTACAAAGATGTGTTTAACCAAGTGAGGAACCACAAAGACGTCCATGCACTATGGTCGGACGTTTGTGCGCTCCATGAGGGAACAAAGAGTGAGCGTGAGGAACGCTATCATCTTGTCATGAAAAAACTTAACTCTTTTGAGATGCTTCCTAAAGAATGTGCTAATGAGATGTACTCATGTTTGAATGTTCTTGTAGAGGAAGTCAATGGGCTTGGACTCACTCAAATGCAACCATCTGATGTTGTAAGAAAGAATTTGAGTGTCCTCCCCATTGACAAATATGGGCATATTGTGACCGTGCTTCATCAAGATGATCTTTCCACCACCACACCGACACAAATCTTGGGAAAGATCAATGCTCATGAGATGTATATGCACATCACGCCACAAGATGGCTCATCTTCTACCAAGAAGAAAGACAAGGACTTAGCATTCAAAGCTAGCCAAGAGAAGGGCAAAGCAAGACTTGAGTATGAGAGCTCAAGTGATGATGAAGTTGATGATGCAAGTCTTGCACTCATGGTGAGAAAACCCACCAAGATGCTAAAGAAGCTCAACAAGAGTGGCATCAAATTCGATGGCAAGAAGTTCTTCACTAGCTCTAGAAGGAAGCCAATCTCCGAGATGGATTGCTACAATTGTGGAGAACTTGGTCATCTAGCACACCAATGCACCAAGCCCAAGAAAGACAAGTTCAAGAACAAGTACAAGGGCAAGAAAGATGACTCAAGTAATGAAGAAGAAGATTAGAAGAAGAAAACATGCCATACAAGAAGAGAGATGGCACGAAGGACTTCCACAAGAAGAAGAAGAGTGGAAAGGCATACATCGTCGGTGATTGGCTCATGGACATTGATTCATCTAGTGGCTCATCCGATGATGATAGTGACAACGAGAAGGTGGCCGCCATTGTTATTGACTCTTCATCATCTTCACCGCCACCACCGCCATCATCCTCTACACACCTATGCCTTATGGACAAGGATGAATGCAAGGTATCAAATGATGATGATAGTAGTGGTGACGAACATGCTAGTAATGATGATAGCGATAGTGATGATGATGAGTATGAATCACCTTCTTATGATGATCTTGCTAGATTGCTAAAGTAATACACTAAGATCATTATAAAGACTAGAGCTAAGAATGAAAAGCTAGAGGCTAAGAATGATTCACTTTTAGCAAAATGTGATATGGCGGAAAAGGCTAGTATTGAGCTTAGAGAAGCAAAGGATGCTATATCATCCAAACTCAAGGAGCTCAAATCTTCTAAGAAAGAGCTTAAAGATAAACATGATAAACTTGAGGGGATGCACAAAGAGCTCATCACTAGCCACAACAATCTAAAAGAAGAATACACTACTCTTAAGATTAATCATGATAATCTTGTCATTGCTCTAGAATTTCTATCCAATGAGCCACATGATGCTACTAACGATGTTGTTAAGATTGATATAGCTACATCATGTGATGATTTGATCATTGAGAGTATTGAGCAAAGTTCTAGTAGCAAGGGCAAGCAAGTGGTTGAGGCCGATGATTATGATGAGTTTGTCAAGCTCAAGAATGACAATGAAAAGCTCAAGAAAGATCTTGAAGAAATCAAAAGCCACAACACTATTGTGCTAGAAATTCTTGATCATGATGGTGATTTGATGCTTGAGAATAAGAAGCTAAAAGAAGAGAACAAGAAGCTCAAGGAAGAGAAAAACAATGATGCTCTCAAGGAAGAGAACAAGAAGCTCAAGTTAGAGAAAGAGCATCTCAAGATTGGTTTGAGCAAGTTCACAAGAGGCAAGCATCTTCAAAGTGAGCTACTAATGAACACCATCATGAAGATGGATAGAAGTGGCATTGGGTACTTGGCAAACCAAAAGAAGAAGGCTCAAGCTCAACAACAACACAAATTAAAGCCAAAGCCAAAGAGATGCTTTGAGTGTGGACAAGAAGGTCACTTTGCCCATGAGTGCCAAACTCCACCACCACAACCCTTGCCCAAGCATGCTAGACCTTTTGCCTTTAATGCTCACTATATGCTTAGAAAGGATTCTAGTGGGAAGATGAAAGTCATGTTCTTAGGACCTCCCAACAAGAATAGGCCTAAGAAAATTTAGGTAGCAAAGTCACTTGTTGAGAAGGTGAAGGGCCCTCAACAAGTTTGGGTTCCTAAAGCTTAATCTCTTGTGTGTAGGTGAACTACAAGACCGGTGGAAACCATTAGGTTATTGATAGTGGTTGCACACAACACATGACCGGTGATCCTGGTATGTTCACCTCACTAGATCAAGAAGTAGATGGACAAGAAAGAATCACATTTAGAGATAATTCAAAGGGCAAGGTTAAAGGATTGGGCAAAGTGGCAATATCAAATGATCATTCTATCTCAAATGTGCTATATGTTGCTTCATTGAGCTTCAACTTGCTATCCGTTGGACAATTGTGTGATCTTGGCTTCCAATACTTGTTCACCAAGAAGGAAGTTGTTGTATCTAAGAAAGATGACGATCAAGTGATATTCAAACAATTTAGATACCACAACCTATACTTAGTGGATTTCACCTCGGAAGATGCTAACATGAAAACATGCCTATTCACCAAAACAACACTTGGGTGGCTATGGCATAGAAGACTTGCTAATGTTGGGATGAGCTCACTCAAGAAGCTAATGAAGAATGATTTGGTGAGAGGGTTGAAGGATGTGAAGTTTGAGAAGGATAAACTTTGTAGTGCATGTTAAGCTAGCAAGCAAGTTGCAAATACTCATCCAACAAAAGCTTTCATGTCAATCATAGGAGTGCTAGAACTCCTTCACATGGACTTATTTAGACCAACAACTTACAAGAGTTTGGGAGGAAATCTTTATTATCTTGTGATTGTAGATGACTATTCAAGATACACATGGGTATTCTTCCTTCATGACAAATCCAAAGTTGCATCTTGCTTCAAGAAGTTTGCCAAGAGAGCACAAAATGAATTTGAAGTGAAGCTCAAGAAGATTAGAAGTGACAATGGGAAAGAATTTGACAACACAAACATAGAAGCCTATTGTGATAAAGTTGGGATCAAGCATGAGGTCTCCGCAACATATACTCCTCAACAAAATGGTGTAGTTGAGAGAAAGAACCAGACATTGATCACTCTTGCAAGAACAATGCTAATTGAGTACAACACCCCCAAAGCTCTATGGGCGGAAGCTATCAACACCGCATGCTATGCATCCAACCGCTTATTCCTTCAAAAGTTCCTTGGCAAGACACCTTATGAGTTGCTCAATGGGAAGAAGCCAGACGTCTCCTTCTTTAGGGTGTTTGGTTGCAAATGCTACATCAACAAGCAGCGGCAACACCTAGAGAAGTTTCAAAGACGTTGTGATATTGGTTTTCTTGTTGGTTACTCATCAAAGTCCAAAGCATATAGAGTATTTAATCATGCGACCAGCTTGGTTGAAGAAACATATGGTGTGGAATTTGATGAATCTAACGGCTCCCAAGGAGCACATGAGAATCTTGATGATGTAGGTGATGAACCATTGAGAGAGGATATGAAGAACATTCCGGTTGGAGACATCAAGCCTAAAGATGATGAAGATGACGTACAAGTGATTGATCCACCTTCTTCATCAAGTGTGCCACAAGATGGTGATAAAGATGGGAGAGTAGAAAATGAAGCTACTTATGTCTCCCATGATCAAATGGTGGTACAAGCACAAGATGTTGATGCTCCACAACCTCCTCCTCAAGTGGTCAATAGAAGAAATACACCTCTACTACAAGATCATCCACAAGATCTCATCATAGGGAGTCTATCAAAGGGTGTAATGACTCGCTCACAAAAACTTGCTTCATTTATTGCTCATCACTCTTTTGTCTCTTGCTATGAGCCTACTAAGATAGAAGAAGCTCTTCAAGATCCAGATTGGATAAATGCCATGCATGAAGAGTTGAACAACTTTATCCACAATAAAGTTTGGACACTTGAAGAGTGGCCAAAAGGTGCAAGAGTCATTGGAACAAAGTGGGTGTTCTGCAACAAGCAAGATGATCAAGGTGTTGTTGTGAGGAACAAGGCAAGACTAGTTGCAAAGGGTTCTCTCAAGTTGAAGGTTTGGATTTTGGAGAGACCTTTGCACCGGTTGCAAGACTAGAAGCCATTCATATCCTCCTTGCATATGCATCACATCATGAAATGAAATTATATCAAATGGATGTGAAAAGTGCATTTTTAAATGGCTTTATTAATGAACTAGTCTATGTTGATCAACCTCCCGGGTTTGAAGACCCTAGATATCCTAATCATGTTTATAGGTTGTCCAAGGCATTATATGGGCTTAAGCAAGCCCCAAGAGCTTGGTATGAGCGCCTTTGGGACTTCCTCATTGAGAAGGGCTTCACCATTGGGAAGGTCGACACCACACTATTTACCAAGAAGCTTGATGGGCACATCTTCATTTGTCAAGTGTATGTTGATGATATCATCTTTGGATCATCAAATGAAGATTCTTACAAAGAGTTTGGTGAATTGATGTCGAAGGAGTTTGAGATGTCAATGATTGGAGAGCTTACATTCTTTCTTGGTTTTCAAGTCAAGCAAATGAGAGAAGGGATTTTCATCTCTCAAGAAAAATATACAAATGATCTTCTCAAGAGATTCAAGATGGATGAATGTAAGCCAATCAAGACTCCAATGCCAACTAATAGACATCTCGACCTAGATGAGGGAGGTAACACAGTTGATCAAACTCTCTACCGCTCTATGATTGGTAGCTTGTTATATTTAACCACATCTAGGCCCGACATCATGTTTAGTGTGTGTATGTGTGCTATATTTCAAGCTAATCCTAAGGAAACTCATTTGATTGTCATTAAAAGAATTCTTAGGTATCTTAAACACACACCAAGCATTGGCCTTTGTAAAGTTGATAGAAAAAGCACGTCCAGAGGGTGCCATTTGCTTGGTAGATCACTTGTGTCTTGGTCCTCCAAGAAACAAAATAGTGTGGCTTTGTCCACCGCCGAAGCGGAATACATTGCCGCGGGTGCTTGTTGTGCACAAATTCTTTACATGAAACAAACTTTGCTAGACTATGGTGTAGTTCTAGAAAAAGTACCACTTTTGTGCAATAATGAAAGTGCGGTAAAACTTGCAAATAATCTGGTTCAACACTCTCGCACCAAGCACATAGATATCCACCATCACTTTCTTAGAGATCATGTTGCAAAGAATGATATTTCATTAGAAGGTGTAAGGACCGAGGATCAATTGGCGGATATCTTCACTAAACCGCTAGATGAGGCGACTTTTTGTCGATTGCGGAATGAGCTCAATGTTCTTGATTTTAGTAACTTCACTAAAAATGAGCTTGTGTTGTCCCATACATTGCATTGTAATATACAACATGTTTACTCTTTATGGTAATGCATATAGGGCTTGTCTAACATGGTTAAGATAACCGCCGTAAAGCATGTGAAGAAGCTTAACCTTGGATCAAACTTGACAAGCAACTAGATTTACTTTCAAGTATTGCATTGCATATGCATGAATGTTGCTTTGTCGTTTATCTCCAATTGTCCTCTTATTGCCTATTTTCTTAAAAGGAATTATAGCCTAAGGCAAAATATTTTAAAAAATTTTGAGGGTTTGAGAGAGGTCACTCACATCAGTCCCAATTGGTGCTTATTTGGATCTTATTGAAGTTGGGACTTGATTGGGAACATGCAGCACGAAGGACTTTAAAGATTTGCTGCAAAAAGAGTAATCGGACGCTGCACCGAACCCTGATGTCCAGCGTCCGATCAGTTCACAGGAGGTGAACTGCTGCTGAGAAGGAGTGACCGGACGCTGAAACAGTGCCTTCCCAGCGTCTGGTCAGATGGTGGCTTAGCGTCCGATCGATCGACGACGAAGGAGACAGCTTGCACCAGACTCTACACGCGTCCGGTCGGGGTTCACCGAACACATTCGGTCGTGATTCTAGGAGATTTGGACCTCTCTGGAATCGACCGGATGCTGGGTGGTAGCGTCCGGTCGCTACCACCAAAGCGTCTGATCAGTAGAAAACGTGCGGGATTCCAACTCTTCTCTATTTCCTTTCCGGTCACATTGGGGGCCACCATAAATTGCGTCGTACCTTGACCTAATCATCTCATCGTGCCAACATCGCCGTTCCCGAGCCTCCACGCCACGCCAAAGCTCGCCCGGGCCCTAACCCTAGCGTCGTCGAGCTTGCCTCTGCCGCTGCACAGCCGTGCCTTGATGCCTGCCGAAACACCGCGCCCGCGCCCACGCCTAGCTCGCCCTAGCTGCTCCTGTGCGCCACCGCGCCCACGCCACTCCTGTGCGCCACCGTGCCCACGCCCTACTCTAGCGCCATCATGCCCTAGCACCACCAAGCATCACCTCACCAGCGCGTGCCAGTGCCCACATCGCCTCTCCACGGCCAATTCATCACATTGCATCGCCAATACATGCCACATTGCTTCGCTAGAACCCTAGCTTCACAGTGCTTTCCGATGGCTCCCCGATTGTCATTCCTCTTCTTTTCGGATCACCGGTTCGTCAGGTAGCAAGCCCTCGGTTCTAATTTCGCACCTAATTGCTTGCTTTCTTAGGGTTTTGTATCTCTAGATGAATAATTAAAATTATTTGTATACCCTCTATTCTATCGTGCAGCGAGTCGATGCCGTTGAGGTCCTATTTGCAGTTGTTAGTCAACTCGGGGCCAAGCTCATGAGTACGGATCGAGGCCAAGCCTCAGAAGTGACAGTTGGTAGTTGATCTTTGTCAGCGGCAATTATTCTTTTTAGATCCATCAGATGGCTCATGTCAAGAATGTCGGAGGTGGTCCCGATGATGAGGATCCGAGGCCCCTGCCTCGCCAGCATGCAGATACAAAAGGCAAGGCGATGAAGAAGCTTGCAACAAAGAAGCAGAAGTATCCAGATGCAGATACAGCTAGAGTAGCTATAGTTGCAGCAGCAGCAGAGCATGCAGAGGTAGGCGGTGCTAGAGGTGGAGTCTAGATCACAAATCAGCTCTCACCATCTACGAGGGCTGTACTAGAGCAGGTTGAGCACCATCATGGTGGTCCAGCTAGGACTGTCATGGTTGCAGGACGATAAGTTGTCTTGGATGAGAGTCAGCCTCAGGGGGAGTCACAGTAGGAGCCACAGCCAGCAGAGCAGACTCAGGAGGGAGAGTAGGCCGAGGAGACAAAGCAGGCACCTCAGCCACAGCTTCGTCGCTCTGGTCGTACCCGTGCTCTAGTCACACCGAGGTCAGAGACATAGCGGAGGGGTTCACATCCACCACCTAGACCACAGGGTCTGCCTGTAGTGACCTACTTGGATTTGAGGGCCGCCACAGCCAAGCAGGTTCAGCAGCTCAGATTTGTGGACTTTGAGCAGTAATTTCCATCGAGGCAGGATGAGCGTGCTTCAGAGGGTTTCTACACACCTCTGCGGGAAGATTTTTATAATGCATATCTTAACAGTGGAGCAGTATTCAGATCTCAGAGGGTGTGTAACATTGAGACCATTGTAGCAGCAACTGGAGAGCATATTCGCCCTTACCTAGTTGGAGGGGTTCAGATGTCACCGTTAGTTGTCCTATGCTCACTGGATCACATTTCTCATTCATAGGGCTGTTACAGTGAGACCGCCTGAGATGCTAGCAGAGTACAGTGGTGCTACTATAGAGTTCCTTGCATACAACCTAACTTAGATGATCTGCCATACTACACTGAGTGCACCTAGCTAGCCACACCATCGTCTAGAGGTGCCAGAGACTACAGCCTAGCAGGATGATACTATCAGGGGCATAGCAGCTATAGAGGAGGAGGAGCTTGATGCTCAGCAGGAGGGGATGGTCAAGAGCAATCCCAGTGACAGCTCAAATGAGGACTACTGGGACATTCCTCATATGCCTCCACATCGACATGATCATGAGGCCAGTAGCTCCAGTTTAGCTCCACCTGCACCATAGACAGACCTCGCTCTACTTGCCATAATTGAGTGGATGAGGCAGGATCAGGCTCGCTAGGCTCAGGAAACCGCCGCTACTTTTGCACAGTTTCAGACTCGACAGGATGAGTTTCAGTGGCAACAGCAGGCCATACAGTAGCAGCAGCAGCAGGCCATGCATCAGTAGCAACTTCTCATGCAACAGCAGCTACTTGGGTTTATGCAGCATGTTGTGACAGCTATTGGGGTTCCACCGCCACAGCCTTCACCCCAGCTTGGTCAGACTACCACCATTTCTATGACTCTAGCTTTATAGCCTAGTGGGCTTCAAAGTTAGGGATAGCCACCAGCATAGTTTGCTTCACTTACAGAGTAGGTGTCCCAGTGGTTTACCTCGCCGGTGTTAGCCCCACAGTTCACACCTCTTCAGACTGGCTTCACACCAGCTCAGACTTCCTCGCTGCTAGTGCTAGATACCTCAGTCTCCAGGAGTCTAGGAGCGACTTTCAGTGAGTTGACAGGGCAGCCTACTCTACCATATTTGCATGTCCTAGGTCCGTCTATAGTTGCACCTATTACCAAGACTACAGAGACGCTCCCTTCTTCTGTTGCATCATCAGAGCCGCCTGCTTCAGCGATACCTGCACAGTCTACGGCCGCTCCAGTCTTTGATCCGACCCAGACCACTTCAGCATCGCTTCTAGCTACACAGGGTCAGATAGCTTAGAGCTTAGGGTCTAATGATGATGGCACATAGTTCCAGCTCGCTCCTCATACCTCAGCGCCCGACTCGTCCGCTGCAGCCCTGCCGACCAACCCTTAGGTTTTGGTGTTTGACGCCAAAGGGGGAGAGGGATCGAGTATGTTAGTCTTAGGGGGAGCGACATATCTAGGGGGAGCTTAGTTTATCTATTATATTTGGTTTTTATGTGTGATACACTATTATGCATTCGTGTGTTTACTTTTATGCATCAAACTATATTTATGTGATAGTGATATCTATGTGATCGTGATATATGACATGTGTGCTCTCTACTTTGAATTATTTATATATCATATCACTTGTGCTATGCTCATTTGCTTTGCTTCCACTTTTTACTCTAATGCAAATGAGCTTTATTACTTGTACTCATGCTTATTTCATATCTTTTGAGTACATCATGTTGGCTTGGGTCATATAAGCTTGCCTAACTCTTTTGTTCTTATTGTCAAAAGCTTATATGAACCAAGCATGTTAAAAACCTCAACTCTTTCACATACTCGAGGTGGTATTGTCATCAATCACCAAAAAGTGGGAGATTGAAAGCATCTAGGCCCCTAAGTGGGTTTTGGTGATTAAGGACAATACGTGATTACTATGACTAACATGTGTTTTGCAGAGGCAATTAAGTTAGGTCATGGTAATGGAGATCAATTGGGCTATCATGGTGGTCATGCCCCTACGATGGAAATCGATTCGGTTTTCAAAGGATGGATGACAAGGTTAAGGATGGACTAGTTCTAAGTGTCGATTGAAGTTGAAGAGACACTTAGAGTAGTTTAGGACTTTGTTTTTTTCTAGCCATACTATTAAGGGGGGTATGGTTGGGTAGCTTGACCTAGGTAAGTCTAGTGGGTTAGGTGTGGTGCACACTTGCTAAACCTAGCACTAGGTAGCTCCTAAAAAGCCCTTAGATCCATTGGAGCAACTTCATTCACGTATGATCAAAAGTTGGAAGTGAATGGAGAGTCAAATGCTGACCGGACGCTGGCTTCGATGTGACCGGACGCTGGCGCAGAGTTCGGTCAGTTCATTTGATCAAGGTGAAGTCATCTGGAAGTGACCGAACACTGAGAGGTGAAGTGACCGGACGCTGAGTCCCAGCGTCCGGTCGACAATAGTAAGGTTCCAGAGAGGGAAAACCATGACCGGACGCATCCGGTCAGTGTTGACCGGACGCTAAGTATGTTGAGCCCGTAGGGCTGCTGAAGGAGCCACAGGCGGCGTCAATCTTGAGATCCCATCTGGCCCGCCATGGATCAAGCGCACACCCCTACCTAGCATGCCAACTATCGATAAAAGATGCTCGGCAGTCAACCGAGGGTTATCCCACGATGGTAGATTTATCGGTGGGGGTGCGCGTAATCAGGAACCGGATGGTGATACAAGGTGTAGAGACAGCGATTTAGACAGGTTCTGGCCATCTGATCGACGTAATACCCTACGTCCTGTGTCTTTGGTGTATTGTATTGAATATGAGATCTATGAAGATGTATGTATCTGGCGACTAGGGGACCCCTGCCTCTCCTTATATACTCTGGAGGGGTAAGGTTATAAGGAAAGTATCCTATTTGGTACTATACAATATCTTGCGGTGCACGTCGACCAGTGTCGTGCACGCCTTGATCTTGTGGGCTAGGCCACCTCTAATGGTGTGGCCCATGTCTTGTCTTGTGGATACTAGGGGCCATACCCTCACATTAATCTTCCTTAGTAATATCCCTTATGTGTAGATATAAAGATGATCTTAGCCATGATTACTAGGTGTAATTGCACTAATCAATGTATGCTTTGACTTGTAATTAAGAATGACCTAGGAATTATTCCTCTAATATTCTACCTAACCATGCTAATGCCATAGAAAGGAGTACTCTGAGTGATTTATCATCATCACTGATCAATACTTTTCATATCTCTTATCCTATGACTTACCCCTGTTATGAGTAGAATATTGGCTATGGTTTACTTCTCTATTAATGGTATAAATTATCAATACTTGTCCATGCTAGACCTTCCCTATGGTAGAATATAAATAACGATACCTAGAATACTCTCGGGTGAAGAACTACAATGGTATAATTATCTGTGCGCTTGTAGATTCCTTTTCATTCATATATCTTTATATTCTTTCTAGTCACATAAAATGATAAAGAACTACTTATTATCATTCTAGTAGTGATGCTAGGCAGTACCAACAAGCATCTCTAGCACCATCACTAGGGATGACAACCTAGAAAAGTAATGTTAGGAGATGTAGGTAATTAATAGGTGGCTACTAAAACAAGTGACAAGTTAATAAATACCAATAGCATCCATTGTTATTGTAAAAAGTACGTTGTGTGTTCAGTAAGCTACTAAGGCCCAGCTAAATTAGTATCGACATTGTACAATTATGTCATTGTCGGATATAAGTGTCGTTGAAAAAATTGTATCATCGCCGCTATTCGCCATTAGGTGCTAACATCTTCTTGGTGTAACCTGCAAAAATAATGTTCATAATATTTTGTTCCTTTCCGACGTTAAATTTATGTATGACACGCCCATCGTTAGGTGCTACGTACCATCTTCGTTAAGACCCTATCACCAATGTCAGTAGCCTTCACCGCTGATATCATAAAAATTTGCAAGCCAGCACGAGACTCCCACACATTTTTAGAATTTTTGGCGCGTTTGTAGTTAGCTTACAAAGACCGCTACCCACCCAGCCACCACCCTATTCATCTCCTCCTCAAGTGCTACTATTCCTCACCTACACATCGACATGCAAGTGCCACTCACATTCGACAAGCTAGTGCTCCGCAATGGTACGCCTCATCGGCACACCCACACAGATCCATCGGTGACCAGGCTAGTACTCATCACCGTCATGGTTGCTCAAGCTCACTGTTGCAAGATCCAAAGGCAAGGGTAATGCTTTCTCGCACTTCCCTTATCCATGTTTCTTGGCTTTTTATTCCCCTCTTGTCTCATCTGAGCATGAATCAAGCTTCCATCTAATCATTAAGGAGCTCACGAGCACATCCCTGTAGGTGCTCCTACTCTAATTTAGGCGATAGCGCTGCCGCTTCCATCGCTGGCCTTGCTCCACCACATCCTAGTCAAGATGGAGGAGGAGGCCACCAACAAGAGGAATGAAGTAGACATCCTCATAGACAATGTCTTGGTCCTTATCCTCCACTGCCTCACCGCCCGCACCATGTGTAGCTGCAAGTGTATGTGTCGCTCCTGGTACCGCCTCATCTCTAAACCTAAGCACTGTAAGGAGCTGCCCCAGTTTCTCACTAGATTCATGTATGGCAACTGTAATGGCAAATGCTGATTCATCGCTTCACCGGTGACTAGCCCTCCTTTTCCTTCTTGCCCTTCCCCATTCAAGATTTAGTCATCTCCTATTGCTGCATAGGCCTCTTCCTTTGTTGGTGCATTGGGCTTCGCTATGTTGTCTGCAATCCGATGACTAGCAAATCAGTGGTACTGCCATATAGCAACATTTGTTATGGTTCAACTCGCTTGGGGTTTGATCCCACAATCTCATCGCACTTCCATGTTGTAGAACTATGGGTAAGGTCGCCTGGGCTGTTAGTTGTCAGCATCTACTCATCCAAAACTAGAGCATGGATGTGTAAAGAATCTGAATGGGGAGAGGATATTCTATTATGCAAATTTTCAGGAACTATGTTTCTTAATGGTTTTATACGCATGCTGGAGGTTCCCACATAGTTGCTGTTGATATGGAGGAAAAGACATGGAGGAAAATTCTTAGGCCACCAGGTACTGCAGTGTCCATCCATGGAGATTAGGGTCAGTTGTGCCGATGTATTGCTGATATTTTCAATACATCTGACCTTTCAATCTAGATCCTTGAAGACTATGGCACTAGTAAATGGACATTGAAGCATACGGTGAACATGCTGCAGCTATATATTTGGACTGGACAATATTGGACTCGGTTCTAAGGCTGCCAATGTAGACTACAAAGTGATTGCAGTTCACCTAGATTGGAATTTGATTTTCCTTGTTGGGGAGGACAGAACAATGATGGCATATGACATGAGCCACAGAAAAGTTCATGTCCTCCTTGCTCGGGTCGTCCGCTATCCTAAAAGTACCTAGAGTATTTATTAGAACGGACCTCACTATCTGCCTTATGTTCCCTTGTTCATGGAGTCATTAGCAGAGCAGTAAAGGTGCATATGCTATATTTTATTGTTAGGACATATCTTTGTTCAGGTAGGGAGTTATTTTGAGTCTATATATAGTCTAATTTTGGCTTGGTAACTAAACCAATGATATGTTAAATATTATTAATTCTGCTGCTTTGCATTGTGTAGGTTTTAGAGTCTCAATGATTTTGAACGATTTTCGTGCAATGGCTATGGGAGGAACAAGAGGGGTTCCATGCTGCATTGGCTAACAAGCTAATCAAGGAGTGTCAATCTAAAGGAGCGGAGCACATCTACCTCATTTTAGTTATGTAAGTCTATAGGGAGCAGAACCTTTACTATGCTATCTATGTACCGCTTGTGTTAATTAATCAGTTGACATAGTTGTTATATTAGTGTCGAGCATTATTACTATAACAAGTACTCTTCATTGTGGACATGATGAATGATGTATAATGATTATATCTGTATGGTGTGTGTTTAGTAAGTTATTAAGACCCGGCTGAATTAGTAAATACATTGTGAAAACCAGATGCAATTCTGTCACCGTCGGATGTAAGGGCCATTGATTGTTTTGTCATTACTGCCGTATCACTCGCCTTTGGTCAAGCAGACGGACATCACCACCGCTATTCATCTAATGCGGCAGAGGTCAATAGTGCATCACCACCGAATCATTTAGTAACCCGACACCGACTAAAGGATCATCACGGGCGGATCATACTGCAATGTGACAGTGACCATGCCCTATGACCAGATGGTTCATACGCTAAAGCGACGGTGATGTTTGCCTCAACACAGGCGGGTCGTGCTCTAATGCAATGGAATAAGGTTCTGATCATGGATGGATCATAAGCCATGCGGCGGTGTTAGTGCATACCCACACATGCGGGTCGTGTTCCAATACGATGGAAGTAAGGACCTTATCACGGATGGATGATAAGCCAACACGGTGGTGTAGTGTACACCCTAGTTGGTCTCAAATACCGACGGTGATGGTTATGAGTATCACTGCCGCCAGCTTACTGTCGAGGCCAAAATTAGACTGCGATATGGGTTACGACGCGGCTATGAAAGGTGCGAGTGTAGTAGTGTGATCCAAGGCCATGGGAACTTCCCATTGATAAATCTAACACATTGAAAGAGCATCAGTCGCCTTGTCATCGAAGATGATCAATGGACCATCATCAATCTGTGCACCACTAGTACCAACCATGTTGAAACTGTATATTTGGATAACTTTGCGGCCATCATGGGATCGGAATCCAATGAGCTAGGGACACAAAGATGCAAACAAGGAATAGGATCATCCCCACCAATAGCAACAACCCTACAAAAACAAAAAGGACATGAAGAACATCAGATTGGATGCCTAGATATGCATTCGCACTAGAATTCTTTACAAGAACCAAGATCTAGCAAATAATTGACCAAGACGATGCCATCTGGTAGCCCATAGAGCATAATTCATTCAATCTAAACTCTAACAACTATGACTAGACTGGATGAAGGAGGGTTTGTGCTCCTCCTTACCATCAGGGAGGCCACCACATGGGGAGAAGGAGGGTACTAGTGGTGGTGCAAAGGAGCCTAGGGATTCGACAAGTCTTTGTCTCCTGATTCCTACCTAAAATACTATTCTTTTGAATTTAGAATATTATTCTTTCAAACCAAAATATTATTCCATTGAACTGAAATATTTTTTCTTAGACTGGGTTACTATTTTTCAACATGAAATATTATTCCCACTGAACTAAAATATTTTTCGCTTGTACTAGATTATTGTTGTCCAGAACTTAGAATGTTATTATTCTAGACTAGGAATGTTATTCGCCCGAGACAAGAATAGCATATATATTATGTTATTTTTGTTTTCTCATTTCAATTTTATTTATGTTCCAAAATTATGAGAAAAATATATATTTGTCTATAAAATTTTATTCAAATATACTGTAACAGAACCGACCAAATCATAAGAATGTAAGTACAAAAACAATCACCGAAGTGATCAAATCCCTGTACTTAAGCTCCCATAATCTCGGTAGTCCGGAAATCATGAAGGATTTCAACCAAATCTCGACATACAAACCAAGACCGTAGTGATTCAACACAACACATCATTCGTTACAACATTTCACAAGTAGCATTCGGATTACATCCATCAGAGTTCAAATAAAATATTACAAACCAAGTTCAAATTTGCGGAAGCAACATAGTTTAGTACATAACTTCATAGTTTCAAATACATTGCTAGATCTTAGTCATGTCCCACAAAAGCATCTTCAGGTATGAGAACTAGGAGAGACCGTGCCCAACGGTCTAGCCTTCATCCCTAGCCGGGAGAAGGCAATACTTGCAGCAACCAAAGTAGAACTGGTCATCTGCAACAGGTGGGAGATAAACCCTGAGTACGAGAAGGTACTCAGCTAGACTTACCCATCAAAACCAGAAATAAAAGACACCAAGGGTCATGCAAGGCTTATAAGGTGGGCTAGCTGGACACAGTTGCATAAAAGAGCTTATGAATATAGTAACCAATTTAAACTTCACATCAAGTTTATCATCATTTACCTGTCCACTAGATTTGCACTTGTACTAGAGCACTCACTTATTAGGAGCAAACAATATTAACCATAGCAGGTATAATAAGGCTGTCATCATCATATCATCTTTTCCAAACCATTATGTTATTTAGTGTATCTACTTTGGAGATAAGCCCGTCAAGTTCTCACTAACCGGGAGAGACGGCGACTCGAATCGAATTACAACTCAGCTGAGGGGGTATTCCTAACTCTCACCCTGGCATACTTTGCAAGGGTAGCCATGGGTCACCTTTGGGACAACTCAGGAACCAAATTCGCGGGTTTGATCAGTGCCAGCACTCTCAGGGATTACCCTTCTGCCAGGACGATCAGGACTTTTAAATCACCTACCCTTGGACTCACGCCTACGGCTCCCTTCTGAGGCGTACTTTATACTTATCGACTCCCGGCCTGAGGTGAGCTACTCGGCTTTGTGGTCGGTCTCCAGACCTAGCCAACTAAGAGAGAGGCATGCGTTCAACATGAATAGGAAAGGCTCCAAGATTCAGTCCTTAAGCGACACAGACGGAGTCACTGCAAACTGGCAAGCCTCCGCCCGGTCTTCAATTCAAATTAAGACAGGTTCTTTTCCACGATAGCAAATATAGCCAACCGTGCCATATGTATGTCCCTAT